>NC_089145.1:14978696-15286196 GCF_009819655.1 Sylvia atricapilla | reverse complement strand
TTTATTACCTTTGTCTTTCTAGTCTGCTATTAACAATGTGTCTCATTACAAAATGAAAAGCTTTCTCTTCCAAAGTTAGACTTATAAAAAGTGTTACACTCTATATTTTGAAATGTCTTTGCATAAACCTTTCCCTTTCATTTTTTTTCTGTATGTTTATCCAGTATATCTTGTGGAATCGTTGTGCTTAATTTAGATAGTTGACTTTACAAGAGTTCGTTTATACCCATGTATGCTTTACATACATTATCCTTTAATGGAAAAAAAGCTTGGTTCAAAAAGCTTCTCGCAGCTGCTGTGTAAGTAGAACACTGCAGGATTGCTGGAATGTGCTCCATCTGAGATGCCAGAGCTGATAGTGATGCCCTATTGCTTCTTTGGGAAGATAAATGTTGAATCAGCATTGCAATTAAACATGGTGAATGGACTGTGGACCTTGTCTTTTCAAGGTAGCATTTATTACAGGAGTCTCTGAAAGCACTGCTGGAGTTAAGCATCTGTAAGTACTTTTATTATAAACTCTTATTTTTATAGCCTTATAGCTTGACCGTAGAAATTTGCCCTTGGCAAGAATTTGGCACACAGGCCACTGTCACCACAGGAGTCAAAGATATATATTTCTTATTGTCTCCTTCTTAAATCTAATTCTTTTAAATTAGAGATGGGCTTGTGTTGCGGTATTTGGATCCAAATCTTAAACTCTTCTTTCTCAGGTTGAGATAGAATTGACACTTTTTTTGGGCCTTTTTCTTAAATGCAGTTGGCAACAGTTAGGCAGTGAGTTAGTATTATTTTTACTATTTTCTTTCAAAGAACAAGGTTTTTGTTGTCAGTGTCCTTTCTTCCATTTAGAATGACGTCTTCAGAAATGCTCAATTTCTTTTTTTAATATTTTATTTTGCAAAAAAATTCGAATGGCTTCTAGCTTTTGTTTTGTTCAGAAGAGAACAGAAAGTTGGAAGACTTACGTTGCAACTTTGATTTTACTTCCTGGGTAAACACTAGTCTGCACAGTTCATGTTAATAGCTCTGTAACTCCTGGGTCTAGGTAATGACTTTTAGCTGCGGCTGTCTCTGAAAATGAGGTCAGGCTTCTCAGGAGGGTTACAGAGCTGTGGTTTTTCTATGCGGGGAGAAGACACCCAAGGGCCAGAGCTCAGTTACAGTAGAAACTGGCCAGTGCTATTTCAGATAACAGGAAAGGCTTTTTGAAATTCATTAATAGCAAGGGGAGGTGTAAAGAAAACATTGGACTGATCCTTGTTGAAGATG
Organism: Sylvia atricapilla; assembly: GCF_009819655.1. Classification (NCBI taxonomy): domain Eukaryota; kingdom Metazoa; phylum Chordata; class Aves; order Passeriformes; family Sylviidae; genus Sylvia; species Sylvia atricapilla. The sequence continues at coordinate 15,284,924 of NC_089145.1, read as the reverse complement.
ATCACCTGGCTGATAGGACAGATGAGAAAAAGCAGAGGCATTCCATGTGTATTTTGCCTCAGTTTTTGGTGATACTGTTACACCTTGGTGTGCCTGATCCCCAGAGCTGGAGGCCCCATGAGAGCTGGGACAGTGGCTTTCCCCTTGTGGACACTGGAACTGTGAGGGACCACCTGTATCAGCTGAATGTTCACAAGTCCATGGGGTCTGTTGGGATTCATCCCTGAGTGCAGAAGGATCTCACTGGTGTGAGATACTGAGTTTAGATGGTTTAGTATTAGAAGATTTTAATTGCAGTTGGTACCGCAGAGGGGTTTCTTTTGCCTACTAAGCAATTCTAGAAATGCTTTATCCATGGAATATTTCAGTGCTGTTCTTATTCAGGAGCCTGAAAACAGTGGTTTAAACCCTAGCATAAATCAGCTGTGTGCTTCTTCAATACCCTCACACTGACTTCTGATCCTGTGCCTTTCCAATATGCATTCATTTTATAGAATAGTTTATAGTATGTCTTCATTTTATAGAGTTTTCACTCTGTGCACTAAGTCTCCATCCTTATTTCAGATTACTTTAGAACTGGAAATAAAGAAATAAATTCTCACTTAGATAATCCTGGTGATAACATCTGTGTTTATTCTCTTGTTCCTGCTTTTGTTTCCTGTCAGTGCAAATACTGTTGCAGTTTTTTACAAAACAAAAGCAGACAAAAATTACTAATATTCCATATATTGAATAGGTTTTACATCTTTAATTACTGTGTAATTTCTGAATTGCTATATAAAGGACAGTCTTCCATAAATGTGCTGGCCTGTTTTCAGGTTGTGGCGGTTGGTTGCTGTGGTTATGTGACTGGGATGTTGTACAGTAATGTGTTTTGATGTGGCCAAGCACTTCAGAGTAGAGAAATTTGAAGGAATTAAGAGATTGCTTTCCCACCATGATTCATTGCAGAGCCAAACATCTCCTAAGTATTTTGGACGTGTGTTATCGGGGGTTTTTTGCTGAAGGGGGTTAGATTAATATTGCAGAATTAAGTGATCGCTTTGATATGAGTGGTTACTCTCAAAGTCACATTCCAGACCTGTTTACTCATGCACTGTACAAGCACAGAGGTTTTTTCTGTTGAGCATTCTCTTTAATACATACTCAGTCCAGTGGGACAAAACAATTAGTCTGACCCTTTGTGTATAGGCATAGAGCAGCAGAACCAGTAATACTGTGCTTGCAACACACACTTAAAAAGATCAGTTGTGAAATTTTTGGGATGTAAGGTAGATGAAAACAAGTAATGTGTTGTTATTATTATTATTATTATAGCTCTTGCTTCAAGAATACCATCAAGAGGGGTAATAACATTTTGTTTGTGCAGTCCTATACGCATATCCATAGTTAATATGTATTTTCATGAACACTGCAAGCAGCAGTGGGGCTTTTCTGCTGGGGCTACAAGTCATGTTGTTTCCTTGATGGTTAGGATGTCAGTAGCTGAGAGGCATAAAAAAATAACCTCCTATTTGTTCATTGGTTTGAGTTTTGTGTGTGTCTCCATTGACCCACCAGGTGTGTTTGAGTGGTGTCTAGCTGAGGTTATAGAAGGGAACAAGAATTCCCTAAACACTGATCAATGGGCAAGTGGTGTTGATTCGCAAAAGAGCAAAAAAAGATTTGCCAAGAGTTACATTGACTCCTGAGTTACAGGGATGTGCCCTGTCAACTTCTCCTTTTCAGGTGCTCTGCTTGGGGTGATAAGTACCTGATTTCACCTGGTGGTGAAGTGAGCTTCTACCTGCTGGCTTTTCTGGTGTACTGCTTCTGGTTTGCACACAGATCAAGCTTAACCTGATGTAACAAGAATAGTTTTCTTGCAATCAATAGCTGAGTAAATTTAGGTTAAGGTCTGGATCACACTTTCCTGTCAAAACAGCACCTTCTGCTCCTGTACTGTGCACTTTCATACTGCTGTGGAACTCCCATTGTATGTCTAAGTATAGAGCTTAAAAAATAAACTATACCTATCAGGTATATATCAGGTATATATAATACACCTGTCCTATCAGGCGTAGAAAAAACAAGTAACTAAAAGAAAAAAACCAGCTAACTTAGAGAAAGTGCAAACTTGAGCTGATATTTCGCGTGTTACTGTCACATGGAAGAATTGGATCATTCTTGGAGGAGACTAGACAAGAGAAAATAGTTTCAGTGCTCAGCAAGAAGAACTATCCTTATGAAAACTTAAATGAAGAGTTTTGCCCAGGTTTAGTAACAGGCGCTAGTTTTGACATGTTAGCAATATCACCATGCTGCATTAAGTGCCTATATATTTGAACTTGATAGGGTTCTACAATAGTGACAGTTGAGTCAAACTGCATAAACTTAATACTGCTACCAATATACATGTGATCAAAGATGACTGGTCTAGCACTGGGTTAATGCTGAGTTGTTTTGTGGTACTGTTCTTTCTTGTAATTTTCTTTTTTAAGAGAATGCATGTTGCTCTTTTATATATTCCTCGCTATCCTCACTATAATATAAAATACATTTATCTCTAGTTTCAAAATGCAATTTCAAGTGCACTTTGACTTTAGTACTTTATGCATACATACATATTTCCTAGTTTAATTCAGTCTTCCTGTGCATGAAGAATCTACATTTTTGCATTTGTAGACAGTCCAAAAACCTAAAACTGTATGTAGAGCTGGCCAAAAAAGAAGTACCTGGAGCTGTGGTGCAAAGTAGCCCAAAACACAAAAACCACTCTACAGTATTTTCTTTATCTGAACAACAGAGACCAGTGTGTAGGTGGTGTTCAGTGTCTTAACATCTAATTCTGCTTGAATTTCACTGGATAGCAACAGCTTATATTAAAACTTATATTAAAATACTTCTTTTTTTTCCTTTTAAAGACCAGTCTTTCTTCTCCTCCAAGCAGGGAAGTAACACAGTTCCTTGCTGTGAATATTGCCTTAAAACAATATGTACTAAAACATATATTACCACACTAAATTTTGGTAATCATAACATTATTAATAAATACTGCTCTAAGAAGTTCAGTGTAAAGCATCATCGTTCCCAAAATATTTGTGCTTTTCTCAGAGCAAGCTGTTTACAAGCTAACTCTCCCTCATTTTCATGTTGCCTAATGCTAAATGAAAGTTGACTTGAAATATTATAGAGAAAAGGAAAAAGTCACACTGGAGACTTGCAATTTTGTTTCAAGTGCAACTTCACTGTCAAGGACAGCCTGTTCTTAGGCTGTACTTTCCATGTGAGACCTCTGAAATGCTGACAAAGATGTTTAGTGAGTTTTAAAGCCATTGTGAGCCTGAGTGAGCTGTACAGGACCTTCATTTTATAGAAAGGAATGTTAAAAAAAAAATCTGTATTGCATGTTGAGTTTACCTCCTCCAGATTGTAAGTAGATGTGGTCTGTGCTGGTGTTACTTTTCAGTCAGCTGATCTTGATGTACAGCCAAAGAGCAAAATCTCCTGTTCATTACCAGCTGGACAATGTACACGGAGCAAGGTTTGCGTCACAGAGGCATTGATGGTTTTGACAGTAGTACCTTGTTTTACTGTACTTGAATATTGCAAAGATTCTTTTGTCTGTTGTTGTGTTGAGGAGGTTATTTATTACTTGGAGACATGAGCTTAGGATGGTGGCTAACAAAACAGACTTAAATGCAGTGCATTTTGGGTTTGTTGCTAGGTTCCTCCGTGCTTTAGTGTCTTTTGCATAGCCCTGCTACCCCATTTGTGTGAAAACTGCTACATTATGTATAGAAATGAAATAGCAAAGGTGAACCATTGACATATGTCCTATCAAGGCGATTGTCCTTCCTCTTCATTGGCACTGCATGCACGTTTAAAATCCTGGAAAATAAGAAGTGCAGATCTGCTTTTCAGACGAACAAATTAAATGACACAATTTTCTTCAGATTTTCCCAGTGAAAGACCATAAAATTAATTAAAATTTATTTTTATTCTAATAGTCGTGAATTTGCATTCAAATAAACGGAAATGACCCTCTGTGCTGTGCTTTTCATTTTGCATAAAAGAGATGCCAACTAGACGCTACTGGGAATATTTTTATCCCCGAGGTCTATGTTAATCCCTTCTTGCTAAAAGACACATTTCTGAAATATTTATCATAAACCTGCCATGCTGTTGTCACATTGTTCCTTTCCTGGTGTGAGCAGTTCTGGGACTTCTGCCAGCATTGTTCCTTCCATTCACATAGGAAATTTGCTACAAAGTGTCTGGTTCTCAGATGAACAACACCATGCTTGTTCATCAACCTGACTTTGGTGATTCATAACCTAAATCTGTGATGCCATGCAAAGTAGGAGTAGCCGGTATGTGGCCTGTCAGGTTTACTGACATTATATTTGCAAGTATAATTTTAATTGTATGTGCACATGGAGAAGGGGGAAGGGTTCATAATTTTAAGCAGAAATTGCTTCTTTGAAATACTAAGTTTGTGCTGCTTAATAGATTTTACAAATAATAAGGGGAAAACTGCATGAGACTGACACTTTGATTTATGGCTCTTTTTTTATCAGAAAGTGTTACAGCATTAGTTCTGCTGTCCTTGTTCTTGAGACTGAACAATTAAGAAATGTTTGTACATACTAAGAATCTCTTGAACTTGCAGCATGTTCAAAAGACACTGGAACTCCTCCTTTGGAGGAGCCTCGTTCTAGGAGGTTTCATTTATGAAATATTTGTTTTAATTGGTAAACTAAAAATAGTGCTCCTTCAAACACTTCATTTGTGAGAAGCAGTTTTCAGATTTTTAATTTCTTACATGCTTTGTAATTTTAATAATTTTTTAAATATATATATAAAAAGGTTTGAACACACTACTCATGACTGGTTGCCTTTAAGGTGGAGTTCTATTTTAGCTCTGAATGTTCTGAGAATAGCAAGAATAACTTGATAATGCTATTTCCATATGAAATCATTTAATGTAGAAGAAGCGTTTACATTTCAAGATTGTGAAGTACTGTCTGGTTAAATCAGATGTTGCACTTGAATGCATAATTAATGAAATTTTTGAATCAAACTTCAACAGCCATTCTAAAATTATGAAAATTTGGGGTTATTTTTAATATGTGCTAGAATCTACCACCTGCAGCATAGGTGCATTCTTCTAGAGAAATGGTTGTGTAGCATTTGTATATAAAATTAAATAGTTTCAATTCACTGAAGGAAACAAGTTCAAATTATATAAAAAAGGATATTTCTAATAGTGACTAGATCCTATATACATCAACATGAAGTTCAGCACAAGTCATAGAGAGGATTAGAATCCTTTCAACTTTCAGTCTGTGGAGCTGTTGAAGTTTTTGTGGTCAAGATATAGTTGTTAGTTTACAGACCTAGGATATATCTGGATCAGGCCACCACATTCCCTAATTCAAGGCGGGACACAAAATCTGTGTGTTGGGAGAGGCAGGACTTTTGTTTGAGCAGTAGCTCGAATTTACCTTAATCTAGATCTCCTTCCGCTATAGAGCTCCTGTCCTCCTGTGTGTTGTCCTCAATAATCTACAAGTCCCACACTGCACTCTTTCCTTTCTTCTGTCTTACTACAATTTTAGTTATTCTCTTACTTCTCACCAAATCGTTCTGGCACCTCTGGTCAGCCTCGAATCCCTGGACTTTTCCTGTCTCTCTGCCCATTCTTCCTATGAAAGAATTGGTTGCTTTTAATGTCACTGCTGTGCTGTCCCCAGAGCTCTGATTTGTACAGGCCCTCTTAAAAAAATACTTTCTTTTCATTTCTCTGTTTTCATTAGCTGTTGATATGTTAACAGACAATATTTATGAGCCATTTTTTTGTTGAAAGTGACTGACATAAATAAAAACTATAAAAAGCGCATCACCACCTGTTGTAAGTTTTGATTTCTAAAATGTATACTGTCAAAACTGTAGGCCTATGTAGCAATCTGAAAGTCGTTTCTTTTACTCCTGTGTCATTGCTGGTGATAAATAAGGAATTATAACCATGATCTGATATAATACACCAAAAATAAAGCTCCAGACAGCCTACAATATCATGGCTCTGAGCTATGATAAATAAAACCTATCATGGTATAATTATTACTATAAGTTTGTAACATTTGCCAAGTTATAGTGCTGGCAGTAGATCTTTAACATCGCCTTAAGGAATGTAACAGTATGGCCCCATTGTAACTCTTCTCTGTGTGTTGCTTTGGGAGTCTGTCTTTTGTTCTTGGTTTGGACCAGCATTCCTCAAAATTCCTCACTTAATGGGTATCACCTCCTGGTAATGCTACAGGAAAAGCTTGGGTCATGCTTAGGCCATTGCTAAAACTGTGAGCTAGAGTTTTCCAAGAAAAACATTGTAAACTGTATTTTAAAGGGAAAATGTTATTAGATACAGTTAATTAAATTGGATTAGCTATGCATCAGCTCTTCAGTCTGAGGGAGACATTTTCCTCTATGTCTTCTGGATGGAGAGAAACCAGAGTGTTTGAATCCAGTCTTTACTGGACTGATACATTTTTGTATCAACAGCAGCAAGGTTCAGCGTTGCATCTGAGCATGGTGTTCCTGATTTTGGTAGGCTTGCTTGCATTTCACTTCAGAGCTCATCTGCTTTCACCAGAAATTTTAAAGTTTGTAATGTGTCTGGAAGTATGACTGCAATCACGGTTGTCTATTGGCATTAGGGTTACACAGCTGCTTGACTCCCATGTGTTTGCAGAGGTTCAAAATACCCCACTGGATATACTAGCAGCCCTAGCTCAATAAAGCTTAAAAATCATCTTAAATAATGGTAAAGGAGCTACTGTATCACTGAAATGAAGTGCAAGCTTAAATACTTTTCTGATGAGCAAGGGTCTCAGAAGAATATGTGGTAGGTCAGCTCCAGCAGGATGTTAAAGGATGCTCTCAAGTACAAGACATTTGTTTCAGGCATGTTCAAGGTGTCCTCATAAACTAGGAGTTATGCCATTGGCTAAACAGTAAATGATTTTCAAGAGGCAGTAGATGGCATAGAAAACATTGGGTATATCATAAGAACAAAATACAATGTGGTATGATTTGTGCTTAAAAATATTTAGGTACTGGAAAGAAATTTCTTGACACACACATAATTTGCTATTCTCTTAAGCGTTTGTTTCACTTTGTAACTTAGGATAAGCCAATTTCCATATTGTGTTTAAATATTGACTCTTTTGATTGTTCTATGAATTTAAGTCACTTTTGATATTCACTTAAGATAGACAGCTTGGCCTCTTTATCATTATGCAACCGGCCATATTTTCAGATCAGTAGCATATATTTTGATAATTTAGTGATTGTATGAAAACACTTGGAAGGTTCCAGAGTTTAACACTCTAGCAGATTCCTGTGAAATTAACCAAAATTAAAACACATTTTTCTGACATGCTGCATTATCTGCCTATTCAGAAAGAAAAAAGGATCAGAGTAAATACCTAAAGCTAGAATTGTTTGACCCCTATGTCCCAGCTTCTTGCTTTTCAATAGGAAAAAAAGAGTTTTATTTCTATCTTTAAATTTGCTGGAGTTGTCATTCTATTTAGAGTCAGACAAGCCTGAGGTCTAAAGTTACATGAATATGGTCAAAGTGACCCTGAATTCTTGACTGTAAACACCATAAATCTTCCCTGCAATAATTAGTTTCACATTGTAAAGGCCATGCTGTGAAGGGTAATCCCTCATGCAACAAGTTAAGTTTCTAATTTGTTTTCCATAGCACAATGAATTCCAAAAGCTTTCACCATGTTTCTAGCGAGTCATTTATCAGCTTCATAATAAAGCTTAGAAGGGACATCACAGATCATCTGCAGCAGAAACCAAGTTGTGTATTTCCCTATAGCAAGAGTAGGTAAGAGTGCCCTAGGGCTATGGTGCTTAATATTTTTTTGTTTTTTGCTTTCAGGATTTGCTCTGTTTTATAAAATTTTAAACTGAAAAACCTTACTGAAAAGTAATCAAAATCTATAAGCTGAACCCAGAGATTCAGTTTCTCAAATTTGCATACAGAGAGTATATCAAACAGGCTTTATTAATATGCCATACATATTTCTGTATAGAATCATGACTTCACACAGTTGCAAAAGGCTTTCCCAACACAGGGAAACACCAACACCATGACCCAGCTAACACACGAGTACAGAAGATGCTGTCTTTGTTCTATCATGTATTTTTCAGAAATGGTCTGTTACAGGTTTTCCTAGTCTAGAATACAGAATTTTGCATATTGATGCTTTATAGAGTAATAAAATATTTATCATAATTCCTCTCCAGGTAGGTTTTTAGTAACTGGTTTGACAGAAGTAGCACATATCCGTAGAGTAGGCATTTGAAGTGCAGCTTTTGTAGCACTGCCAAACTCAGTAATATTTTCGTCCCATCTTGATTCCAGTGAGACTCTTTTATAGTTTTTCTCAGGTTCATTTGGGTTTTAGATTTTTTTGGAGTGGTGTTGGTCGAGTAAATATTTTTAATATGTTTTGATGTTTTAAGGACATTGGTTTTGGAGAAAATGTATCAGATACTTTTGACTCAAGTGTCCCTTTAAACATCATATTGCTTCTGTAGTGAAGCAAAATTCATTCAGCCGAATAACTAAAAAAAGTCATCAATAGCTAGCATTAATTATGATGTATCTTTTTAAAGGGAAATTTGGTTATATCAAAAAATATCTGCCTGTCTCCCTGAGAGTTTAGCTTAGCATATAACTGCATGTCAAAAATGCTTATAGGACAATCCCACTGAATGCCAGCCAAGCACACAACCACATAGATCATCTCTGCAGTGAATGGTGAGTTATTCTCTTCCAAGTTTCATTCAGACAGACACCATCTCTTAAATATGTGCCTTTGTTCCAGATGCTCTGCTAAAAATCCCCACTATCCTGCAGTTACTCGTGTTGGGGATTATTAAACCCATAAAATAAATGGGTTATTAAGGGGTTATGCTTCACCTGGTTCCTTCTTTCCCTGCATTTTTCAAAGAAAATGTGCAACTAAACCTGTACCATGAAACTGTAATGTTAGACAAGGCAAAGTACCCAAAGACAGTATACTTGAGAAATGCTTTGTGGGTTTTTGCAAAGATTCTGTGAGCAGGCTGTTCCCTAGAGTAACAGACCTTTCTCTGATGGCGTTCTAGCTCAAGAGCTTTTTTTGATTGCTCAGGTGACTTGGATGAGAAAAGAAAATACATTCTGTTTAACAGTTATCCACTGCCAGTGACCATTATTATTTTACTAGTTGTATTTCCTAAACAGATGCAAATCTGCAGAAATGGTGTTGCTTGGTGAGGCAGAGTTGAGGAAGGTGTTGGGCTCATGATCTGGACCTGAACAGGCAGAGATCTTTGTGACACCTAGAGGCTGTTGTATCTTCTGTGGCTGTGCAAGGGCTGGGGTTGAGTGCTCCTTTAAGGCTGAGCACTGAAGCTGAGAAGTTTGATGCAAAGATTTTAGTGCTTTTGAGAATCAGGACTTCATTAGGAGGGACAGCTGCTTAATGTTGGTTATCACAAGCATTCAGTGAACACTGAATCCAGAGCACATACCCTCATTCTGTGTTGTAGGCCTCACCACTCTCTGTGCATTACCAGTTCTATCTCCATTCTATCTCTTTCAGAAGTAACAAAGTGTATCAAACAAATGCAGACTTAAATTTCAAGATCTATTAAAGCCCACTTCCTCTTAATTACACTTTCTAACTGCAAGAGTTGAACACTTACAAGTCCTGCTGGCTTCCACTTGGAGGTCTGTAGTAGATCCCAAGTGTCTCAATTTGTGCAGTCACAATTTAGGGCTGTAACCCAAAAATTGGATTGAAATGGTTTGCTCAGTGTTGTGGAGATAAAGAGGAAATTGAGTTTTCTTGGATGAATATATACCCTTGCCTCAAAGGTATATTTTCTCATGAATGTAATTAGACTTTCCCTTCTTCTGTAATTCCCTGCCTCATTCAGTAGATAACAAATAGTTAATAAATAATGGTGACTGAACAAGTCTGGTGAGTTCATGTGTGGTCAAGGGTTGTTCATCCCTGCTGCAAGGGTTTGTTGGGGGGGCCAGTATAACTGCTGCCTGTTGAGCCCCTAATCCCTGAGATGATATGAGTTAAAATATTCTTCTTAGCTCACAGTAGGCAGTGCTGCACAGTTATTTACTTGTACAAGGACTTCCTTTCTAGTGAGGTTATTTATCTTATTGTGAGTATAGGTCGTGCTGAATGTTGGGCTGTTGCTTTCCAGCTTCTCTGATGTCCCTGCATTTTTCATAACAGCATCAGATGGGTTTTTAGCTTAGGTGCAGAGCAGTTGCTCTCATCCTCTTATGAGCACTAACGCTGACTCATTGTGTCCTGTTCATCCTTGTGTTCCATGAGGACTGCTCTCAACTCAGGCCTCATCCTGTACCTTCAGCTTCCTCCCTCAGTAGTGTGAAAGCCTAGAGATGTTGTCCCTTAGCATCTGCGTGTGTGTTCTTCAGGAGCTTTCCAGTTTGGGGATGGATTGTTTGAAACACTACCTAAATCATTTTAAATCACACACTGCATGTTGAAAAAGCCCCAACAAAGACAATCCCATCGACTTAGTCTGAGGTCTAGACTTCTAAGTACAAAGGTCTCCTAGAGAAACTTGGTCAGGACTTTCCAGGAAAGAACATGTCTTTTCCTCCTGGCAGTGATGATAATCCCCTACTGCTAACAGAATGTCATTTAAATTACTCAGAGGCTTTTGGCTTGCTTATGGATGCCTCTTGATGAAGATTAGCTTCAGCTATAGATTGGGGAAAATTTTCACAGGAAAGTTCAATCATTAGACTAGTCAGCAATTTGTTGTGAATTTCTGAGGGGAGAGCTGTCACAAAAGAAACTGGCTCTTCTTCAAAAAAGCTTTTACAACACAGTCTGTTTTGATCTATGGCTGCACTAAAAAAAAAAAAAAAAAAAAAGTGAGGAAAAAAAGATCTGAGTTAGTTAAAAAGCCCCTGTTGAGATTTTTTTTTTTTTTAATAAAGAGACCTTTCATGTTCAGGCAACACTGTGTAATGAAGTACAAGCAAATCTATCTTGGAATTTTCAAACCAACTTTTAAAGTGCTTTGATTGACCAAAACTGGAGCATTGTTACATTTTTATTTGAAAATCCTCTTTTGATTCCTTTTCCTCCCCCCACTCCCTCTTCTGGGATGGGAACGATTTCTGAAATCATATATGTTTTCACAGAACAAAAAGATTATCTTTCACTCAGCTCTTGAATGTGTTCACTAGCTGAGGATCTGCCCTGTGCACTTCCACGAGCCCCTTGAAGTGTGAACCTGATATTCTGTTGAAGTGTGGGTTAGCTGTATCACTTTCAAAGACAGCAGAGGTGTGGGGTCACTTTCTGCTGTCCATGCTTGTGCTCAAGTCGTGCCTTGTGTTGCCTAAAAAATTTTACAAAAACTGTTCATGGAGGAAAGTCTTCTTCAGTGTAAATAGACACTGACATTTTTTAAATCCTTGTTTAAAACTGGTACTCACCATGAGTTTAGAAACAATGCAGAAGCCACTGATATTATGCTACTTTATTTTAAGGATCAAAAGCTGCAGGAAAATGCAGACTTTTTCTACCTTCCCAGCCATTTTATTTCATGTCATTAGTTTGGTAAGAGAACATTAGAAAGATAGAGCTCAGATGGGGTTTAACATCATGTTGACTTTCAAATCATATTGCAAAAAGGAGCTTACTGTCTCTTAACTTCAGTGGCAAAAGTATGTATTTTAACACCTTAGAGAATGTTTTCAAAAAGCTTTGGAGTTGCGGTGGAACTGTTTCAGGAATGCTTTTCCCAAGGTCCTTTAGAGAGCAGTTCTCTTCTAAGGAGAGGACAGTGGGCAAAGTTGAGCTTTAGCACTGGTAGTTCTGTGTCTGTGTCACTGTCTCACAAAACCTTGCTAGGCACGTAATTTAAAGAAAGCTGGTGTAACTGAATTTGCTTGGGAAATTTTGTGATTAACTTTTTGCATATTGGACTTTTTCAATGCAATGGTATATTTTGGTTTCTTAAAATCAGCTGGTCTTTGATTTGCTAAAATTGCACACAAAGCCTGTGTTTATAGTATGACTTAGATCACCCTATGCTATGAATGTAATATTTTTTTTGGAAGTATGGCTGGAAAAATTGAATAACTGTTGTATGTCAGCTGTTTATAATCAAAGAAATATGCTTAAAAGAGTTCTAGGACTTTTATAAACTATGCATGCAAATTACTTTTGGAATTGCTTTATTACATTCAGTTGTGACTGCCATTGCTTTCGGTAACTATTCAAATCCATTGTTAGGAATTAATTACAACCATAATATAGTCTCTTCATACATTTAACTTCACTTACATCAGCTAATCAAAGGTGCATGCATGTTATGCTGCCACAGAACATGGCATAATTATTTTTTTCATGTTCTGTTTATTTCTCTAGTATGTATTATGTTCCTAAAAATAGAACCCAGACTTAAAAAACTGAAGGTATTTGATTGGACATTAAAATACACGTGTACCCTTTGCAGCAAGAACATCTAGTGAAATATTTGAAATAAATTGGCAAGGAAGTGAACTTCTGGTCCACTTAAACTCCCTTGGGAGTGTGCTGTTCATTTGTTAATACAGACAACACATCGTTTGTGTGGGAGATGCCAATTCATGCTGAGTTTCTCTGTTTTTCTTTCATATGCATGCAAACATGCAACACTCGGGTTCTACAAATTTAACCACTGTGATCCATGGGAAAATTTGTTACATTTGCATGCATGAATATGTAGGATTTCTAAGAGGATAAAAATCATATAAAATATACCTGTGTGTGCACACATATCTATTCACTTAATGTAAATATGTACATTAAAGAGAAAAAAGCCAATATGAACATAACATGCATTTCTTACACACCTAATGCTTATTCCTGATAAATGTACTCTGTGCCTAGACAGAGATGGAAAACTCGTTTGAAACATTCCCAAACAGTTGACACTGCTGCTGCTATTTTTATCCAAACATCTATCACATTTTTGGGGGGCTGTTTTTCTAACAGGACAGTAGCAGTAGTCAGTCCCCTGTGGTTTGTACAGTGAACTGAACTGTACACGCCTCTTGCCTGATTTTCAGCCAGAAATAGAAGAGGTGCTTTTAGGTGTTAGGACTTAAAACTGAAAAATGTGTGAAAAAAGATCAACCAGTAGTTGTGTTCTTTTGATAATAGGTAGGCAAAGCAACCAAAAGCTAAGAGGCCTGTAGAGGGAACTGCTAGCAAAAGCTCAAGTTCTTGTGTCAGCTAGCCACAAATTAATTGAGGCTGGAAAAGGGCGGGGAAAAAACTCTAATCACAAGAAAGTGAGGTTCTGGAGCTGCTTTCCAATGGGAATTTGAGCAGCAGGAACCATACTGATTCTTGCAGAACTCTTGAGGCAGTTGATGGGGTGGTTCTGTGTTGTGGTTGCTGAAATCCCTCGTGTGGGCTTTATCAGATTCAGGGACACTGTACTCTGTGTATCACCTGTGCTTCCCCAAAAGGTTCAGCTGGGAGCAGGAATCAAGATGAGCTCTCCATTTGGTAACATGTTGTGGGATTAGGATTACTTAAATCAAAGCAGCAAAAATGGGAACAAGGTTTTAAATGAATCATTTTTGCTCCTTTTAAATGTATGTATCCTGCTTATAGAAGGCTTACTATCCTCTCATGGAATTGCAGGGTTAACTCCAGCCACCACAGCAGAAAGCTACAAGTCTGCTCCCTTCCCATTTTGCTCTGTCTTCACCTTCCTTACCTCACAGTTCTTTTTAAAATGGCAATCATTACTTTCTTTTTGAATGCAAAATATACCAAAATCCAGAGCCATATCAGGTTATTGCTGTTAGTCCCATTGTATGGTTATTAATCCTGACATTAACGCTGACATAATCTAATAACAAATGACTGCACAGTGGTTCCAGGTCTACCCTCTCAGTATCTTTAAAAATCAAGAAAAGTATTAATCAAAAAGATAAAAACATAGTAGTTTTAGTGTGAGTCCCTCAAATTAAGCTTTTCTAGCAGAGTATTATTTAAAGGCCTAAAACTTCATTTTAAAAAAAATAATTTCAACATTTTTTAGTGCATTTAGAATTTCTCTATTCTAGATCACTTAATGGTGAGCTTTTTTTCTGGCCAACCTTTATTTGTTTATCTTCTTTCCCCAATTTTATGAAATTGTTATGAAATTGTGACATTTCTTTGTCCTTACCCTAATTATTTATCTACTTTCTCATCTATACCACCAGTTTATATGATGTATATACCAATGTTGGTCAGTTGAAACTATAAAAGGAAAAAGAAAAAAATCTGAAAGCGAAATACATTTCCCTTTGTCAGTGTCTCGGTGAATGCTGGTGTACCACCCAGGCTTCAAGAACTGCCTTGCTTATGAAAGCAAAGGCAACACAGAATCAAACAATGGTTCAATTTCATGCCTCATTTCAGACTTCATTAAACATATTTGGTTTCACCTCATCTTCATCAAGGTCCCAAAAAGAGATAGGAGCCTTGATTAATGTACATTGCAGGAAAAGAGTAAGAAAGGAGACATCATAAATCTTTTAAAAATCTGATTTCTTTGTTTCTTTGCCTGCTGTTGTGCAGCTTTTTAGTCCTTAATATTTTTTGAGATTTTTTTTCTTGTGTTTATTCCTCTCATTGCTGCAGAAGGCACAGCACAGTTATTAAACCCCTGGCAAAAATCAGCTTGCCCTTGCAAAACTGCCCGTAGTTGTTTCTTCTACCAATTACTGTTCTCGGGAGAATTTCTGAACTGCTTGGCCAACAGCTTGGCACTATTCCTCTTTGCTTTGTTTTACAGAAGGGTCGAAGACCCCAAATAGGGTAGCTGTTTAATTTTGTTTACTTTTTTCTCCAGGATAGAAGAAAATAGTAGCACCCTGCTTTATGGGTTCTTTTTATTGTTCTTCCCCTGTACGTGTTTACAGCCAGCAGCCAAGGAGATGAAAACCTTCTTACAGTACTCTGGCACTGTTGAACTCATGGGGAAATGTCTGCTGGCTATGATGGAGAGAGAATTTCCACTCTGTAGGTATTAAATGTGAGAAAGCCAGAATCCCTTTTTTTCCCATTACCATTTGTTCAGGAAAGCTGAATTGTGCTGGATTAGTTTCTGCTTCAGGACCTGCTACGTTCAAGAGATCTTGCTGTCCATTGAAACCTCATTCATGTACATTTTAAATGAAATTTTGGAAGCCTGTGGTGCTGGCACACAGAACAATGAAATACTAAGATGACGTTTTGACCTTTCTTATTTATAGGAGGTACCACAAATTCAGTATGTGTACCTGTGGTTTTTTCCAATACAATGTTTTTATGTAGTGCTTTTTTGGCTGCTGAATTTTGAAACTTTTTGAGAAACTTTAATTTTAAGCTAGTTATATGACAGCAAGCTGATGAACTGAACTTAGTTTTTGTTTATGGAAAAACCAGAGGAATGAGAGAGACAAGGACTTCTCTAGGGGACATTGTATCAAATATCAAAACCATAAACTAACCTTGATGATTTACATAAATGCTACAATATGTGATTTAACTGAAAGTTAGGATTTCATATTTTAAGTGCAACCTCTTGCCTCTGTCATGTGGAGATTTGAAGCAAGTCTTGCAAAAATTCCTCAGCTCAGCAAGCTTGCTCTTAAGCTAACAGCTAATACAGTGCAGAGATCAAAAGGGTTGGTTCAGTTTTTTTTGGAACCTGCACATTGTGATAAGATCTACATGAGACCAAGCTGAATATTTTTCATGTTACATCTGTGGTTTACCAGAAGTGACAGTATCATATAATTAGTGATGTAACGTTTGAAACATTTAGTAAAGTTGCATGTGGATCTAATCTTTATGCCTAGTGGAGCTATTATATATTTGTGTAGACTGTAACTTCTTTTCTGTAATGTCTTTATAGCTGATTGCTATAGCTCATAGTAGATTGGAATGATGTCTATAATAATAATTCTATGCCTAAGGGTAAAACTTATGGGACATCAATGAACTAATATCTCTTGAATTCTGGCTGATTTTACAGCAGTAAAAAAGCTTTATGACCTGCTAAATCTCAAACATATCTATTTCAAATAGTCATTTTCTTAGTCACTTAATATTTAAATAGCAATATGTGGGGTTTTATTTGTAAAAATAGTTATGAGATATAATAACTGTCATTAGGATAATTAACTAGCAAAAGCTGGAGTCATGAAGAATGAAATTTAAAACTAATTCATTACATTTGTAATTGTTTTTCCTTATTTTAGACTCTCTGTTCTAGATGCCTTGTGGCACATTCTGAAGCACCTGGCTTTGTATTGAGAACAGAATTTTTGTGCACGCCTTTCTGGGTGATTTTGGGGTTTCACTCCATGGCCAGAGCAGGTTATTATTCACCAGAAGGACAGATTCCTCTGTGCTGTGGTACAGGAGGGACATATCTTCTGAATGCTGGAGCAATCTTTGCTTGCTTTAATGCTCATTAAAGCACTATGGCAACAAGAGTAGTAATTCTGGGTGCATGTTCTTCTACAAAATACTTCCTTCCTAAATGGAATGAGTATTTGTTTCCTAAAGTGTCTTTGGATCTCCTAACAGTGACAGAGGGCTTATTTAGAGTGCCCTTATCTCAGACATGACAAACTGCAGGTGCGCTGACTCTTAGTTCAGTGTTGGCAACAAACCAGTGTTTTGGGTTTGATTTTTTTGTTTGTTGGTTGATTGGTTTTGGGGGGGGGGGGGTTGTTCAAATTTTTTTGGTGTTTTCTTTCCAGTTCCATCTTTAGTAGTTGGATGCCTTGTTTCTTTGGCAAGATGCACTATTTTTGTTGGTTCCAGTGAGTATAAGGTGTTCTCAGTTGTAATACACGTTTTGCACATTATTGCCATTAAGAAATACTGGTGGACAACTTTCTTCTGGACAAGACACTTAGTGCTCTGGTCTAGTTGACAAGATGGTGATCAGTCAAAGATCAGACTTGGTGATCTTGGAGGTTTTTTCAAACCTTAATGATTTGATGAATTCATTTATCACTCTGTGTATGTGTGTGTAAAATCAAAGAAAGGGCCATAACAAATTCTCCTTCCATTCCTCATTGCAATAAACATTTAAAATATTAGGGAGAAGTTACATCAATAGGGTTTGCTAGTGGAAGCTGGCTGTGACATGAAACATGTGAACAGCTTTCAAGGTTGGATTTGAGAGAAGGCCTTGATTGTCTTAGTTCTGTCAACCATAGTTATGTAAATATTTGTTTGACTTTTATTGTAGGTGTTTGTTGAAAGTGCTGGCAAGTTCCTTGCCCTTATTTTCACTATCTTCCCCCTAAGCACTGTGGTATACTATGTACAATTGATTTTTAGTCATTCTGAGTACAACCAAAAACATTTTAAGATTTTTTTTTTTTTGCATGGTATATAGTGCATATATATATATATATATAGCATATATATATATGCAATAATAAAAGATTGCTAAAGACTTACTTGTTCAAAGACCAGACTTTCTCTAATGATTTTTTTTGCAAATTAACATTGTCAAAGTGACTGTAATGTTCACTGTAGCAACTTCTTTTTAAATTAATATTATGAATTGTGACATTCAGTGGGAGTGCTTGTGATAATAAACACTGTGACTCTGTGGAATAGAGGGTTGCATGCTCCAGTCCTTACAGTTTCTTGCATCAAATAATGAGAGTATTTTATATCTGCAAGTGTCAGAGAAATTTAATCATACTCTGTGACTAATACGTAATAATAAGTCTAGATAGAATCAGTAAAATATCAGCAGAGTTGCTTGCAAGCAAGTGTGGGTTAAATAACCCTTTTATTTTTAATTTATTGTAGCTACATGGATACAGTCCAGAGCATACATACTCCAAGTTTTGATCCACTGAGATGTGCATGATAAAAATTAAAGGGGGGGGGGGGTGTTGTAATTTAGGACTTCAGAAGAACTTTTACACAAGGGCACTTAGCCTATGGAATCATCTCCCCAGACCAGTCTTTGAGATCACTGTGCTTACAAGCTTTTAAAGTTCAATGTTATAAAATGTTCATGGGACATGTATGTTAAGCATTGGCTGAGAGACAGGCAAAAAAGAGGGCAGGTTTAGATTATATATCAGAAATTCTTTCCTGGGTGGGTGGTGAGGCACTGGCACAGGTTGCCTGAGAAGCTGTGGATGTCCCATCCCTGGCAGTGTTCAAGGCCAGGCTGAATGGCACTCTGAGCAACCTGAAATAGTGGAAAGTGTCCCTGCCCGTGGCAGGGGGTTGGAACAAGATGATCTTTAACGTCACTTCTAAACTAAACTGTTCTTTGATTTGCTTCATTCTCTCCCCTTATTTTTTCAGCAAGTTGCTGCCTGTCTCTGTCTGTTCCTGTGTAAAGGTATCTGGACTCACTGAATCCTTCTCTACTTGCATAAAATGCTAAGGGGCAGCCAGTTCTAGTATATTGGGGAGGGGGAAACATCCGGATTGGATACTTTGAATCCTTCTACAGCCTGTGATTCCAGGGCTGCCCTGCTCGGAGAGGGAGAAAAGAGGAGCAGATAGAGGCTTAGGGTGATAGAGCAGCATGAGTGCCTGGCTGAGAAAGATTGGTTTGTGCCGTGATATATAAACATAGCATATTTCTACGGTCCTTAATTCAGCAGAGTGACAGCCTGCTGGTTCTTACTGAGGCTTCCCGCTCTGGTTTCACTTATCTGTGGCTTTATGATCCTCTCTCCGTGCAATCCATCCAAACAATAAAATGTTCTATTTTGAGCAGCAGCATGGAGCTGCAAGTGGAGGCTGAGTTTGTTTGCTCTTGCACCTCTGGGACGGGGCAGCTGTGCGAGGGCTCAGTCAAGGACACTGGCAGTGACATTTTTCATTCCCCAGCAAGTGCCAGAGATGGAGTGTTACTAGGCTTGTCACATTCTCTAGCATGCTGAGTTACATGCGAAGAGCAGATATTTCTAAAGTGCTGCATTCATGGTTCATTTGGATGAGCAGGCATTTCTAATTTGGCACCAGCCTAATGAAAAGATGCATTCCATTCCAGATTCCAGCAGCTGCAGACTTCATTGACTCCAAAGATAATGCCTTTAGTTTTGGCTGTGGAACTTGAGTGATACTTCAGCTAACTGCTTCTAAATCCAGTGGCTGTTACACTTAGAGGGAAAATAATGAAATAAAATAGCTGCACTTTAAATTCACCCTCATGTTAGTTTTTGTTTGAACTGTTGGTAAATCATGGATACACTCTAGTAGATTAACTAAGAATTTATGGCATGTTTTATATGCTGAAAAGTCCACCCTAGCAAACCCAAAACATATCTGACAGAAGAGGTAATGCAGAGGACTCTGATTTAATATATACATGCTAAGCAGTTTTGCTAGCAGTGGGGGTGAGTCATGTGCTTTCATTCTGCATTTCTTTGAATTCTGAAGGGGAGCTTGAAGGGTAGCAGCTGAGGTGGAAATTTGATTTTATTATATGTTTGAAGGTAACCAGAGTGAATGGTCTATGTAGCCTTGTATGTTTGGAAAAAAAAAGGTGAAATTTAGACATTGTATTAGATTCAAATCTTTTAAAAGTGCTTAATGTATACATTTCTCTCTGACATTCTTTCTCTTTCAATGTTCTTTATAAATAATATACCTTGTCTGCTTCCAATCTGATAGAAGAAGCCTATTGCTGAGATAAATATTCTTCTCCTAATTTAAGTACAGAGCAGATGAGTTCCCACTTGTGCAGTCTGATAGAAGCATTTACCTGATGATGCTTTTGATTGTTCTCTTTATTTTAACCTAAGAAATCAGTGTTGAATTTACTTAAGTAGATTAAGTTGAGGGATAATCCATATCCTGTTGATATCTTAAGATTAATCACTTAACGCCTCATTTTTAGACCTAATATTTAGTCCTTGCCATGCTGATTTCAGTTAATTGTAAGTTAATTGTTACTAGCAAGACCTGTAACACGAGAAAGGTATGCCTGCTCCCTAGAAAAAAAGGCAGGGACTTGAAAAAAAGGAGGAAGAGTGACATGACACTGTTAACTTTTAAGGCCAGTTTTTACAGATCTGGCTTTCAGCTTTGAAAGTTCAGTATCTTAACAAAGTTTTCTCCTTTCTGTATTTTTGCAAGGACAGTAGAAGTTCTTGACCTTTGCTTTTTAAATATTGTTTGAGAAAAATGCAAAGAACTTCATGCATTGTAAAATGAGAGCAATATGTTGATATACAGACACATTGCATGAAGTTTTCATCCATGAAAGCTACAGAATAAGGCGTGGTGGTGTTGGAAATGGAAAGGGAAGAAGGGATGTGTTTTGGTGAGGTGGAGTGCTCAGAACAGGCCAAATTTTCCATGCAACAAACTAACAATGAGAGGCTTTTTTTTTTTTGTGGATGTAGTAGGGTGAGGGATGGTAAACTGTTCTTAGACTAATTGGAGGACAGTCATAAAAGAGCAGAGTAAACAAGGTAAGAAACATCGATGTTGCCATTTGTTGCAGTAAGATGACCTGTTCAGGTGTTCAAAGGGTAAAACTTGGAAGTACTACCTAGAACTTCCCAGGAAATAAATGAGAGAGTCAGCGACTTCTCACCTGATATGAGGGGAGAGTGAGAGTGAGGTAGTTAAACTTTTCTATTGATACTGAATAAAAATAATCTGACTGATAAAAGTTGTGTTTTCCTGACCATTTAGGATTCATATATGCTTGGCTCTTAAGTCCAGTCACTTGGGCTTTTTAAAACCCAACCTGCGATTATGGGGATGTCACTACCAACACCTAGATTTGAGATACTTACCTGAAAAACTTGATCATGGCAATTTTTTTTCTTTTGCCTTTTAGAATGGTTGGATTTATCTTTTTTGCTTATATTCCATTTATAAAGTAAGCGTGTTTCATTTCATGATGAGCCAGGATTCTGTGATAGACAAGCTTTCACTAGTAGAATGGGCATATCTAATCCCGAAAATTCTTTTTTGTGTGGTTTGAGGTTTAGTCCTGATTTCATTCAAGATACCAAAGTGGGAAGACATGAGACTCATTTTTCAGGTTTTTTTCCCCCTTAGGTTTAGCAAAATGTCTTTTGTCTTGGCACTTCCGTGCAACGGTGGCCCACAGAAATTTTTAAGTCAAAATTGTCCATCACTGACTTTTTTTCTGAATGCCGCCATAAGAAAATCTTGGCAGTTTATTCAAATATTATCTCTTGGAATTTACTCAAAGCTTAAGTTGAGGAGGTAGTTCTGATTTATAACTGAGGTGGATAATGTAAATTCATTTTTGTTTTTATAGGCATCTATTCAGATTAAGTGCTCTGGACTGGGGAAAAAATACCCTTAACAAATCATAAATGTAAAATCCAGACCCAGATCTCCAAAGTGGAGAGCCAGATGCACTTTTTTAACAGCTAAATGGCAGCTCTACTAAAGAACAGGTTAAGCAACTCTGATGTGACTAGATTTCATTAAACTGTGAAAGACTGCAAAAGCATTTCATTTAAAAAAGCCTTGTAAGTCACTAAACTGGCTCCTTTTTGGGTTCAGTGGCAATAATGACAGAGTAAAAGATCTGGTGTATAAGATGTTTTGTGCTAAGCGCAGATCTAACAGCAGGTTTAGATTAGCAATGTATTAATGGCACATTGCACTGTAGAAGTATTTTTTAAATGAATACCTAGATTGAATAAGTAAATACAGGGTTGCATTTTGTGGAAATCCCCCCAGTTACTCCTTTATCTTATGTTTGCTCAGCTTTTAGAAAGAGTGTATTAAGTCACAATGCTAACTGGAAAAAAATTAGCCCTGTACTTGTTATCTGACTGTTTCTTTACATGATTCCTCCAAAAATAGTGCTTATAATGCCGTCACGTTTTTCCTGATATCTTCTTGTGTAAGCTTAATTAACCTTTTGGAAACACGCCCACTGTTATCAGATTTCGTAACAAAATATTGTACATGTGGTTTTTATAACGTTTTTACACTCATTTTTTGGTGCTAGGGTAATGCTAAGGTAAAAAGTTAAAACACTGATATTCCAGTTCCTCAGGGGAGAACTCACTGGTTTTTATCTTGTCTCTATTACTAAATTCTTTTGTGATCTGAACTCTTTCAAATGTAAAACACTCCCATTTTCTGGAGGGTGAATATGAGATCTAAAGATGTGAATTTGAGAAAGGTTGAAATTGATGTGAGCTGCACTTGATTCTATCAAGTGCCATGTGATTCTAACTGCAATTAATTCTTCATTTTCACTACCAAAAATGCAAATATTCTGTCAGGTGATAGTAAATACGACACCACGAAGACATGCTGAGGGGCTGCTCCAGTAGAATTATGTGAAGTATCTGCAGTTGCCCTCAGGTCAATCAGAGCATGAGGAATGAAAAATTCATTTCGAAAAATCCAGCTTTTACACATGTAAGGTTAGTTACTGTTTTTGGCCGTAACCTCACTGCCTTTCTAGTTCTGATCTGCAAAGTGGGAGTGTTGTCATACCAGCCAGCTGCCAGCAGTGTTTTGAAGCTAAATGTATTGGTATTTCTAAAATATTTCTAGTCACTTGTGGAAAGGACCTTGAAGTAATTAATCATTCTCTATTCATCATAAGGGTTGAGGAGTGTGAAGCAAATACAGAAAGGATGTCACAATTCATGAGTAGGAGAAAGCAAATCGCTTATAGAATGAGTGGTCCCCTCTGTGAACTGCGTTTCCAGGGCTGTGGCACAAAAGCTGGAAGTGAACATTTAGCTAAAGTTTAGTTGATAAAACTAAAGGAAGGAGGAATCATACTATGGGCTTTTCAGTTTCTGAGCACGTCTCAGCAATAAGAGATTATATATCATAACCCTCCAGGCATGTACCTTTTTTAGTACTTTTTTCACTGTAGTAAACCTTCTCAGTGAAATAAACTAGTAGTTGATTTCAAGTTCAGATAAAAATTATAAAAATGACAATGTTTGAGGGGTTTTTTTCTTTCTCTAAGGTTTTTATCTCCTTCTGAGAGGTTCTCTTACTACAGTGTATTTAGGGCAGAGTACAGGCACACGTTCATCCTCAGCTGTAAACCCATGTTTTTACACAAAATCAGAATGAAGTTATGAGGGATTTTAGAAACAGGCATTTTTTGAGCTAATTCAAAGCAGTGATCCAGTTAGATGAAACACTAATCCTATCACACTGGGTTTATTACGAAGAACATTATAGGGAATATAATAGATATAATTTTGTAGTCTACCTCTTCTCATGGTCAAGGAAAATGTCACTAAAAACAATGGTCAGAGTCATGTACAGTTTGCAGGAGTTTCAGAGATGCACTGAAGGGTATCTGTTCTACTTCCATATTCCAGCAAGGGGTTTTTCCTCACCACAGGCTTCTAACAGCACCCATCTGGGGTTTGATTTTGTGATTTGGTCTGTTGGGGGCTTTAGGACTATCAAAATCCATTTTCAGTTCTTGTCACTTTGGATTTGAACTTTGGAACTAGAGGCTGCTGCCATATTCCAGCCAGGCTTAACTTGTTGCTATTAAGCCAAATGATTATAGAAATCTGTGAACATTTTTCAGTAATAATTACACCCTTTGACAGATTTGTGCCTTGCTGAAAATACAAATTTTTTTAATGTGTGCTGTAATTGATTACTCAGTAGTTAGTCTCTTTAACAAGATGAACAAATTATTTATTTTATTACCTGAAGCAAAACAGAACATCTATCCAAATGTCAATTCAGCAGTTGGCCATATTAGTTCCATCTCAGGAAAACCAAATCCCAATTACTTTCAAACATTCCTACTACCTCCTAAAGAGGTGTCATTTTTGTGAACAATCACTTCAAAAGAACATATGCCAATATAAATACTGGTTTGTTCAGAAAATGAAATACACCAAGGTTTACTTACTCTCTAGAAGAATTGTATTTGAGTGGCTGATCATTGTATTTGCTTAGCTCACATTCAACAAAGAACACTGAGTTTAAAAAGATTTTTTTTTAAGTTGAACAAAAATAAGAAAAGCAGCAGACTGAACAGCTGTACACGTGCCGCAGAGTGCCATGTGTTCACTGTGAGAGCAGAGATAACGTGACTGGGGATAACAGAGCTGAACCTCAGCTCTCGCAAGCACTTGTCCACACATGGAATTTTTTAGGAGCAGCAAATCTTGAATAACTCCATGTGCTGACAGTCTTGTTTCTGTTTAGCTTAACACACTTTGATGGCCTGAATTAGACCAAAAAAAGGCAACTTTATTCTGGAATAAGTGTGTCTACACAGGGAATTATTCGGGAATAGCTGTTCTTGAGCAGTCACTACTAAATAATTCCATGTGTAGACAGTCCTTTAATCTAGCAAGTTCTTAAGTCATTTCTGAAAACATTACTTAGTTTCCTGTGTTATTAAGGGACAATCTATATATTTTTATCAGAAGTATTGTTCTGAAAAAAAAAGCACCATTGAAGTCCCAGCTGGTCTCAAAGTTGTATGCTAGGTTGGGGGGAGGGGGTACCTATTGTTTTTTTCAGATATGATTCAAAACAAGCCAAATACACGGCAAAACAGCAATTTTCAATGCAACGCAAAAGTACTAGTTCTTAAAAACATTTCTAGAGTATCTTTACTAGGGAAGTAGCTTGAAAGACATGATTATTGCTTTAAGGCCTTTTTGCCTATCAGTTTTTCATCTAACTGTGTTTAAAAGTGAAGGGAAGAAATTCTAAGTGACAGAATAATATTGGCTATTACACTGTTTGCCTTACAGTGAAAACCTGACTTTTATAATGATGTAATTTTCCCCCCTGTGTCAAATAGGTAGTTCATTAGAAATCCATTACAACCAGGAGTTTCAGGCCAGTGCAACTCAGTGTTTATATTCTAGTTACCTGTAAGCTGTGTCTTAATACATTTATCCAATTCATTTGTGTAAGTTACCAGTGGAAATCTATTGCTCATTGGACAGCTTAACTATTTGAAAAGGTATGTTATTTCTTTGAAAACAGATTACATGAGAAGATTCAGAATTTAGATCATAGTATTTGAGAAACCATTAGATTATCTGTTGTTATTAGAAACAAATGAGCTTCATTAAAAAATATTCAGAATTTCTCTATGAAGATACTATTTTTGTAAAGAATGAAAGGCCCTATAGTGATTGTTAAGAATTTTAGACAATCTTAGGCTTTTTAAAAAGTTACATTCTCAGTTGAGTCAGTGTTATTTTTGTGTTCACAAATGTAAACACACAGCTCAGTGTACTATTGTTAATTCAGAGCAGTGAAACAAACGTGCAGGGTTCACATGGTGGAGAGATGTTTAAACAAGGACTAAATGCGTGTGGCACGTGAATACTCAGATGGGCCTACTGCTGTATGAATACTGATGGTTCTGCTGGGACAAGCTGTTGCTTCCTGTAGCAAATTTCCTTACAGTGTAAGGCAGCAAAATATGTGTGCTCTATTTTTGACTTTTTTCTCTGGTGTACAAATCCCCTATTTTCTGTGTGTATACAAAAATGCGGATTTTGCTGCATTGTCCTCTCCCACTCACATGAATCACATTTTTAACTAAAGGCAGCCAAAATAGCCTTCAATGTAAGCCTTTCTCCTAAACACCAACATTAAAAAAAATATCCTGCCGTGAGATCATAGCTGACTTAATTAAAACAAGGCTGATGTGGAGCAGCATTGTACCTGATCTGCCTACCAGTGTCCTATTCTTTTCTCTCTTTGTCATAATGAAGCAGACTAAGAATTATTGCACTGCAGTTTTCTTCCTGTAAACACAAATGAACTTTGGCAAGATCAAGACATACAGACAGCATTATTGCAAAGTCATAAATGGGATTTCTGTGGATGCTTCAAATACCTTTCTGCAGACTACCAATAGGCTCCTTACTGGGCTGGGGTAATTCAATGTAGAAGGCTTGCTGAATAAACACTGAGGTTGTTGCTGTGCTAACGTTCAGGCGCAGTTGTTCTGTATATTACTGTGTAACCACCAGCTATTGAATGAGCAGTGGGAAAGGGACTTCCAAAAAAACACCTGGTTCTTTCCATGGGGCACTCTGTGTGTTGGGCAGCAGAACTCCTGAGACCCAGCTCTTGTTCAGCAGCCTTTGGATTGTTTAAAATCATGGTGAGGTTAGTTTACCACACGAAGGAGCCTGCACATCTCATAAAACTGAAATTTTGGTTAACAAAAGCTTGCATTAGGGATCTCTAATTTGTGGAATCTCTCTGTTAAATGTGTGTTGATCACAACAGTCCAACTGCAGGCTAAGTTTTGGATGTGACCAGACAGGCTTGTGAGAGTGCTGCAAACACATGGATAGAGCTATGAATCAAGTTGCTTCTAGTCTCTGTGTAAAAAAAAAGACAGTTCTGTCAGGAAAATGAGAACACATTCTGTTTTTCAAGTGAAAAGGCAGCGCTACCTTTCTGTTTATAGGGAAAGTTGCTTTGGTGCTTGGGGAGCTGCTTTGTATCCCTTCCCTTTTTGTTTTCATGGTGCTTCCTGAGAGGTAGACCTCTGGATTTCTACTGTCTCTCAAGCCACAAGTGTTAAGATCTGTAGTTTAAAGTCTGTTTAGACCTGAGCTGCATCTCTCTCTGTTTGTGCATAGTTCTCTCAACAGATGTCCATGAAACTCTTCCAGACCTAGTGAGAGGCACCAACCAAGTGCCCTTATAATAAACAGGATTACATGTAGTGCAGTACAGCCCATGAGGGAGAAATCTCTTTTAAGCCCCATGTCAGGGGATTGTTTGAGGTTATCTCAGGCTTCCACACTTGTATGAAATAAGAGACGTCCAAAACAATTAGTCCAGGTACCAGTAATGGTTTAGGAGCATTAAACTTGAAAATTGCTGCAGCATCCCTTTTCTGCCCCAGGTAAACCACCAAATTGCAGCTCAGTGTTTACTTTGGGATTGCACTGGTCTTTGGATTTAATACTATGCTCAAAGGCCCCTTTGTATGAGGTAGTGTTCTGGTCCACTTGTAGCTGCCATTCTGTTAAAGTAACATGCTGCTCCTCAAAAACCTTCAAGAGGAAGGGACCAAGTATTAGTGAAAAGTTTCTTGTGGATTCGTGCTTCCTGCTCAGTCCTCTCTGTAAAACTAAGTGCTGTGTTTGCTAGATTTTTTTGTTTTAATATGAAGTGAGGAGAAAATGTTTGCGGTTTTTAGTTGGAAAGTTTAAGAAGAAACTAAAGTGTACATATGTGTATGTGCAGATAGATGTGCACTTTGTTAGCATGTCAGACTGACCCAACTTTTTTGTGTAAACAGGGTTAATGAACCTTGCAAGGCATGGGATTAACAAAAGGAAAAAGGAGCTCAGGAGTAGTGAAAATGGCGTCAGCATTAAATGGGGAAATGGATTGCCCTTCAAGTTTGTCCATTTGGCAGCACTTGTGGGCAAGCAACATGACATTTCCTCTCTCTTTTCTTCTTCATTTCATTCCTTGTCCCATTCTTTGCACTCTGCCAGCTATTCAAGAAATGGACTTTATTCATCGGTGCACAAGGCACAGTTTACAGATGCCTCCTCATCCATTAAGGTTGTTCATTCCACAGCAATCCAAAACTAAAATACACATTGTGAATTTAGCATCTTGTGATATCACATCTGTGAGAGAATGTATGATCACTATAATTAGAATGGGTAAAAACAGGCTAAGGCTGCTACTGGTGTTACATTAATTTTCTTGTAAAACTCTTGTGAGCACCCTATGTGACAAGTTGTTGTATGAACATATGAAAAAACAGAATTAAGCCATGACTGTAGTCTTAAGTAATTATTAATGGAAGTTCATGTTTATGAATAGTAGTGCTGTGGGTTTATGTGTTATATAAAAAATTAAAATGCATTGCTATTTTAAAATAACACCATTATCCTGTCCCGACCCCTTTTCTCCCTGCCCCCTATGTTTTACATTTTCTTTCCTCTAAAAGAAACGCTTTCTGATTAAGGATCATGTTGAAAACTCAGCAGTTTTTAATCCAGCTCTCTGCAGGCTGCAGTTCATGCTTCATTTAACTGATCAGTTCCACTGCTACATTACTAGACAAAATCACCAGTTTGAAGAGAGAAGCAATTATAGTAAGTCATAAAAATGGAAGACCCCACATTTTAAGAAATTAAATTAATTTTTTAAACTCTCCACTTGTCATACAAATGATTTGGAGGGTGTTTCTGTACATGACCAAATGAATAACACAATTTTCAGTGTTTTGCTACACTTTGTACAAGGAGTCGAGATCAAAACATGAAATACGTGCTCAGCTGTTCAACAGAGACTGTTAAAAAGATTACTCTATGTGCTTCAAACTAACAGTATGGATACATGTGAAAAAGTATCAGCAAAGTAATGCAGAAATGCTTCTGTAAAGTATGAGTGTCAGACTCAATCAGTAGTCATTCCTGTAAACCTTGAGGTTAGCATAAATAGGGCTTCTAATCAGCAAAATTAATCCTTAATTTTTTTGTGGAGCTGCTGGAGAATAACTGTGTGGACAGATGTGTTGATTGGACAACAGATCAGACACTGAGAGGAGATGTTGCTGGAAAACAAGTTTCATAGGCTGCTAGCAAAACCCAAAAGGTGTGGGGCCAGCCATGTAACCTTAAATACTCCCATGGACTATTGCATAGGATTTATTTGACCTGTTCATCTTATTGTGCCACAGTCTCAGAGAGTCCTTTTTAGTGAGTGTTCTTCAGTGAAATGCTCATGTGTCCAACAGAACTGCAACTTGTGCCTTGAAGGTTCAGAAGATAACATTTCTTTTTTATTTTTCAGTTTTTGCTTATTCATTTTTTCATATGAATGACTGCGATGAAAAGTTTGTATTGGCTCTTCCTCTAGCATGATACTTTTTAAATGTGAGACAATGCTTGCCAAGTGAGGGTTTTCTTTTCTCCATTCTCCCCTCATTCACATTTTTCTGTACTGTTCAATTTCTGTTCTTCAGCTGGCCTTCTTCTAAGACTACTGACGAAATTTAGACTTGACCACCTTATTAGAGTGAAAATGTAGCAATTAAGGGTGTCTCTTGCAGCAGACACCTCAAATTTGGATATTTGAAATACCCAAGTATTTCAATACTGTTACTGAAATTTGGAATTTGCTATTAAAATATAAATTCACTGTATGTTTGCTCATTGCTTAAACATTTATGCTTCTCTTTTGAATAAGAAAAGCTTGTCTTGAGCTAGAAGTTGTCTTGATACCTTAGATGTTATGCACATTGAGCAGTGGGTTAGTTACTTGAATTCAGTAGCTACTAATCATCAGGAAAAAATCCACATATTGACTTATTTTCACAGTTATCATTTGTATGTGTGCTGGCATGCTGTAAAAACAGGAGCATGATGGAAGTTGGAAAGTTCATCAGATAGCCCTGCCTCTGGAGGTGTTTTATGGTGTCAGATTTTTTTTTTGCTGCATGTCAGCCCCATGAGAATCTATTGTGACAATGCAAAATAGCTGGGTTGTTTTGAGATGTCTAGTTGGTGCCCTGCTGTTGAAAGATGTGCTCTAGAATTATAGGGATTTATTGCAAATATTCCTAAAGCAATGTGGCACCTCATGTGGGGCATTACAGCCCATGGCCAGAGACACAGGATAATGAAATACATCTTGTGACAGCAGTTTCAGTTTCTTTATGTGATCATTATGTTTTAGCTAAGTCGTGTGGATTTTCTTTGCCCTCTAACATGCAAATTTGTTTTCCACAGCAGTAAATGTATTTTTCCATGTGGTGTGGGCCAAAGTCTGCTTGGAGCACCACCTGCTTAGATGAAGCAAATTCACTCCTGAAATACACTACTTTATAAGGTATATCCATTTCATATGGGAGCAAAACAATATATACATTCATTATTTTTGCTCTGAACTGATGCTCAACTTAGCCCACTGCTTTTTGTTCGAACATTCCTACAGTAAGAAAATAATACAAATAATACAAGTTGATAGAGTTTAACTGTGTGTTAGTCATCAGAGTAAAAGACCTAAGGATGAGATATTTTCAGGAAGGCAGAATTTGGCATATCTAAAGAAAATTCTCTTCAGTAAGCGGCACCAAACAGACAAAGTAAGGCTGCATAATTTTCCCAAGTTTATCTTAAATTGCTCTAAAAATAATAGATTTTTCTCTTGGCAAGAATGCAGTAATTGGAACTGAATTGGATATACTCATGCACTCACTGCTACCCAATGCAGTTTACTATTAATAGTGTTTCAGGCTCTATGATTTAGAGGTCTCTGACATCACAAGGAGGTTTGGAATTTTTTACACTCTTGTGCTGTAGGTAGGTGACGCCAGGATATAGTTGATTATGCAAATTCTGTGTTAGCATGTAGCATTTCCTTTAAAAGTAGCACTAACAGTCAAGGAGAGATTACTACAAAGTCCAGGAAATATCATTTGGTCATCTAACTAATCCCCATTTTTTTGAGGCAGAGGGAGAAAATGCTATGTGGATTGAGGGTTGGATTTTTTTTTATTGTTATTAGTTATGAAAAGATACCTTAGGTTAATCCATTTTGAATGTCAAGAGGATAAATCTGACAGGAGTCAGAAGAGCTCCAGTGGGACTAGCACTACAAGTTACAAAACAGCTAACATCATCCAAGACTAATTTCTTTCCCCTGTTTGTCCTACTGTGGAGGGAGAGTTAAAAGGCAATTCTTGGAGAGTTGAAAGGCTCCATAATAGGGCTCCTCTCTCTAAGGGAGTAAAACTGCTT
This sequence comes from Sylvia atricapilla, assembly GCF_009819655.1. NCBI lineage: Eukaryota > Metazoa > Chordata > Aves > Passeriformes > Sylviidae > Sylvia > Sylvia atricapilla. The sequence goes on along the minus strand of NC_089145.1, from coordinate 15,254,098 downwards.
TGTGGCCTTTGTCTTCAGGCTGCTAATAAACCATCCCATGCTGTGAGGCTTTGAGTTCACTCTTAATTCAATTTCAGTTCAGCTTCCATCAGCTTTGGTTTCCCTGTCTTTGTGAGTTGTTTTTTCCTTAAATACACGGTGTATCTAACTCACATTTGAGCTTCCTTATTCATTGCCTGAGTTTATAAATGCACCAGCTTCATAACACCCTGCTTGGCAATTTTTGTCAAAGGATAGAAATTGCCAGAAGCATTTTGGTAGCTGAGGATTTTAATGGTTACTGCTGTCTTTCTGTTTCTCTGAGTGCGTGTCTTTTTCTGTCTTAAAGAAACATACAAATGCAGGGATACGTTTATCCATGTGGATCTCTGTCAGGTCTTCTGGGCCGTTCAGAAAGGCACATTATTCTGTACAGTTGTGGTTTGGCTGATCCTCCTCCTTCCCCCAGTCCCCAATTATCAGACCAATTTAGTAGCACTTGCCTATTGTTCCTGCTTCTGCTTTTCCAGATAAGACCAAAATATAGTGTTCAGACTTGTAAATGCCAAGGAATTTGCACCTGGCAAATTACAGATTTAGCAAGAGATGGCATTGGGCGGGACGCTCAGTTAATTTTGCAGTCCATGAGGTCTGACACAGGGAGAGCAGCTGCAAAGGGCCTGTCCCCAGCCCTGCCAGCCTAGCAAGGTTCTGTTTACTGCCTTTGTACCTAGGCAGAGCTCAGAAAATGATGGAGGGGAGAAGGGGGATCTCCTGCCTTCTGGTGGCAAACAGTACCATGCCTGTGCTGGTGGCCAGGGCTGGCAGCACTGCCCTCTCCATGAGGGAGCTTTCATGGTTCAGGGATGGAGCTGGTGTTCCCTGCCCTCTGATGCTTAACCCTTAAACTGCCACTCTCACAGAATGGACTGTGCTGGGTCATTTGGGAGCAGGGGACAGGCACCTTGCCATTGCACCTTGGCATGAGAACAGCTCTCCTGGAAAATATTGGTGTGGCTGTGTCCAGAGCCAGAGGGAGCTCTTAAAACTAAAACAGGTACAAAGCAAAGGTACCCCTTGGTTTTACGCTGAACATTTGCTTAATGAATTAAATGTCCCTGCAAGTCACACCCTTTACAAATGAGCTTAAAATATTTGCAGTCTCAGTCAGAAATCATTTGAAATGATGTGGTGGTGTTGCTCCATGTCTCACAGAGCATTGCTTGCATTTGTGTAGGCACATTTCCAGCATTGACAACACAGGAAAGAAGTAGGTGAGGGTAGTCTGGGGTAGCACATTGCTTTGGGGAGCAGGGGAAGAGTCTCGTGTAGGAGCAATGCTGGATGAAGGACAAAGTACCATCAATTTAGTAGTGACCTGAGGCAAAATCCTGTACTGAAAGGGTTGGGCATCTTTTACTAATAGGACAGAAAACTGGTAAATTGGTCTCAGAGACCTAATATGTGATCTTTAAATGAGTTTGCAGGAAAGGTATAGAAGCTGGATAGTCAAGGAGTTTCACTCTGTTTGCTCATTTAGTTTTTAAGAAGCAGATTCATTTCTGTGGTTTGAGTTTGATGTGTTGTATGAAGCTATAAGTACTCCACAGATTTATGTTTTGGTAAGATGATATGTGATTGGATCTTGCCAAGTAAAAAAGTTGGGAGTCTGATGGATATCTGCTATTGTCTTCTCAAAAATTTTATATTATCATTTTGAGAAATCAAAACAGCACAAAAATTAAGCATACAATTGGAAGTTAGAAGTTCTGTGTTTTTGCCAAAGTATGAAAAGCACTTTTTCCTTGCTATCAATTTTAAGGAAAATAAACTAGTCTTATTCTAGGTACTGGAAAACTTTGTTACAAAAATTTCATTTTGTTTCTGATTGAATACTGCATTTGAATCTATAGATACTCAGATGTGAAACTAGCACACACATTTAGCTTGAAGGATGAACTCTCTGCTGTGTCATAAATATGTTAGGAATTTAGGATTTGTTATTTCCAGAGTGCTGTGTGTACAATTATCTGCAGAGTGGTTGGTGGTATTCTTTTGAGGATTTTTTTGTCTCCTGGTTTGCAGCTTAATTCTTATACAGGATGTAGAAAATCAAAGTATTCAGTTCCATTTTAAGATGTGAGATTGAGGTAAAATGTGTTGTGCTGTTAATGAATGGAAAAAAGCTCAGTATGGGAAAAGGTAGTAGAGAATTAATGGTTTGGGAAAGGCAGGTAAGACAAAAAAGCATGATCAAGAAAGAAGAAATATAGAAAGGAAAGCAGAGGTAGAACACATTACAGATAGAGATTATATTGAGAGGGTTTTTTATGCTTAGAGGTAATTGAGATACAAGAAGGGAAATAATGTCAAAAAACAGAGGAAGAGTCAGTACAGGAAAGCTTCACATAAGTTTGAAACTAAATTCTGGGGAGGTTTTGTCAATTTGTGAGATTTTTGAAAATGATAGTGTAAAGGAGTAATTCTGTGCAGTATCAGCTTTCTTTAGTTGCTGTTTTGGGGTGGGTATTTTTGTGTTTTGAAAAACCTGAGCCTGTTAATTACTGAGTGATATTTCTAATTTTTTTCCCTGAAACTCCTAATTAATAAACCCCACGTGTAGTTGGAGGGAGAGTGCTTTATGTTAAAATTTTACTATCTGCCATATTCCTACTGTCATTCTTTGCTTTTAGGACTGAAAATCAAACTGACCTTCGCCAGCTACTCAAATGCAGCTGAGAATACATGTTGAGAGGGCAAAGGCTTGCACACGTAAATGTGATTTTGTACCCTTGGTTCATGCCAAAAGAAAGTACAATTATTCTCTGCTCAAAAGTCTCAGTGGGAACCCTGGCCATTGTCAGATGGGTGCTTTGTGCACATCTGCTGCGTTGGCCAATGCTTGACTTGACTGCTCACCCTTTCATTGAGGATAAACAAGGAAATAGAAACTCCTGCTTGTGTAACTAAAAGGATATGAAAGGAAATGTCCTCATTGGAAGCATTTGGAGCATAGAGTGGCCTGGCTTGGAACAAGTGCAGAGGAAAAAAATATATCCTCGTTTTACCAGGTCATGCCGCCACATCCAGTGTACCATAGACAAATAATTATTCTTCAGACTTTTAAAAATATGCATAGCCAAGCTCTGAGGTATACAAGTAGGTCTATAAACAAACATGTCAAGTGTGATTAGTGTTGTGTGCAAATGGAATGGTGTACAGTCCTTTCTGCCCTTTCTGGCTCCTTTTTAAGTTGGTGTTGTCAAATACCAGAAAAAGAATTTTCCAGGTTTCAGTTTCTTCAGGCAAAATGGGGCATAGCCAACATCTGTAAAAGCACTTAGAATTTGTTGTTATTATGAGAACTTTTTTTTTTCCTCCCAGAAAGTGGCATTCCAGTGATGTCACTTAGATGTCTATCTATTGTGTGGCACTATTCCTGGAGTAATATTTCCACTGAGAATTGTTTGCTATGAAATGGTTTTGACCCAAGAGCAACTGTAAGCATGAAATTGGTGTAACTGTTTCTGCCTTCAAGAGTGCTCACAGAAAAAGGACAAAGCCAAAACTAGCAAGTGAAAAAAATCCATTATCAGGTACAGCAAGTAGCAGGAAGTTCAGGTAAGGTTGACAGCTGCTGTTTTGACAGGCTTGTGCAATCATTCCAAAGTGGTTCAAAAGCTGTAGGAGACTCTCAAGCTTCAGATTTAGGCACAAACTTTCTCTTCTGATCAAAGGTCTTGGATAGGCTTGTCACACCTCCAGAAAAGCTCCTGTAACAGAGGGAATTTTGTATGCTGTGTGAAATGAGCCATCATCTTCAGAAAAACTCCTAGGTTTCTTAGCTACACCAAAGGGCTTCCTACCTTCCCAAGCAGGAAGCCAGGCAGGCACCTCAGACAAAGCTCAGCTAGGATTTTGCAAGATGAAAGGTAAGCAGATACCCTGCCAAGTGCTTGTGTCAGGATAGAGCTGGCCTGTGTACACACACACTGTTAGCAGGCTCCCTTCACGTTTCACAGTCCCGCTACACCTTTTCACTTACATCTCCCTGCTTTCCCTCAGGATAGCTCCTGGCACTCTCTGATATGGTCAGTCCTTACCTGGACTGTCCATTTTCCTACTGTTTCAAGAGACCCTCCCTCTTTCTTGGCAGCCAGTGTACTGTAATCTTCTCCCAAAGAGGGGAAACAGAAGCCTTAGTTTGTTTGCTCACATTAAAATGCGTGAGCTTTGACCCTTTCATGTGGGTATACTGATGCTGATGTGGGATTTGGCATCGTGCAGAAAGCATGGATGCTCTGTGAATAAAGCATGTGTGCTGCTTTCCCTTAAGAATAAACTTTATTCCATATTTTTCATACACTGCTACTTTAGTTTCTTCAAAATGACCAAAGCCACTTTACTCTCACTGCTGCCAGCGTCTTTCAGCTTCCCTCTGGGGTCAGACTTATTTCAATGTATTCTCTGCTTTAGCCCCTGTCCCCCCTTTCCCCTGCTGCTGCTTAAGAAGAGGAGTGTGTTAGTGTCCAGTGTCACACTGCTGCCTTCCAATTTAGGCAAACAAGCCCGAGTACTTTTATAAAGGCACCTCTTTAAGAACTACATTTAACAATATCCCTGCAGAAAATAATGAGGCATATACAGAGTTAAAGCAAGCTGTCCTCCAGCCTTCCAGGCACTAGCAAAATTCTTTCAAAACTAGTATCTTATTTTAGGCCATAAATAGGTTCAGCAAGCTTCCTCTGAGCCGCAGCCAATCACCCTCATGGAAATCTCTTCACATTTAAAGGCAAAACTCAAGTCAGGATTTACACTTCAGAGAATTTAATAGTAGTCTCAGTGGGTTTGTAGAAGCAGACTCTACTGGAACAGGTTCAATTGTTAACACCTAGTGCCATTTTTGGTGACTTAACTTTTCTTGTTTGATCTACAGACGCCTCTCCAGAGGTGCATGAGTCTGATGTTATATCTGCATAACTCCATGCAGGTGTCTTGGATTTTACAGAAGTGCCTAAAATAGTGCTGCATGTCTCTGTGCTTGCCTCTCAATCCCGTGCTGCTTAAGCCTCGGCTCTGATGTGTAGGAAAAAGCACTATGTTGCTTAAGGTCTCATTATTGGGTGAAGCATTAAGTGAAATTGTGACAGCTTACAAGCTTTATAAATGTCAGAGGTAGTTTTCAATGGAGGCAGAGCTAAATGCTGTGTCTGGTATTTCAACATAAAAGTATCACCTTGAGTCATCCCTTTGGTCAGAATGTTCCTTCTGTAAGGTTTTAATCCTGTTACCCTCTTCGCTTCAGTAACAGGTGCTCTGTGAATCATCAAGTGTTCTCAAATGTTTGGACTGTCTTCACATGCATCTATAAATGCAGTTAAGGTTTATACAATACCTGTAATGGGGATTTAGTAGTATAAAAATGGTCCTTGTTGTGAAAGGTTGCAGTCTGTAGTTCTTGGTGCATCACTCCAAACATGGGTCACCTTTAGCTTCCACTGCATGGCTGAAATTTGGAAGCCACCTTCTGCTGTAAATTTACAATGAGATAACAGTAAATAGTTGCCATTTTACCTGGCAGTGGACAACTTGATCTGCCTTAATCCTGAAACTGTTGGCACTCCTTCTTTAAACTTTCTTCTGCGATAAATGGGCTTGCTGGGCAATTCCAGAACTGGAAACTCATTTTATGATCTTAGAGACATGTGTCCCTAATAGTCAGTTCCTCACAATTTAGAGGAGCCTGAGGAGAATGAGAGAAAAATAATTTATTACTTTAAATCATATTCAAGCACGTTTGGGTGCAAGGTGCACCTTGGTGGATTTGCTGCCATGCAGCTCCGAGCTTTTCCAGCAGCAGTGTGTGTTAGTCTCTCACTGCTTTCAGAGCAAAATACTTCTTCTTGGCTGCTGAGGAGGAATGAAAACAAACATAAAGAACTCATTGCCATCATGGGAGCTGGGTGATATGATGTCTTTTGAATGAGGTTTTTACTTAAAATCTTGCTGGATTTAGTGACTGGCTGAGGCAAATATTTCCATATAAACATGCTAGTAATAAACCAAGTATCTTTGGTCCAGGCTCTGAGGGAGCAGGACTGCTTATTTTTAATGCTCATTTTTATGTGGATAACAGGTAGTAGATAACAAAAAAAAGATGTTTCTGAGGATGGAGAATGACTTCTCAAAAAATAAAAATCACTTTACTAAGTCCTTGGCACAGCAATATCCTGTATGCATAAGGATATGAAGGAACCAGTAAGAAGTTTCAGGGCTCCAAGTGCCCTTATTAACTGTCTTAACTACACGAGGCATATGGTGGGTTTGTTTTGTTATAAACATTGGTCTGACTTAGCTACAGGAGGCAACTGACACTTCTTTCTAGAGACTGAATTCATTTTCAGTTTTGTTTGACACATTTGGACTAATCAACCCAAATGACATCATGGACATCAAATTGTGCTGGCATGCATCCTAAAAATGATCCTGTTGGAAAGTTCCAGCTAAATTTTTGTCAGTGGAAAATGTACTTTCAGCAAAAGCAAAATGTTATGTGACATCATGATAAGGTTAAGAGTTTTTCTGTCAGAAAACTTAAGAAATTCTGCATGGTCTCCTATCCTACCTGAGAGCTTTTTACATTGGATAGTTTGTTACTTGTTTTGTCCTGTGTTTTGCTGACCCAGGGCACTTCTCTCCTAGTCCTTCGGAAGGAGGAGAAAGCCAAGACTTGTAAAATGATAGGAGACTCTTGGATCATTGTATCAGTATTGTAGCCCATCCTGTGAAGGAGAAACTTTACCTCAACTTGTTTGGTGGATTCTCTAAAGGATCCTGGCCAACTTCCAGCTGGACAGCTGCTATGACCTCACACAGTTTTCTGAGGCACAAATGAAAGATTTGCAAGAGACTAATAGACCTGGGACTAGAGGCTCTCATGTGAATGTGGGATGGAGAAGATTTTTTTTTTTTTTTAATTTAGAGAGCTTTCAAAGTTTAAGGCAACTTCTAAAGAAGCACTTATGTCCTGTTAAACTGTTCCTTCTGTTATTCAAAACAAAATGCAGAATCTGTCTAAACTTGAAGTGTGATGGTTTGTTCATGAAGGTTCCTTTTTTTTTAACAGAATATTCCATTTCCACAGCTCATTTTTCCTTACTGTAGCATCAAGTAGTCTCTAAAATTTGACTGTCAGAGCTTATCCTGTGTTGATTATAGGCCATTGCTTTGTATAATTTTCATCAGTGTTGTTTCCCTGCCCTATTTGATGCTCATTTAGGCAATTTTTTTTCTAAGCAACTCAGCCTCATTTTCACTTTGCAACTGATCCTCTCTTTCATTCTTTTCTTTACATTTTAAGCAGTATACCATGTATAAGAGATCTGAAAATGCTGCTCGTTTTTCATGGGCACGGTATATTGGGTCAGGTTGTTAAAACCGAAAAGAAAAGGTGAGTCTTAAAAAGTAACCTTTGGAAAGAAAACTCAAAGGGAGGATTACAGTCCTAGCCAAGCCACCCCTCTGTGGAGTCTGCTGAACCACAGCAAAATAAGGATTTGGGGCTAATCTGAGTAATAGCATAAACCCCTTAAATAAATTTGTCTTTCAGGTGCATAAAAATGTTCATTTCTAAGCACATATTACATATTGCAGAAATTAAATACTATATGAACTATTTTCTCCTAGAAAGTTTGTTCTTCTCTGGCTTAAACATCATTATACTTGTAGTTTCAAGAATTTTTCAAAATATTTTATTTGCATGGGAATGTGTCAGGTCTGCAGTTAGTTTGCATTCTGTTGCTACAAGCAAGAGGGACTGAATGTTTGTTGAAGGGATTTTGCTAGTGGTACCTGAAGAAAATATATTTCTGAAAGAAGGCTAAATGGGTTTTTTTTTGTGCAGTTGGCATCCAGGTACCCTCAGACACAAAAAAACACCCAGACAAAAAAAGAGGGGCATTACCTGAGGATTGCTGATGTAGAGAAACTGTTCAAGAAGAAAACTCAGCAAAATCAAAATATCTGGATTTTACTGTGATAGAATGGAACTTGTAACTATCCTAATAGCCTTGGATCAGTTTGAAGTATGTCCTTGGCACAATATTATGATGTTAGCATAGTATTTAGTTATATTCTCTCCTCTGCATGCAAGATTGGAGTGCTAAAGCCTGCAGTGTTCCTTGTACAAAGGACAGCTGACAGGAGGAATCTCTCCTGGTGCTGACTTTGGGTGGGCCCTGGTAGTACCCAGGAGCTGAGCAGGGCTGTTTGGGAGGCAGCCTTTTGTGCCCTGTCCTGCTGTGACCTGTGTGCTTCAGAGTGCCCTGGTGACCAGCCAGGACAGCTGCTGTCTTTTATATGAGGTGAGAGGCTTTTAACACAGTGTGGGGCAGAGCTGGGCTCCCTCTAATACACGTCAGCTGCCCGTTGCCTCAAGGACAGTACTGAAGCCAGCATTAATGGGAAATGTCCATAATGGGAAACAAAAAACCATCATTTTGTTTGGCTGAGATGGTTAAAAGTAACAGGATTGGATTAGATTTGGAGTAAGTATTTTACGTCTGCAAGATGGTGCAATTGTTACTAATACAGACTTACTCTTTCCTACTAAGTTTGTATTGCATCAAATGGGGAAAAAAAAAAAAAACAAAAAAAAAAAAAAAAACAAAAAACAAAAAAAAAAAAAAAACCAAAAAAAAAACAAAAAAAAAAAAAAAAAAAAAAAAAAAAAAAAAAAAAAAACTCAGTGCAGAATAATGAAAGACAGAAGAACAAAATTATTACTTCTAAAAATAACTGTTTGGAAGTACTTCTCACTAACCTTCATGTGATCAGGCCTACAGAAAAAAAAATTGTAGATGAAAGCAGTATTACACCAACAATTACTTTAAGGGATAAAGCAATCCAAGCACCATAATATGTGCAATAGAAATTTTTGTGTGGAGATTACAGAAATTGTAAATTATATGCAGTATGAGCTAATTACTATCAAGCTTTGCATTGTGTACAAGAGAGTAACTTACACTTTTAGAAGAATAGAGCACTGTGTCATCTGAGAAGTGTATTATGCTCAATTGGAAATGTATTATCAATGAAAAAGGCTTGGAATTACAGAGTCAGTATTTTTAAAATATCCCAATACTCTAAATACTCGTTCTTTAACGCCAGTTTGCAGACAACTGTTTATTCTTGGAGTATTTGAGCTCTTGGGAATTGTTTTGTCAAAACTGCCTGGAAGTCAGATTCTTCTTTTGGAGTATCTGGTTCTCGCTACCCTGAAGTTGTTCTATAATCCCTTTCCATTTCTAAAAGTAAAATAGGATTCAAACGTATTTACAAATATAGTAAAATTAAATTTCTTGGTATATGCATAAAATAATAGTGTTAGATGCTGATACTGTTACTCAAAGCAATTCTAAAAATCTTACCATATAGAAGTGGGATTATTGTTCTATGTGCCAGGTGTTAAGAGCAGAACGAAAGATATTTTGTCTATAGAATTTTGGTGGCTGGATTTTTATTTTTTTTTAATACATTTACTCACAGTCTTCCTAAACGTTTTCAGGTAGCTTTTAACCACTAAAATAAGATTCATTGAATAAGGCTGCAGTTGCTGATATTTAAATCTAATCTGTTATTACACAGAAAGTTTTCTGAACTCAAAGTTTGAGTTCTCAAGAAGTGTTTGTTTGATCTTAGAGAAGATATCCCAGTGATTAATGTTAACGATAAGGTGTTGATTGGTGCTCAGGAGAACCTATTCACAGAAACAATAGCCCATTATACTCTACTTTAACTACCATATAACAATATTGAAGTTTTATTCCGTAGAAACAAAAGCCTTATTTATACATCCCTGTCTGCCTCTAAACCAGCATTGCAGTTTCTGGCTTCCTATGAGGTCCAAAGTGCCCATTAAAAATTTCGGGGCTTGAAGAGTTCAGTGCTACTAAAGTGCAGCAAAAGGCAAGTGGAGTTGTTCACTCTGACTGTCTTCTGAAGCTTCCAGAATAGAAGCTGAGTGCTGGAGCTGCTAGCTGGGTTTTGTATTAATCTGAGAGGTGTTCAAGATATGAGACAACCATGCTAAACTCTCTTTTTCTTTGAGTAAGGCTAAACAAGCCCCCTCAAAGTGTTTAATGCTCTTGCCAAGGGGAAGGAGCACCAAGTACCTCAGGTTTCTTACTAATACCAAAATCATCCAAGGCCATCAAATTTAACAGAAAAATACCTACAGCATCTGCTCTTCTCAAAGGTGGCTATTTCGTCCCAGAGGCCTAACAGAATTTCTGGTGTAGTAACTCTGCATTATAGTTGTTAGGCTATTTTGAGTTTTCAGTGCACTGAAGCACTTGCAGGTTGTGGAATACTCAGGCACTGAATGTATGAACTGAGCAGAGCAAAGACTTACCTTATTCATGCTTCTTTGATTTAAGGAGGAAGAAGCAAGCCTGAAACCCTTCCTTCTGCTACTAGTGGGTCAGTGGTTACAATTTAGCATGACAGATTTTCAAGAAGTTGAAGAAGTGGAATCTATGCAAAAAGTTGGGGGAAAAGATAAAATTACCACAGAACCTACACCAGAAATTCTGCTATCTCAGATGTTCATATTTAGTTCTGGAAATAGAGAACTTTTCTAATTGAACTGATATTGTGCTCACTTTCTTATGCATAATAAATTACTATTAATAATATTTTAAGTCAAATACAGAGATACCTACATTATGCTGTGTTAGCAAACTTAAGTTGGTACAGAAACACAAGGGAAATTATTTATGATAGTGTCACTTCATTCATAATGAATTTTTGCGCTCTCAGATTCCTTGGCATGATATTAAAATTAGACATGAGAAGGGAAGAATGTCTTTAAATGGCTCATGCACTTACTCCTCTCTTGATCATGTCTTTGCACAAAGGTGCAGCATAAGAGGGAGGAAAGAGGATTCTTTATGCTGTGTAAAATAGGCACATACAAATTAAATGGTCTGAGTGATTTAGAATAGAGTCATAACTTGCATTATGTAACCTTAATGTTTTTCATCTGTTATTAGTCATCTTAAAATGACAATAATGTGATGCAGCAACTGCAGCAGTTACTTAGTTTATATTTCCCGACAGTTCACATACCAGGGTATAGAGGGTTTATCTTTCTGTACTTTGGAGGTTGAGCTGCATCCTGCTCATTTTTACTTAAAACCTTGTTTCTAAATAGCCCTTCTCTGTTTATTAGTACAGCTCATCTTTTAAAACAGACGCTGCTCAGAGAAGGAAGGAAATTGTCTCTCTGTACTAGAAGAAAACCCCTCAGTTTGGAGAACAGGCACAGGAGATTCTGATAGCTACCAAGACCTTCAGTTTTGTTTGTTGCCAAGGCTTGTTGAAGACAGTGAGCTTAAGGAACTTGAAAATGAGCGTCTAGCATAAATACGAACCTGTTTGAAGAATGAAGGAGGGCTTTTAGTTCTCATGCAAGACTGCAACTCAGATCTAGGGTCAGAATGATAGGCTGTAGCCAATTGCAGGAGCTGTAGAAGGAAAGACCATGTAACCACAGGCCTACTGAAGGTGGATAGGGAAATAAGGGATAGGAATTGTCATGACAATGGGAATAGGGAAGGTAAGTCCAGGCAAATTACATGTATTTTCTTCTTTGAAGCAGTTGATTGGGGTTTTGAGGGAAAAATACAGTATGAATACAGACAAGAGTAAAGAAAGCAGAAAACAAGCTGTGTTAACTCAAGTGTAGATTGATTTTTGAGCAGCCTTGTGTCATGATTCGTGGGTGTAGGGTGAGAGGGAGGACTACCAATAAAGAGCATTGTTACACTGGAATCCAACTTGAAAAAAGAGGATTGTTTTCTATAGGCCAAAAAATGGCAGCTGAACAAAAAAGAAAGGAAAATGTAAATAAGAGCAGACCTTTATATATGTATATATTTGAATTTATTAGCTGCCAACATTCTCAAACAGAAATGGAATTTGATACATTATATTCTTAGTTTTATGCATTTCACTCCTACTAGAATTCCTCTGAAAGATGGTTTGTTTGAGTGTTGGTCTCGTTTAATGTTCGCTTGATTTTAAAAAGCAGCATAGAGTTGAAGAGAAGGCAATTTGTTTCTTCAAGCTGAGAGAGCAAGCATCCTGAGAGCATCCCTAACCAAAGTTACATTAACCCTTGCTAGAGCCTCAGGAGGGCACCAGCCAGTACCTGTACAAATTCCCTGAGGGAATGGTTTGAAGCCACGGCAGTGGAGGTTTAGGTTGGATATTAGGGAAAGGTTTTTCACCCAGAGGGGTGGTTGAGCACTGGAACAGGCTCCCAGGGCAGTGGTCACAGCTCTGACAGAGCTCAAGAAGCATTTGGACAATGGTCTTAGGCTCGTGGTGTGATTCCTGGGGATGGTCCTGTGCAGAGACGGGAGCTGGGCTTTGATGATCCTAGTGGATTCCTTCCAACACTGAATATTGTGTGATTCTGTGAAGCTGTCACATTATTTTAAAGTAGATTTTGGAATAACATAGATTTTTACATTTAGAGAATAATCAGAATCCTGTCCTACTATCACAATATTACAGAAAGCAATCAGTCGCTGCTGTTTGTTTTCATGATCATCGGGATCATCTTGGATCTGTTTAATAACAACTCTGTTAAATCCTTACTTCTGCAATCTCAGGCAGGCTTCATGAAGTCATGATATGGCAGTTCCCTCTCAGGGCTTTTCCTTTTTTCTCCTTCCCCTGGGAAACTGCTTTTGGAGTTGAGGAAATAATCATGTCCTTCTCTCAGATCTCAATTCTTGCAAAGACAAGTCATACTAGCCCTCATACACAGGAGCTTTCACAACCAGAAAGCACTGTCAGACTTGTTTAATGTCTCATTGTGCTCAATCTAATACCACCTTTAGTATTTTCTGAGTCATTTTATGCATTCTTCATCTAGGAGTGCATTTTATTGTGTGCTTACTCATTCCAGTTGTTCCTCACGTCTGTGTTTTCCTGTGTTTAAAATGGTGATTAATCAACTGATGGTTTCAGGTGCAGTAATTCTGCACCACAAGATTCTCATCTCAAAGATAATTTTTCTCTAACCGAAGAACTGCACTGCATTCAAACCAATTATTACACATTCCAGTGTTTTGAAACAATATGGAACTGTCTCCTCAAATCCACACAGGTGTCCCCTATTCAGGTTTCACTGAAATCAAATTATTCCTTGCATATCTGATCTATCATTTCTTGGCACCTGAAAGAGAGATCACATCCATTGCCTTGTTTAATTTTATTTCAGTTTGTTTGCTTGTATGGGTAGATGATATAATGTCCCTTGTTTAATGGCTTTTTGGTTATTGCAAATCTTTTTTTGACTTTTAACACATGTTGGTCATTTTTGCTGCACATGACCCATCCCAGCCTTTTTCTTAGAATCCGTTTCAAAGTTGTTGGAGTGATGTGCTCATTTCCTGTCTTTTTAAGTTTAAGCCTATTCTTTTTTTATCTTGGGAACTTCATTTAGTAACCCAGGGTCTCTTAAGATCAGCAGTGAAAGGCTCCACCACGTTTTGTTGCTAAAGAGGTGGTGTGAGTGTGACATCATTCATCTGTGCTAGACACTGACTCATAGGCATTTGACCCGAGGGTGGAACCCAGGAACAGGGGTTAACATGAAGTCAGCTGCGGTTGCACAATGCCTTTCACAGTTGTTCTCCCTCTACTTTTTTTAAACCATCTAAATAATTGCAGAGTGGAGAACATAACGAAGTACAGCCATCAGGGCAAACATTGCTTTTGGGGCTCTTCCAGGGTGCTTTGTAGATCACAATGAAAAAGAGCAGAAAAAGAAAAATTTTGATAGATATTGGGTTTTACCTTTGGATGTAGAAATAGCTTTGTCCAGTAGCCAGAAAATGAACGGCAAGCTTAAAACTTGTCTTAAAACTGTAATATCATACAACTTACTGCATGTGAAATACTAGACCTAGTTTAGAATTTTTAGGGTCTTATTTTTATAGGATACCACTGAGGCATTGTTGACATTAGTGTCTAAGATGTGTTTTGATTTGTTCTTTGTTGTGGATTTTTTTTCTCTTGAAACTTTTTGGCTATGTTTTGAGATTATCCACAATTCCTTTTTAGAATTCTTTGCTTCTTATTCTGGCACAGGGTTTGGCCTCCTCCTTGTGAAATACAGCCTGAGCTGTATTTGAGGGCTGAAAGTCACCAGTGATGGAACTTGCAAGAACATCTGTCCTATTAAGAAAGAGCTCTAGAAAGATAATTGCCTGTTGGCCTCTCTAGTTTCTTATGCTGTTTGAAGCCTGGCAGAATTTGTCATTCAGTATTATTTTTCCCCACCTGTTAGTGATACAGGAAGTCCAGCTGGCCTGCCTGGAGGTAATGCCATCAAGGGGAACATAGCTCAGGACTAAATTTGTTCCCGGATGTCCCTGTCAGCTAGAACTGGTTTGATGTAGGCCCTCTTTATCCTTGTACAACATGAGAAACAGGCTTTTCTCTGCTTCAAAAGCTGTGGAGAGCAGTAAACACACAGTCTGTTTATTTTTGCTGTGTGAGTATTATAATCAAAAGAGAAACAGTTGAAAAAAAACCACTAACTTCCAGATTCTGGAAGTCTTCTGAGTCTTGTAAGCAACTTTACATTAGAGGGCAACATGGTTTAATGTAACACTTCAAATATGTTTTTATGTGGTGTGTAATTACTTAGCATTTTTCATTTCAAGTCCCTGAAAAGCAGCGTATAAATGGGCAAGATGAGTAGGGATTTCCATTTGGAAATAGGCATTTCTGTCACAGAACATTTTGTAAGAATAAGTTATTAAAGTTAGGATCGTTAGTGAGGAAGGGTCTCATTTTGAAAGGTGCACTTTTTTCTGAAAATAATCCAATTGCTTATAATGTATGAGGCTAGACTACCTCTCTCTCCAAATTTTAAAACCTGTAAATCACCCCTGCTTTTAATTAGAAAGTGCATTAGGTATTTCACTTCATAGGTCATATGGGTAAATATATTTTAGTAAACTTGAGTAAATTAAAAATGTAAGTCTTGTTCTTAGGAAAGTTCTGCTGTGTAAATGCAATGTCTCCTGCTTGTCTCCACACAGCTGGTTCAGCAAAAGGTTTAAGCACACACTTGCTTTTGTATATATGGTAGGACTTCAAGAGGTTTCTTAACTGAGGGCCTTTGTCCCTAATATCTGATTTCTGGTTGAGTCAAAGACAGAAAATCTGGTTCTTGAAAAAGGTATGAATAGATGGAATGTGATTCTGCAGCCTAACTGCTTTCCAAATGCTGACGTGAAGCCTTGGAGTTTGTGAGACAGTTTCTTGCTGCATGGTACATAAGCAATTTTCTACAAAATCAACAGAAGCCTTATCTGGAACAGGATGGTGTCAAATCTCATTGGCTCAACTTGGAAAAAATATTTTAAATATTGTAACATCATCATAAAATAGGGAAAAAGCAGTCTCTATTTGCCACAAGCATTGTTGAGTTTTGATGCAAATTCCATGCAAATTAGTGACCTTGGAAACACTATGGGGGCAATCTTTACGTAGGCATGAACAATTTCTGCAATGTATGAGGCATAAATAGTTTTGGTTTTTACATCAGACAAGCAAGAGTGGGTTTTTTCCAGGTTATGTTTCTGGAGAAAATGCATTTATTGAAGTCAATGCCCAAAAATCTGCTTTGGAGTTAATCTTCACTAACCTTTTCCCAACAGATTGTCTATCATTTTTCCAAAGTAGTTGGTTATTTTCTGAGTTAACTTCAGTGTTGGCACTAGAGGATGCAACCTCTATATGATTTGATTAAGGTGGCTTTGAAAATAACAGGGCACATGAGTGTATGATGGTGCCATGAAAGGAGAAACATCTCTACATGTAGACATGCAGACACCTTCTAAACATACCTTGTCCTTCCCCACCTTAGAATAAGTCCTTAGCATCCTGCTTTTCCTCATAGAAATATGCATTTAGAAATTGTTATAATTAACCAAATAGGTATTCAAAATCTTCAATTTTAAAGTGGATTTGTGCTGTGATTTTTATTTTTCACTTGTACACACACCCCGTCCCTCACCAATTTAAGTATATTCATAACATTCTTTGGTTGGTTGATTGAATCGCTTATCTCACCTGATCTAGTGAAGTGCAGAAACATTAAACATTTGCTTTTTGAATTATAGGGAATTGTAGTCACACTTACCCTCAAGGTCTTCTCTGAAGGAGGCACAGCAACAACCAAGCTTTTGTTTATGGCAGATGGTAAATTTGCTGAGTTTTGCTGATGGCAGTGGGAGGGAGAAGGGAACCAAATAATTTATTTTTTTTCCCCTCAAATCCAGTAACTGGAAATCTAATCTGCAGAGAGAATGTATCTCAGAATAAGGGCAGAATTTTTTTTCCCATTTCTTTTTTCCTGTATGAAGAAAACACAAATTGTAGTCTGTGTCCTCCAAATGTTTGGGGTTTGGTTTGGTAGTCTTTTTCGTATTTCATCTTGGAATTCTGTATGATTAAAATATAAGTTTATATAGGAGAGTCTGTCAGAATCTTAACTGCAGTGGTGCTCCTGGTGCTACTGCAATTTTATATGTGTTTCATTATAGGTTGTACATAATTTCAGTATATGATATACACATTCCTAAACATTAAGTATATCCTATGAAATAACAGCACCTCATAAAAAGGGATCATTTTCATACTAATGTATTTAAGTTTTTCAGAAACTAACTGAACTCATAACTTATTTCCTGAGGCAGGATTTGGGGATATATTTAATTTAAATGGGGCAGTCATAGTGAGTTAGGAATTGTGAAATGACCACTATGTTTACCGCTTAAGAGGTGCAAAATTGTTAACTGATACACACAGTCTTCATTGCCAAGTAAATTCTCACATGTTGCATGAATACATTCTCAACAGTTAGATCCAAAAAGTGATCTGCACATGTTTAGAAACTGAACTTCCAGTTCTTCTTATTTTATTGATAATTTTCGCCTTCTTTTTTCCTTTCCCCCCTTCAAGACCTAATTCTGAAACAGGGGTCATAGAGATATTTTAGTGGGGATTTAGTCACAAAAAACTTTTCACACAGCAAGCTTGGGGGAAGGTCAGAAAACCAGTGTGGGTTGCCAGGTTTCTCATCACATCACTGTCAAGGTTCAAAATATCCTGCAAGTGTCGTCAGATTTACGTAAAGAATAAAATTTAGGGTTTCTTCTTTTGAGTGTTTTCCATCAACTTTGATTTACAGAATTTGTGGTGACTGGAGGCAAAAGAGCTTAGTGTGAGAGCAAATTATTTGACCTTCTCCAGGCATGTGAAGCAATTCTTTTCATAACTGCCATGTAATTTTTGAAATTGTAAAAGATAACATTTGTGAGATAATCTGTTTCTCTGCCACTGTGTGTATTAAAGAACTTCTGTCTTCATGTGAAAGGATAATGGTCAAGAAGTGATATTTATAATGTTGCACCCTTAGGATACTATACTGAAATTTGAAATAAATGAAGTAATGTTGAATCAAAGGAATTTTTCAGTGAAGGTTAAACCTTAAGCCTTGAGTCAAGAGTGCTATAGTGATTCATTTAGATATAAGATTTATTTTATCACAACCTGAATTTCCTGTGCTTTTTTGTTGTTTTTTGGGGGGCAATTAACACTCTTCAAGAAGATGTATTTCTTGAACTCCACTTAAGTGAGACTGAGGTGCGTGCATGGTTGATAGACCTTTTATTTTAAGATGGTGATGGTGATTTCTCAAGATCTCTCCATCCCTGTGTTTAAGGGTTCCAAGACATGGTGAGAAGTGTGTTCTCTTGTGCACTGCGGGATTGCTGGCTGCCTCACATGACGGCTTTAAATTAGTGCCTCTGCTTTCATTTCACTGTGTTCCTTTCCATCATCCATTTCATCATGAAACTTGACTTGGTGTGTATTGCAGTCTAATAATGACTTGCCTTAGGAGCTGTCTGGCCTTGTGCCACAAGCAATCAAAGTGTCATTACTCGATTGTAATGTGAAAGTTGCTGTATCTCATTGCAGTGATAAGGAAACTTCAGAGGGAGAGGAGGGAGGAGGAATAGGATCATACTGTGATAAAGAGGACGTACCATGGAAGAGAAGTAACTGTGTAGGGTTTGGAATCCAGCATATGTTCCTCACATTGGACAAAAATAGCCCCTAATAGTTCAGACAGTTTAGCAATATACATTTTTAGTTTATCAAGCAGAATTGAGAGAGTTGAGAGGAGGCTTTTGTTTTCAAAAGTGTTACATGCCCTTCACAGCCCAAATCTTCAGGCAGAGCAGGTGATGGGGGGCTGGTCCAGATCCAGATCTGAATTCTTGTACTAACAGGTTGCTGCCTTCTTTGGCCTGAGTGTTACAGTCACAAAATACAAGGTAAGACCAAACTGTCATGCAGAGTCACTCTAAAGCTGGCTCTATCTGGGAAATACCAGAGGAGACTTAGGAACCCGACTTGCTTAAGTGGTTTTGTAAATACTCTCCAGCTGTCTAGTTCTGCGTCTGTAAGCATGCAAGTGCTCTTATGTTTGATCTGGCTGTCAGAATAGCAGTTTATTTCACAAACCATCACATAACATGTCTCTTTCACACTTTAAGAAGAAATATATGGGTAAGTAAATCTCTGTAACTAATACTAACATTGTTTTTGTGTTTTGCTTCAGCAAAGAGGCTTTGCACAGCAGTAGATGAGGATACAGGGTCAGGAGCGTGCAGTAAGATTTCTGAGAGACTCACAAAAACTAGCATCATGCACATTGAGTTAATGGAATCTTGTCATCACCTGTAAAATTTCTGTCAGCAAACATCTGTGTTAGATTGAACTTCCCAATAAACTGTGTTAAAATTGACAGGGCACAAAAGGGTTTCTATGTGAAATACAAAGATGAGAGCACTAAGAATCATGGTGTTTCCAAACTGTCATCTCAGAGAACTGAATATCCTCAGGAGGGAGATGGGCAGTTTCTGTAGAACTGGACTTGATTTTGGCAATTCTGCATGTTAAAAAAAAAAAAAAAAAAAAAAATCCTAAATAAAGTCAAATCACTGCAAAGGCATCAAATTCTTGACTTGGGCACAAAGAAAAGGAACTTTGTTTTCAATTTCCATCTACAGCCTGCTGAATATAACCTGCAGAAAGAACTGTGTCATTGAGAATGAAGGCCTAGAATAAAAAATAGTTTAGCTGCTTGGGCTTTTTCTGTGCCATAATCTGCTCACTAACATAGAAGTTGTGAGTGTATTGTTGGTTCCAGGCTCTCACTTAAGTAACGTATCAATATTGCAGTTAAATGCCGTCAGGGCATAGACCTATAGACAGATTACAAAGGGCTATTTTTTTCACATGGAACAATTGCCCTGCTCTGCTATATTTTGTTCTATTTTTATGGCCATAAATATTGTCAAGAAAGACAGGAAATTTTATTGAAGCAGAAGAAAAAACACTTTTACCTGCTCAGAGTGCTTACCCAGGCTGGCTGGTCTTCCTTCTTAGAGCTATTCAAAACCCTGAGCAATGTCCTCCAGCTGACCCTGCTTTGAGCAGCAAGGTTGGACTAGAAAATTCTCCAAAGATCCCTTCCAGCCTCAACTATTCTGTGGTTGTGTGAAAAAGCATGCTTCACACATAATTTTTTATGCTTTTTCTTTTAGCACCTCTATAATTCTATGAAGTTGAGTGTCTTCACTTTTAAACCTCTGTGTTTTCCGTGTCACTGTTTTTATCATGTAGTCTTCCTAGGGTTTAAGAAGTAGCTGTGTGTCTGCCTCCCATCATTACTGACCTGGTGACTGGCGAACTGGGGTTGGGAACAGCCCTGGGGTTTATGAAGCTCTGGAAGGGTGGAGGGTGTAGCACTGGAATGATACTGAAACATCAAGAGGATACAAGTTGCTAATCCAGTGCCTGGTTGCAAATTGCTTATAAAATTCAACGATTGAAATTTCACTTGAAGTGAACATTTACTTCATTTAAACATTGAAGTAAAATCCAATGTTTAAACATTAGTGAAGTTTTGCTCAAGAGAACACTTTTTATCAGCAAAGAGGGGATATAGTAGGGAGCAGTTGAGGTATAAGGTGCTTTTCTGATTAAAATGCGTACATTTGATAGCCTTTAAAGTAAGCCTTTTGTAATTGCTCTGCTTAAGGTGATGATGTGCTCTGAATTAATTTTTGGAATTTTTTCAAGTGATGATATGAGATGTGCAGTTTGTTGATAGAGGGAAGAGACAAAATGTTTTTGGTGTTTTAGGGATGAAAAGCTAAAAGCTATATAGTGAAAATCTGGTTTCCGTCTTTATTTCACTGAAATGAACAAGGCTGTTCTTTAGGCAGGGAGGCTTCTTTTGTTTAAAGCCATGAATCCATTTTTTCTCCCAAAATTTGACTGTTGTGACTGGTGTGTTACAATGGCTGTACACAGAAAATCAAGCTCTGCTACTTTGCTACTTATATTAATTTTCAAAATCGTAATGCATTTCAAAATCATTGGTTTCCCCATTCTGTTGTCTTGTTCCAGCTTGCTGAGTTTCAATTTTAACTAATTTTCCTGCCACAGTACTTGTGGTTTTCTGTCTGACTCCTAAGTTTCTCCATGGGGTGTTCACTGCACTCCTGCAGCAGAGGTCCCTGGCTCCTGTCCCACTGAGATGAGAGGAGATGGGAATTAATTACTCACCATGGTTGATTGGAGGTCTTTGTCCTTGCCATGCAACTTTCCTCGAAATAACTTCCTTTACATTAAATCCTAACAGTGAGTTTGAGAAATGCATTTCTAATACTTTTAAAATTGTTACTTCTGTAAGAGAGAAGGTGCCAGGTGACAAGTGAATATCAATAAAGCTTTCTTTAAAATGCTTTTGGTCAGATGGGATGTGAGTACCTTCTGTCTCACCATTCCCTCTAAAGTAGAAATAGTCTTTCTGAGTTTTAGTGTGTCTGGGGCTGATGTCCCAAAGAGGAGTGGTATCCTCACAGAACAGTGTGATTGCTTTGGAGACCAAACCTTCAAAGCCTGCTGTGCCCTTTCTCAAAGCAAAAAACAAAAATAAAATGAAAAAAAAAATAGGCTGAGAGCAAAGCAGGAAAATGCCATAGAACCTCCTTTATATATAAGCTTTTAGGCTGAGTCTTTTGCCATGTTGATTTTATAGTGTTTGAGTGCTGTTCTCAGAGATGAGGCAGGCTATTTTCTACCTGCTCCATCCATTCTCTTTCATTTCTCCCCAGTATTTACGTAGGTTCTCTCTTCAGTAAGCCCGTATTGAAAACTCACTGTAGTTGTATTTTATTTTGCCAATAGCAGCTTAAACCAGGAAGGCCAGAAATGAAAGCAGCAGCTGCTGTCTGTTGTAGGACGAGGAGATATAAACTCGCTTGTGGATATGGCCCTGCAAGTCGCTTTTGCCTTTCAACCCCCAGCAGCTCCCCACACATACACACACTTTTTTTCATCTCATTGAATGTCATTTGTGCCTGTGCATGGAACAGGTGTCTCTTGTGAACTCCTTAAATAAACTGAGTTTAGAAAAAAGATAGTGATGTCAGTTTACACAGGTGCAGACATCATTCAGGAGAATGCTATTTGCACACAAACACGCTACTGTTTACTGTCTGCGCTGCAGGCAGAGCTGTGCCAGAAGGGCACTGAAGCAAGATGGAGCATGGTTTGCTTTGCTGCTGCTGCTGTCGATTGATGTGAACTTTCATAAAGTTCTCTCTCGATGGGGCAGTCTTTTTTGTTCTGTGAAGCATTAAAAAGTGGTCTCTCAAAGAGTGACTCAGAGGAAAGCAGAAGCTGTTACTAATCACAAATGTGAAATGGAATAGGAAATGTGCCTGTGTGACTCTTCCTGGTTTTGCTTGGGAGCTTAGCAGGAACTTTGTATTTGATTTTGTTTGTTTGTTGCCCTTCAACTTATGTTATCAGGGGGAACATGCTAGGAACAATTTTCTTAACTTCCATCTCTCACTATGTGAAAATGCCTGGTGGTTGTCTTTGAGAGAGCCCTGCCCACACCAAGAAAACCCCATCTAATTGCAGATGACCCATGAGCAAAGGAGCTCTGAACATCACCCAGGAATGTGCATTTGTCTCCTGGAAATCCAATGGCATCCTGGCTGCATCCAAAGCCCTGTGAGCAGCAGGTCTAGAGAGGGGATTCTGCCCCTCTGCTCTACTCTGGTGAGACCCCACCTGGAGCACTGCATCCAGCTCTAGGGTCCCAGCATGGGATGGGCATGGAGCTGTTGGACCAAGTCCAGAGCAAGTCCACCAGGTTGATGAGAGGGATGGAGCACCTCTCCTGTGAGGAAAGACTGAGAGAGTTGTCATCGTTCTGCTTGGAAAAGAGAAGACTTCAGGGTGACCTAATTGCAGTGTGAAGGGAGCCTACAGGAGGGATGGAGAGGGGCTATCCAGAAGAGTATGTAGTGACAAGACAAGGGGGAATGGCTTGAAACTGAAAGAGGAGGTTTGGTTTTAGAGTAGATATTAGGAAGAAATTCTTTCCTTGTGAATGTGATGAGGCACTGGCACAGATTGCCCAGGGAATTTGTGGATGCCCCATCCCTGGAAGTGTTCAAGGCCAAGTTGGATGGGGTTCTGAGTAATCCAGTTTGGTTGAAGGTGTCCTTGCTTGTAGCAGGAGGGTTGAAACAAGATGTTCTTTAAGGTCCCTTCTAACCCATGCCATTCTAGCATTCACAGACCTCTTGAGCTGATCAGACTTGTCTGGTCTCCAAGGTAGTGATGGGCACATCTTGTGTGTCAAAAGAACAAGCAGGAGCAAAGCTGCCTTATATAAACCACCTTGGGGATATCACAGCACAGGATAGTTTTATTAATGTACCTTCAGAGAAATTAATTTTCCTTAGATTTCCCAGCATTGACATGTCCTGTGTAGCTGCCCAAAGCCCACAGTGGTTGGAGCTGCAGGATCCCCACCTACCCTGGTATCTGAGCAGTACTGGGCCTGTCTGCCACATGCTGTCTGTGGTATGTGTGGAAGGAAAATGAGCTGGATGTGTCCAAGATATCTTGTTCATCACATGCTTAAATAAAAGCAATGGTGGGATTCCCAGCAGGAGCCTTTTCCTTTGTGTGTGTGTATATGTATATTTCAAATTTTGAGTGAAGTATGTCCCCAATAATGACAGATTTTTCTGTGGCAAAAAAGCCCACAAGCTCTAAATATCAGCAAGTGTCCATTAATTCAGCTTTCTGACAAAAGGCATGCTTGCCACACCCTCCTACATACTGTGTAATTTTTCCCCGAAGTAGAGATTTTAGATATATTTCTTCCATTGGAAATAGTGCATGGCGGGGGGGGGGGGAGAAGAAAAAAAAACTTTTGCAAAATCAAATTAAGAACAGATGTAGCTAAGCAATACTTTTTAACCCAGGAGTAATAAATGTTTGGAATGGACTGCTGTGAAGGTTATTAAGACTGAAACACTGGGGTCATTCAAATAAGAGCCGAAAGCATCCAAGGGGATGGAATTGGAGTAGAAAAGAAGTGGATAACTGAACATTATCCACTGTGTTCTTGATGATGCATAACACCCTGTGCACTTGTTTTATTTTGTATGACTTGAAAATCTATCTGCACTGGTTAAACATATACTAAGGATTATGCCTTGGTAAAAGCTATGGAAAGTTGATTATAATAACAAATGCCAACAAGCTGGTCTCTGGACTGCATCACTTGGGAAAAGTTGCCTGAGGAGAAGAGCTGTTTGATTTTATTCCTTCTCCAATCTCATGGAGGACAAAGATGTGACAGCTTGAAACATTTATAAACATTTAAGTATTTCTGCTGACTGTGGTTACTGAGGAGAGATTTAATATGCTGTGAGGAACAAGTTTTGTGGAAAAAGTAATATTCTATGTGCAGTTTAAGTCCATATTGAATAGATCATTGTAAAGATGGGAAGTAGAGGCTTGTGATGATTGCAATTGGTGCAAATAAACAACAAGAAAAGCCCTACATTCTGTACTTTTGTCTGCTATTCCAGGATTGTTATCAGATGTTTGCCTAATTAAACAGCTGGGAAAGCTACTGCATATAAACTCTGGAGCCAGCTCATACTGTCACACCTGCATTTTCCTTGACTTTGCCAATGGGATTTTTTTTTCTCTCAGTCAGTTCTGTCAAACAGGTGGTTATTTAGTATTACTTCTATAAATACACATTCGTTTGCATGTGTGGAGCCTCAGAGAGACTTGTCAGGCACCCATTTCAAAATGCCAGTGCTTAGAAGGTTGATGTTAAGTGTTTCATGGCATGCTCTGGCTCTCCTTCCAAGAGAGAAGGCAAGGGAAGGGTAGGAAAACTTTCCAGTTCTTTTAATTGAGCAACTATTCGTTGATTCTAAGGACATCAAAGAAACCCAGAAGAACCTCAAGTTTTGGAGCAGAAATAAGAAACTCTGCACAAAAAATGGCAGGCTTTGAATTGACATCTATAAAGCTGAAGCTGGAAACAGAAGTTTGGGGTTCTTATTTTCTGGGCACATTATATCTTATATATATCTATATATTATATATATCTATTATATCTATATAAGATATGTTTTAATCTGGTAGATTAGCAGTACATCACAGTGTGCAGATTCACATCTAGCAGTATTGCCTGTGGCATTATATACTGAAAGAGGATAACAAAATAAGAAATACCATGGCTAAGTTAGTAAATACTCAGTTATGCCACTTTCAGTTTTTGGGGGTTTGTTTGAGGGCTTGATTTAATACTTTGGAAGATAGAAGAAAAATGGAGACAACTTCCCTTTTGTACAGAGTTCTCAGAAGTAGCAAATGCCAGTAGTGACATATCCAGGAGTTTGTTATCCACCTTACAAAGAGCATTCTGAGCGTTAATTAAGCCTCACGACTCTATGAGATAGATGTCTCTTTTATTCCAATTTTAAAGACTGTGTGGCACTGAAAACACAAAGATTATGTTCTGTTCTCCTCTTACCTGATTGTCCTCCAACCTGGGCCTACATACAGTAGAAGAAATTAGGAAATACTTTGAGTCTGAACAGTGGTTACTTGAGAAAAATGACAATTGCTTTCTAAGCTGTGCGCTCTTCCGTACATCCCTGATGAGTACCTGACATGGATCTAAATGCTCACAATGCTCAGAAACCCTAAACAGCTTTTCCACTGCAAACATCATTTATCAAAGCTGTAATAAGGGCAACTTGCACAAATGACTTGAATACAATGGAAAGTCTGTAAGCTTCCACCGCCTCGGTGGAGTTGTTTCCAAAGTTGTTATAAAACAAAGGGTAGCTTTCCCTTTTATTGTCTTGCAAGGATCTTGTTGACTACTACAGACCTGAACTTTGACCTTGTAGGCTATTGTTCTTACCAAATTATAAAATATTTATGAGTGGCTACAAGACACAGCCTTTTTTGTTTTCTTATAAGATTCTCACAGCAGAGCGATCAAAATTTTTTCATAAATCGTGAGGGTTTATGATGTGAGGCATTCTGCAGCTAATGGTTGCACTTGTAAAAATAACAAAGGAAAAGCAGTAAAGAACAAGATCTGCAAATCACACGAAGCCTCCTCCAGTAGCAAATATCTTTGTAGGTGACTTTTGGTAATGAGATAAGCCAGAGTGCCTTGACAACTTGCTGCCTTTGTTCCTGTTACAAGACAGTCCGATGCCCCTATATCAGACCTTTGTTAGCCCAGCTCTCTGGAATGAACGGGTACCTTCCACATGTGCCTTAGCCCTGGTAAAAACAAAGGCTACTTGACATGACCTCTTTTCCTGTGCACATTTTAGCCTGGAGCCATTGGTCCAGTCTGTCTTAACTGATGACAGTCTTCCAGGTGCTGTTCTGATCTTAATCTTCTGGCTTGAACCACAGGCCTAGCATGATAAGCTATAAATCTCCCCAGGTCACCAAGAAGTCTGCTGGTGTCATTTCTAATTGACCTCAGGGTAAAGAGACCAGCTTAGTTCTTAATTTCCTCGGTTTACAGATTCACAGGCTGGCCTCTCCGAAGTGGTGCTCATGACTTTGCAGTAATAAATTACACTAAAAAGCCTACAGCAACAATAATTTATGATCTTTCTGCTGCTCTTATAACAATTGTTAATTGGAGGGAAAAATTATTTATTGAAAGGTTCAATAGAGTATTGGGAGAAAAAAAACTAGCAAGTGTTTTCTACTGAGCAAATTCTGTTGTGTAAACATATTTAGAATTTTTTCAGACTATAGTAAGAAGAAATAGACTGGTGTATTGGAGGGAAAAGCCAGTGGTTGCATAGTGGGACACTTTGCTGTGTACTTCAGGAGGATGATTGCTGAATAGATCATCATTTTTGTGCTGGGGTTTGAGCACTGTGGTTGCACCCACCTGCCCAGCTCTGACAGTTCTTTTAAGTTGTGGTAGAGCTGATAGGTTATTCACTAGGTGGAATATAATGAAAGGATATGAGGAAATACTTAAACATCCAATAGAATAGAAGTTCTTGGTCAGTTTTACATGAACTGGTATTTTGATAGAATAAGAAAAGGTTTTGCTCAATCTGTTACCATACTTGAAATATAATCAGGAGTTAGGAACTGATTCACAGCTGGTTGAGTGATTCCTTACTGTCAGCAAAAGCAAGGGAATTTTCATTTTTAAAGGTGTTTTTAGATGCATCAATCAGAATTTTTTGCAAAAGGAGACTACATCTAATCTCAATTAAGGCACAGTTTGTTAGCACAGACTTACTATTAAAATCCTTTAAAAATAATTTAAATAATTAAGTCTTTAATATTTTTTTCTTTCTACTAGCCTTCTGAATATGTCTGAATTCCAAATTAGTTAAATGTTACTTTGGTGTGGGATAAGCCAATACTGAAGTCCTCTAAGTCTGAACAGCAATTTCATACTTAGTCACAATTCCTGAAACTCCTGGAAAATTTCAAAATTTTTAGCTCTGATTCTTATCAAACTACATTTTTAACTAACACTGCATAACAAGTATCTTACTTTTTGCCCATTTTCCAGTGCTGTTCTGGGCTTAGTTACTGCTTCTGAACTAATCCTGGATAACATTATTTTATAATCTTTCCCAAATCCTTTGGAAACTTTTCCAGAAAGCTTTTTGGGAAAGCTGTGCTGTGTAAACATTTCAAAATTGAAACAAAGAATTTTCTACAATTTGGGGAGAATGAAATACTAAGCACAGACATGGTACTTTTACCCATTAAGTAAGAGAAGAATTTTGGAAAGCTGCCTTTTAACTGTTCTGGTTTTCAATATCAGCTTTATGATATCTCTAAAAAGTAATTTAGCACCTTTCAAAAATATTGCACTAATTTCCTGATAGACAAATGAACTTTACTATTAGGTTTGTTTTGGGAAGAATGACTCATTTATTCAGTTCACTGCTACTTACTGGTTTTAATTTGTTATTGATTCCTTATGGATTGTCCAAGTCACAAGTTATTTCTTAAGAGTTGTGCCACTATTTAATTTGGCATTTCTGACCCAAGCTTAGCTCATACACAAAGCTGTGGATTTAAGACACTTAAATTAATCAGCACTAAGTCTAGTCTCATACTTGTGGATTACATTTATATTCCAACTACATTACTGGAATGGTCTAACCAAGGCAAAAAAATAAACACATTGAGCCAGGAAAAAATAAAATTCATCTTTCAACCTTCTTTCTGTTCTTTTATGATAACTTTTTCTGTTAATTAATTAATTCTGTAAGAAACTTTTTTTAGAGAAGTGTGCAGCAAGGTCAAGTCACGATGTCCCCTGGGGCAGGGAGTGTGGTGTGGAACCAGCACATGAGAATGCAGATCCATGTCATACTCTGAAGTAAGCGTCTGGTTCCTTCTCAGAGGGTTTGTCATAACCTTGCCATGCAATTTCAGTTTTTCCAAGTTCATTTCCTATAGTAATTGCTGCAAATACCTGCCTAATGTTCATAGGGTTACAGTATAATTTTATCTAGGACATGCAGGAGTATATCCAAGATGTTTTATATTCCATATGAAGTCCTTGGTTGTGTCTACTCAGACTGTTTTCCTGTTATGTTTTCTGACAGCTGGATGTTGAATATTAAGTATCAGCGCAGGAAACAATCAGGAAGATTGCAGCCAGTCATTGCTATAACTGTCCATTTAAAATTTAGTAAGGAGATTTTGCAAATTAGCACAAAGAAAAGAAAATGTAGTCTGGTCACATGCTGAAGCACTAGCAGAAGCTGAGAAATAATATGGATCTTAAATAGCAAAATCAAGTTACCTTCAAATATAGAAGAAGAAAAAGGTCTAGGAGTCAAGTGGCTTCCTTACTGCTATTTTTCAGCTAAGAAAATTCTTCCCCATTCCTTGATGTTTGATGATTCTCATATATGTGTATGTAGAAATGACACAGACATCCTTACCATTCACCAGATCCAGCTCTCCCTAATAATCTATGCTTCTGCTTCTTCTGAATTTAGATCATGTCAAAGGCATTAAGACACCAAAGTAAGTGCATATTTAGTTGGGTTATCAAAAATAGTCAGTCTAATTAGGTTTTCAGCTTGCTTAGAAACAGGTTATTGTAGGCAGCTTTGTGCACTATGCCATTTCATCTGTGAAATGTAGATGAGTGGGGGTTAAGTCACAGATGCTGCTTTTTAATGCTGTCAAGGAATGCTCCAAGAAGGACCTGAGTTTCTGTATTGTTCTGATGCCAAGGTCATTTCCCTTCAGTTAAAAAGGAAGAGAGTTGCAAGCAGTCTCCTCAATGTGCATTTCTTTTCACGCAGACCCCCTTGAGTGATGTAGGCTGAATTCAGGCAAAAACCTGTGGAGCTTTGCCTCATCCTCATCAGTGTGTGTAGATGTACTGAGGAAAACACCTGTGTTGGCCTGTGAGCACACACACTCTCAGCCTGCCAGAGGTCTGACCTCTCCTCTTGCAAGACTGAAGCTTGGAGGAGAAAATGCCCTCTAAGGAGTAAACGTAATGACATTTTGATCCCTTGAGAAATGCTGTCGTAACTCTGTCTGGATTCTCACACTGTTTGGCTTTTATTTTTAGCTTTGGCATTCTTGAGGATTAATAATCATGATGTTGCTGAAATTACTCTTCCAGTGTCATGTTACCTGAATAAAGTGTTAGGCAGTTGAGTAACGAAGCTGAAATGATAGCTTAGGGAGAAGCACATGCTACAAATGGCACCAAATTGTAGAATAAGGCCTGTTTTGGTTTTGTTCTGCCAGTGAGCTTTTGGCCTGTTGTTTCAGAACACTTGCTAGCTAGTGAGGCACAGAAAAGTGTGTAACAAAAATTGATGGAGTGTTTCCTTGTAGTGGGACTCAAAAGGAAAGTACAATATAGAGGTGAATTTCAAATGTACTTTTCTGTTGCCCTGGACTTATACTACTGGAGCACTGTAAAAGAAGACTTTTACCTGTAATGTCTGCTGCATAAGCCAGAGAACATCCATTCCTAGGGGTTTTTTTTTTTAATACTTAATAGCACTTGAAAAAAAGTGAGAAGTACCTTTCCACACATGTTTTCTAATTTGGTTAAATTGTATATTTGTTCCTATCTACTAGTTTTTATGATACAAAAAACTTCTCAATTTTCTCTTAATAAATAAGTCACATGAGATTCTTTTTGTTACTGTTTTGTTATAGGTACACCTTAAAAAAAAAAAAGACAAAAATCTAGTGGTGTAAAATTGAACCTGCCAATTATTTCTGAGAAACTTAACACAAGAGACTTGTTTGTAAATGTTATGAATGGTACTCAATGAAAACTTTGTTTGATTTCACTTATGTTTGGTATAATTTGTTCTGCTCTAGGGCATCCTGAGAATAGGAGATTGTACACAAATGAATACTGAGTGAAGCAAAGATCATTAAGAGAGGAACTGGGGGGGAACCACACATGCTGGACACAATTATGTGTGTGTGTTATATTATGCTATCTTGGACACATCAGCACTGACTGCTTTGTTCCTTAGAATGACCTTTGATCAAGAGAGACTGCATGTGTCTTTGGTCATTCCCACATCCTAGGCTACTGTAGATGAAGGGAATTTCTGTGGTGTCTTAACTATAATCTCACTGGGAGCTGCCTCATTGTGTGCAAACACTCTGGTAGATGTCTGCCTTGTTGGGAGTTTACAATTGGAGGAAAGGATGGTGGCATTACCTCAAGCATACTAGGCATTGTGCCAGTGTAACTGAGCAGATGGTGACCTGTGGGTCATGGGACTATATTTCTGAGATAGATGGGAAAGGAAATTCTACAGTTTGCAGACCAGATGGAGAGTTCTCACAGCGCTGGCTATAAGGAGTGCATCTACACGTGTGTGTGTTTGTGTGTAAGAGAATGTCAAAATAGAGTAAATTAGCAAGTGGATATTATTAAGTGTAGGAAGAAAAACTTATCAGCGGTTTTTACGCAAGAGGACATCAAGTAATGAAGGTATTTCACGTGGCTGTTAAATGCAGCATTCACAAGTTTCCTGCTAGTTTCTGTGCTTCACTCTTTTTTAACATGATGCAGCATTTTAATTAATTCTATATAAAATATCTGTAATTAAAGAGCCCTATTGTTCTTATTCCAAAAAGATAAGTGATTTACTTTCTCTCTAGTATTCACTTTATCCAGTTTTTTGTTTCAAAGTGGTGTTTGGTTCCAAATAAATTCCTTTTTTTCTTTTTTTTCTTTTTTTTCTTTTTTTTTCTTTTTTTTTCTTTTTTACAAAGAAGGCACCAGGTGCAAAGTTTCTTTACCTAAAAGGATATTCTCTGTCTGCCAGAATTGACTTTTTTTCTCTATTATTATTTCTTGGAAGTTTTTATGTGCTCTCAGTCGTGTCACTAAATGGGTGCTTGCAAAGCATATCAGATAGTCTTCAAGCAGTAAAGAGAGTTCGACTTCCAAATATCAACATCTGTATAGGTTTTATTTACACTGAAAAAATCCCTGCTACACTGATCTGAAAATATAGGAAGTATTGAATCTCTGGGAACAGAGTATGTACTTCACTAGATGGACTAAGAGGTGTCTGACAGGTTTTGTGTATCACAAAATAATACATGTATCACTAAACCACAGAAGAGAGTGGTGGTTTTTTGGTGTGGGTTTTTTTGTTGTTGTTTTTTGGGGTTTTTTTGGTTTTTTTAGAAATTTCATTTGATTCTCTTTTAATGAGTCCATTTCTTAGTACACAATCCATAAGCCGTTCCTGGAAGAAATATTCAGTTGTAGGGTCTCTTTCTCAAGATGGAAATTGCATAGAAATCAATTAGAAGAACCTCCTTCTGGTCTCTCTGCAATAATTGTGACCACAGGAAAGGGCAGTTATTGTGCATTGTTCAAAGTTTACAAAGAAAGTCAAGTCTTGAGGTCTTTTTTTTGCTTAGTGCTTTGTTTTCCACCTGGAATTAACTTTTAAAAACAATGGTTCAAGAGGAGCCTAAGGAATCCTTTAAAGAATGAAGAGCACATAATCAATAGATACTCAGGAACATAAACTATAAGGTAGAGCATAAAATACTGGTCACTGTTATGTTTCATCCTCCATATAAAGAAGTGAGGTAAGTAGAGATAGTAGTAGCTGTGCTCTCCAATCAATTAAAAGTATATACAATAAAGGAAATACAAGAACAGTATTTGCCATGAAAATTTCTGAAATATATTGTCTAGAGGATTTCTTTTTCCTTCAGTTTCCTTAAAGAGCAGTGTTCACTCAGAATTGAATATGATGAAAGCTTTTATTTGAGAAACTTGAGAGTAATTTTTCTCCTTTGTTTTCATTTTTCCTCTGAATTTTACTGGCATTTAACCCTATTCCTCAAAGGCACCTCTGTGCCTTTTAAACTCATTAGAGTGGTAAAAGCTTTAGGGGCAGTTGCAGATCTGGAATCATCTCCATGCAGTTTTGTTTGTGCTATGCAAAGTTGGGAAAAAGAGGGAAATTTGGCTTCAGGTACTCAGCAAGTGGGAGAAGTCAATAGTAGAGTTTCAAAGCTAAGGTCTGAACAAGATTTCATCAAGTAGTAAAGTCTTAAACACCAGGAACCTTTGGATAGATCTGTAGATGCCTGCTTGTGGGACAATATCAGGACATGCTGGCTTATCCATGTGGCAGACTTTTAGGCATGTAGGTCCCATTTATGGGCAGAGATTTTTACCTAGGTAGTTCTTAGATAAGTGCTTCTGATATAACACGTCACTCTCTGAGGTCAAGATGCCTAAAGAGGTGGTACCTGTCTCTTTGTGTCTGTGTCTCTAATCCCATGGCCACAGGTAGTGGAACACATGCCTAACTTCTGAGCAGGAGTGGTCTCATTAACTGAAGTGGGACTTCTCATATGCTTATAAGTCAGACACATGTTAAAATGCTTGGTTGAGCTGGGGCTCAGATTTCTGTTCTTATGGAAAATTCACATGTGCAAACAGTAATAACATAATTAATCTCCTTTCGTGAAATGTTAGTTTTAATAATTTTACTCAGGGCTTATTGTGCACAGTACTTTTCATCTTCAAGGCCTTTTACAAACATCAGTCTATGGATTTAAATTGGGTGTACAATTGTGAAAATTGCTCAGTCTTATATCTGACTTTGCAATTCTGTACCTTCACGTTCTTGGCAGGAGGCTCCTGCCATACAGCTGGGTTGGCTGAACCAGGGGCTTTGGCTCTGTCTCCACTTAGCACCTTGGCAAATTATCTCCCAGGTGGAATTTTTGGAGGTTGTAAGTGGTTTCAAACTTCTTCCAAGTCCAGATTTTCAAGTTAATGACTTCATTCACCTCTGAGTGAAGCAGAGGTGGGGATATAGGCTGTGTTTGGCATGCTTGGCTCTTACCCCTTCCTTCTCGTCACCGCAAGCAACTCAGAAATCTGAGAAGGACCAGAAAAGCACATTTAAGGTACAGGCATAATTCTTGTTGGCTTCAGAATGACTTGAAGTACATGCTCAGATCTCAGTGTTACTTGTATATTAACTCACCACAGCATTTATGTCCATGTATTGGACCTCAGCATCTGAGGGGGGAGGACTAATTCCAAACGCGTTTCCAAGGCATGACAAGCATTTGAGATACAGTGATACTGACCATTGATTCCACTCATGATGCTTCCATGCAGAGTATTTTTCCTCACATAAGGCCTGGATTGCAGAGATCTTTGCATTTTATTCAGGGACTCGAGAAAGTTCTGTTGTTCTCCAGCTGAGTTAAGTTGACCTGCTAGAAACAAGGTTTCCCATTCCTCCAGGGTGTAGCCAACCGCAGGCAGCTGCTCCCTCATGCCCTCCATGGTGGGATGGGAGAGAGAATCAGAAGGGTAGAACTAAAAGTGAGAAAGCTTGTTAGTTGAGGTAAAGACAGTTTATGAGTTTACCATTGTAAAGCAAAAGCCTCAGGTGCAAGCTAAGCAAGGAATTGATTCCCCTTTTCCCAAGGGTGGGTAGGTGTTCAGCCGGGCTCCATCACATGTAACAGTGACTGGGGAAGGCAAATGTCATCACTCCAAACATCCCCCCTTCCACCCTCTTGCCCAGCTTTATAACTGAGCCTGATCCCAGGTGGTGAGGAATGTCCCTCTGGGTCAGCTGTCCTGACTGTGTCCCTCCCAGCTTCTGGTGCTCTCCCAGCCTCCCCACTGATGGAGGGGCAGAAAAGGCCGTGGCTCTGTGCAAGCCCTGCTCAGCAATAATGAAAACATCCCTGGATTACCAGCACTGTTTTCCAGCATAAATCTTAAACACAGTCCATATTGGCTACTATGAAGAAAGTTAACTCTACACCAGCCAAGGTCAGCATCATGCGACCTTGATTTTTTTTCTCTGTAAATCTGAGGAGCAGCAGCTAGGTGACAGAATTTAGAATTTTTTTTTTTTATCCACCCCCCTCTCCCCCAGGAAGAAAATGTATTTAAAAGATTTTTGGTTTATGCAGTTGTTTTCAGCAAGAGGGCTCCTCCTACTGTTGCATTTTCCTTTTTAAAGGCAGATGCTCAAGTTATTCACTTCTGTCTCTTTCAAAGTAAAAATTCAAATCAGTTTACATTGTAGAAGAGAAATTACTGTCTTTTCTCATTTTCCTGTTCCTGATAGGAGAGAGTTTGAGTTATGTTTTACAGAAAAGGCACCTTCTTCGTGTGGGTGTCTGTGAAACAGTCAGGTGAATTGCTGTCTGTGATGTGGCTGCTTTATTGAATTATGTATTTCCTGATGGTACCCTTGGAAGATACAGCAGCTGAAATATGGGGAAAGCCCTCTTTCCGTCCCACAGTCATCCTGAGTGATGACATTGCCCAGTCCTCCTTTTTCTCTTCACCTCTGCTGGAGGTAAGGAAGATGTCTTAACTTGTGCCACAGTCAAGTACATTATAAATGCATTAAATGAATCAAAATATCATATGAGGAAAGGGAATAATTAAAGTGCTGCAGTTGCTAACAGGCTGATCCTGTAAAAAGATGAACTCCAGGTTATAGGAGGTCTTGGATTTAATGGTGTGTGAGCGTTCATGGCTAATGTGTGTGCTGCTGTGCTGTGCTTAAGCGATATACGTGGGAACCCCTGAAAGATCCTCTTCACATAACTAATAAGCCACTAGAAATTCTTTAAAGGATCACACCCTTTAAATAAAAGTATTGCCTCATTAGGAATATCAGAAAATAGAGAGTCTGAGCAGAGATGAAAATGGAGCTTGTGACTTAACAGTGTAAATGCAAACCTAATTAGTCTGGTATTTTAAAGTATTAACAGGGAGCCATAAAATAAGATGGATTGGAATGAAGAAATTTGTTGTAAAGAAATTACTGGATAGTGACAAAAGCCCAATTTATTAACACTCCATGATGTGGAAACAATGAAAAGGGCATTAATTACTTTACTAGTACTGATTTTGCACCGTTGCCCAAAGTAATTGGTTTATTGACCTCTCTTTAATCCTGAATAGTTCAAAAAATTGATTTCAATGGCAAAAATTAAGTTCTGTGCAGGAATCAGTTCCATGAAGGAGATACTCAAAAATATTACAGAGTGAAAAAAATCTTTTATAAATAATATATGCATATAATAGATTCAGAGTGAAGAATTGTAACTATTTACAAAAATGAATACGTAGAAAACAGTAAATTACAGACAAACACGGGTGTTTTCAAAGTGATGCATATACTGCCTTGTAGAAGTCAGGAGAAGTGGAGGGGAGCTTTTAAAGAAACTGAAAATAAGAAACTTCCTTTTAGGAATAAATTGTTCGGAGTGTGTACTTAGAGATACTTGAAATTAAACTGAAACTCGAAAAGTGTACTAAATATGTCTTCTTATAGCCACTTTTCTTAAAAAAATGTTTATCTGACACAGATTGAAATCTAAAGCCTGCATATGCAGTTGTTGGATGAAGAGAATATTACAGATATACAGCTAGGTGTGTTTGAAGCAATGTGTCATTTATACTCAGGGTCATATAGAGAAGAATCGTTTAGCAATTTGACTGGACAAGTTTTTAAAACTTGTTAAAAGTTGTTTTTGACTTTCCATTTTTAAAACTGATTTTACCATAGAATCTTATTTTTTTCTTTGCTTTGATCATAAATTAACAAGAATGAGGAATTTAATGATTATATCTTTGGGGTATCAGTCTTGATATGCACCCAAAAGACTGAGAGCAAACAAGTAATTTTGACTTCTGTTAGGTTTGGTGTACAATAAGAACAAAAAAGTTCATGGTTAACAGCTGCAATTGGGTGAAACCTCTATGGAAGTCAATGTAATTACAGTAGACAAGTGGTCAAAATCTGTTAGTATGTCCAAGTTGGATGGCACAGGATACAATGCAGTGTGTACTGCTGGTGTATGCAAAGTTCTAGTTTGATCAGTAAAATTCAGTACACTGTCACTTGCAGCTATACAGAAGACCAGCAACTATTGAAGCAGCAATATTCCTTCTTTGAATGTTCTTATTTCTGGAATATCTTGCAGTCAAATAAGGACGCTCTATTCAGGCTGTTTTACACTTGTTTCCTCCAAGAAATGAACTATATAACCAAACCTTCATCTAGTAAGTCTATTCATGTGCTCAAATAACTTAGAACCATAGAGTCATCATTTTGACTTGGCACAAGTAGCAGTCAGTTGTCATTGAATCATAAAATAGTGCGGGTTGGAAGGGACCTATAAAGGTCACCTAGTCCAATCTGCCTGCCATGGACAAGGACACCTTCTACCTGACCAGGTTGCTCAGAGCTCCATCCAACCTGTCCTTGAATATTTCCGAGAATGAGGCATCCTCAACTTCTCTGGGCAGCCGGTACCAGTGCCTCACCACCCTCATAGTGAAGAATTGTCTTTCTCTGCTCCTTCCTTTCTGGCCCTGTTTTTACCTTCATTAGGAGACTCCTGCCTTCAGGCATCAGTTTACATTTTCTGACTTATAGTACTCATATAAAACATACAGTGATGTAACTTTATCATGAGAAATATGAGTGGTCCTTACTCCTGTCAAGGTTTATAATGTTCAGTTGGTTAGGCAATTTGCCTATATTTAGTGTTTAGTCTGTAAGGGTTCAAAATGGTTAAGTTAAAAGGTGCGATCAACTAGACTGTAAAATCTATAATGTTCCTAGGTTTTGAGAACCCTCTCATTTATATGACCCTCTTATACAATATTATATAAAATGAATACTAACATCTCATTTTACCTCTAGAGAAGAATATCAGAAGGTACTTAGTGCATCAGGTCTCTTGGGGTGGATTTGCTGACCAGGATCCTGTCTGTACTACTTGGGTATATTAATGAGATATTCGGTTATAAGTCTGTAGTGCATAAAGCATATAATCTTGTAATGGGAGAAAATTAAGTCTACTTACATACTTTGAAAGTTGCAAGTGAAAAAATGGTTTTTTCCGCATTATTAAAGGAGATAGTAGGAGAAACTGCCTGTTTGTATTTGCTTGCAGTTTTAGTACTTAAGTTGTTTAAGTATTATATTGACATTTAACATTCAGCTGAAACTGTGACCAGTTCTTCACTTCTTTGTGTGGGGAAAAAAAGAGTTAAAACTGTTCTAAAGTAGATTTTTTGGATAGGTGAATTTTGGTCTTTGTGATGGTAGCTGTTATTTCCATATGCCTTTTCTTAGGCCTATGCGTTTAGAAAAGAAAAGTGCTTAGAAAAGTAAGAGTCAATTTAGTTTTCTATTCAAGCAGAACACTTGGATAAACTATTTAGCTCTGATTTTCATTTATCCTTTTATAAAGGATGGAGAGGACTTCAGGCAGGAATGCTGGTATTCTGTTACAGAGTAGCTTAGTAACCTAAATTTTCCTAGTGAGTATTCCTGCAGAAACATTCACATGCTGAATTTTATTGTCTAGAGGAGGTAAGCTACTCTTAAGCAGTATTAAAAACAAAGAAGTGATTTCAGGTTGGTGGGTATTTTGGAGTGGAGTAGAGTGTGAGTAAGTGTTAGATGGAATTTCTGCCACTGTGTGAGGGATGCAGTGAATTCAGTGAACTTAGTATGCCTAACTCTTCAAACTGGCCCTGCAGCATCAGAGCATGACTGATGTTCCTACATTCTGATATATTCCTCCTTGAGATCCCTGGTGAAAGCACCACATAAATGTTTTTTTGGGTATTTGTTGGGGTTTTTTGTTGTTGCTTTTTTACATTTAGCCCAGCTGGTTCTTGGAGGCAGCCTCTTCTGTGCAGAATTTTTCAGAGCATAATAAAGCTTTCATTCATAGGGAGGGAATCTGATGTTTACTTTCTTTGGCAGAACTCAGTAGTCACTCACCAGTAAATTTAAAGTAAAAGCAGACGTGTGCAGATATTGAAGTGCCTCTGTACCCACTGTGCCGGGGGAAGTTGGCCATATCACGGGCAAAGGTGGTTGGATTCACTTTGGACTGAGTTGCTCAGAAGTGAATGTCCCTCCAGTGCAGTGCTGACAAGGGATCTATGTGATGCTAATCCAGTTTGCAAGGTGACAGGCGCTTTTACCAAACTTGCTCACAGGCACCCCTGCACCCACTGCTGGACAAAGAAGCTGAGGCCAAAATACACGCAGAAACTGGCCTCATTTTCCTTTAAAATGTGTTCCAGACAAACAAAAGGAGGACAAAGAAAGAATTAATTAAGTAAGAGGTAGAAATTTTGTTCTCATTTTGTGCAGAAGGAATAGGGCTTTGTGCTTTTTTTAAAATGTTGTGAATCAGCACCTGTTTCCAAAAATTTCAGCTTCAAATCAGATAACTAAGTCGATAGAAACACTTCCTGGCCAAAGGGATATTTGAAATCTCAAACTTCACAGATCTCAGTATCTAAGTAAACCCCAGAATTTGGGTTTTTCGGTATAAATTCAAAGGATAATCTGATCTTCTTTAGTTCACATTTAGGATTGTTTACCATTTGGAAACTTGAGGTAAGAAATATGTAAGAAATGTAAATGTAAGAAAATACAGATCTCACTGTCCCAGGAGAAATCCCTCTCTCTCACACACACACATTCTTCCACATTTTGTCTTTTCTGGCTCAGGAAACCAGCATCTCCCAGGTGAACTGATTTCTACTCCATGCCTTGTGGGAATACTGATATCCTTCTGCTGTCCTGTCCTGTAACATGCCACAGTAATTTGGACCAAAATAATATAATACTGTTATACTAATATATTAGTACATCACAGCACATTGCCACTTTACACTGAAGCACTAGTTCATAGCATCTTTTAAAGAGATTCAAAGGCTCAACAAAGAGAAGAATTTTCTCTCCGTTAATGAGTTCAGTGGTAGCTAAGCTTGTTACGAAGACTTTTAGATGATTTTGTAAATAGTAAGGCTTTAAAAGGAAAATGTCTACAAAGCTGTTCTAGATTCCATCCAACAAAGAGACTGTATCATTCGTTTCAAAATGTTAATGTTTTTTGTTTCTTCGACTTCATTTTGGTCAAGCAATCCCATATAAGTCATCTCAGTGCAGCCATTATTTATAGCTAATAATCTCCTTTAGCTGCCAAACCGAAACTAGATCTCCTTCACTCTTGAGCTGAAAGCACTTTTCTTCCTACAATGTGCTGGAAATGTGCCAATTTACCAGTTCCATTAACTTAATGAGGTCTGACAGCCTGCAGCAAATTTTCTCATAATCTCTCTTAGATTTAAATTTGGTGCTGCACAAACAACTGAGTATGACCAAGTAGTTGCTTTTTAACTCTATGTATTCTAAACAAAATTCTTTATTCAGCTTAAATGCAAAGTAAGCTGGAGTCTTTCTTTTTTTGGTGGGCATTTTTTTATTCATGCAGCAATGATTATATTTGCTTATAAACCTTTCAATCTAAACAGTAATTTGAGTGTTGTATTTGTGTTGATCTGTTAAACATCAGTATTAAAACTTCAAGTGTGAGTGATTCCAAGTGTAGTGCTGTTGGTTGTGAGAGAAGGATGGTATTTATTTATTTTTATAATACACCTGAATAGTTATATGAGCTGTGAGGTTATGTCATGATTTTCACAGACTAATAAATAATCACTCTTATAAGGTCAACAGTAGTTTTAATGCAAGGTTAATCCTTAGCTTCTGTTTCCTAATACTTCCAATGATTACTGTTCACTGAAGGCTGTAATATGTTACAAAATCCACAAGAAACAGAATTGCTTGGCAAATTAAATGGGACAAAAGTATGGTCTTGCTTTCTCTTGCTTGAATTCCACCTTCCTAGCAGTGGCAGCCATATGCTGAAGGCAAAGCTGAAAATATGGTTAATTACTTATTGCAAGAATAATGAGATTTGTGTTTTCTAACTACATCAGGTTGCTCTAAATCTGGTAAACAACTTCAACAGCATGGCATTGCAATAGGAAATTGCTACATTATACTGTAAAAGTGAGCTTGCAACAAAGCTTTGATCTGCATTTGGAATGGTCAGGGCTCTTTCACTTCTCTGTATTAATGCTTGCACTGTACCATTGTTTCTCACACCAGCATTTCCCAAGAAGCTGAAAATTTTGTTTTGAAGTGCTTTGGAAATTACAAGACCTCAGCATTGGGGTACGAAGTATGTCGGGGAAACACTAAATTTGAAAAGTACCTTAAGTAAAAATATGTCATCTTGGGCTGCCTCTTCATCTGGAGGGTCTCCTTCCATGGGCTTTGTGTGTTTGGTATTTTGTCACTGTATTTGTAAGTATTAAATCCACTCTGTAAATAGTATCAGGCAGAAAGTTTGTACTTCAGCCTAAGTCACAGTCTTTTGGTTAACATCGAATTCTGCAAAATTAATGTGTTAGTCCTCTGTTTAATATCTTTTTTTCCTGAAACAGTCTTTTGGTGATCTGTTTCTGGTTTATGAGAAGGAAAAAATCTCTGGCCTC
Organism: Sylvia atricapilla; assembly: GCF_009819655.1. Classification (NCBI taxonomy): domain Eukaryota; kingdom Metazoa; phylum Chordata; class Aves; order Passeriformes; family Sylviidae; genus Sylvia; species Sylvia atricapilla. Next base: position 15,213,705 of record NC_089145.1, on the reverse strand, counting down.
ATCCCTGCAGAATATTTCCAGGATGTTTTACCCTGTGTGAGGTATTGCCCACTGCACTCAGTGGAAGTGTCCATATACTTGAAGCAGTGTGGAATTGTAACTGCCAGCTCTTTTTAGTTAAATTAGAATACTTTCTGTTTCTGACTCCTGGAGAGACTCATTCTCATTTAAGCATCAAGTTTTCATGGAAGTGAAAGTGTGGGAACTTTGAACAACTGTTCCTATTTAGGTAACAAAGGAGTCCAAATAAGTTGAAGTTAAAAATTCAATGTACATGTACAATATTATATTACTAACATCTTACTCTTCCTACTGGGAGACATTGTTTAATACTGAGAGGAGGGAAGTCACCTGGATGTGCTTTTCTTTATATATCTGATTCCAACACACTGACAGGATGACCATCTACAAAAGATTTGAATTTTATGTTGCTCGAGCCTTCCCAGAATTTTCCCCCCCCCCCACTCTCCAGCAAGATCTTTCTTGAAGCCTTGAGTGTACTTGGTTAACCTTAAAGTCAAAGTTTTAAACACTACTGTATATTTTGTTGCTGTTGTGACGTCTTGTGCTTACTCAAGCAAGTGCCTTGCACTGTCTAGGGAAAAGGGTATTTTGGAGGTGTGGAGGGAGATGGAGGGGCTTTGTGCCCTGCTGAATCATTGAACACTCTTGGAGCAAGGCTGGATGTTTCTTGCTGAACATCTATTTCTGAAAATGTTCTGTCAAACTTCTCATATTAGCTTAATGCAAGTTGTTTGAAGTGCTTGGAGATAAGGTGAAATATTAAAGGAAGGAAAACTTTTTTCAAGTCACAAACTCTTGAGACAGGCAAGTAATGTTAAGTCTTTCTGGACATCTACATAGCAAAAACATGTAACCAGTGTTTATTGCCATCTATATATCAGGCAATTGCACTTTGGACTAATGAACTTAGGCTGTACCATTAATTTTTTTTTAACATGAGTGAGCCTGGTAAAGCTGGGTTCCTGCCAATGACCCTGCTTTTATTAAAACAGTCATTTTTAGAAAACACATTTGTTTTTCCACATAATAGCAATTTAAAAGGGAATCTGTATAATTGGAAAGCTTAGTTAGGAAGACTACATTAAATACAAAAACTGAGACACAGAAATGAAACATGAAAAAGATTGTTAATATTTAGCAGCTGTAGTGAGATCTCTCTAAACCCTCTTCTGTTTTAATATAGTTTTTGTATTGTTCTTGTCACTGTTCTAGAAATGGTCACACAAATGTTGCCATTCATAGGCAGACCCTTGTTTGTGCTTGTGCCTTTATAAGCAGAGATAAACAAATATTTTGATGTCTGCATATATGATTATAAATTGAGAAATAACCTGGCTTATGTTTATGCATATACAGTATTTGCCTTGCACTTTAATTCATTGTGCTTCTAGGAAATGCTGAGCTTGAAACATGTTCATTCACCAGTATAAGCCTCCCTTATTTTTTTCCTCATGTTCTTGTTCTTGATTGGTGCTTCTGAAAAAAAAAAAAAATGGAATATGTTCAAACAATTTCATGGGACTCTGAATTTTTAGCTTTGCCACAGCCTTCCTGTGCACCCTTGGAAAAATGGTTTACTACACTGTGTTTTGATGGGGGTCTGGAAAAGTGTGGTCTTGAGAAGCAAGAAAGTATTCAATTATATTTTCTCGAGTGAGATGGCTCCATAATAAATCTACCAAACTAGCCTGGCACAGCAACTTCTGCTGAACCCGAATTTGTAAGCACTTTTTAATGGGATGAAGTTGTCCTCACCAGTGGATCAGTAAGAAACTCCACTTTGACTTTTTAGAGACAACCTCAGCAGATGTTCAGGCAGCTGTCCAGATGTCTAAAGATAATAGAAGAAATTCTAACCCAATGACATCAATAGCAAAACATCTATTGACTTAAGCAGGCCAAGATTTTACCCTGTCAGATATGTGCTAACCTTTGTGAAAGGACAGCTCTCCACAAATGGATAAAGATGAGAAACAATTTTAGGGCATGTGCTTTTGTATTATGTTGTCTCTGCCTTTTATGTTCTCTTCAAGAACTGGTGTGAATGCATATTTGAACATTTACCTTTAGTAAATATGTGAGAGAAACACACGTCTGAGAAAGACAAAGCTAAAATGGCATTTCCTTGACATTCTCTTGGTTGTTTTTCACTGACAGGTAATTATACATGTGATACTTCCAGAATATTGACTTAAGCGCTGTCAATGCCAACATCTATGTTGTAATTTTTCCTGTTTCAAGATAGATACCACTATGTTGGATATCTTCCCTCTGCTTCCAAGAACTATTCAATCTTCTCTAAACACATCTTTTAAATAAAAAAAAAAAAAGACCATTGTAAATTGTTTTAAGTGTTGAGAGAAGAGAGAGCAAGTTCTTGTTGAATTCAGAAACAAAAAAAAAAAAAAAAAAGAGTAATTTCAGGTCAAAAGTTCTCATGTTCAGTCCTCCTTGCCAATTATCCACTTAGGTGAGGGTACATTACAAAAACTAAACAATGATATGTTATTATATAATCCGCATGTTTTTATTTAAGGCTGTCTTAGTAACCAAGTAACACACGAGTAACACACAATAGGGCAGATTTTTTATTCCATTGGATTCATACCAGTTATCTTGGCTCCCTCACGAAAATTCTCTGAATTGCCACTGACTTGAAGAGGGTTCTTGGACTTCTGGCCTTTGAGCCTTCAAGTTATGTTCAGATCTGCATGTTTTAAAGTGGAAAAGCATCTCGAAGCTTATATATTGTGTATCAAATCCTTGCAAAAACCAACAAACTTGGAAGGGGCCTGACCTAATTTAGGGGATACAGTATTTCCTTCATTTTGTATTCAATTTCTTTTTCTTCCAACCAATTACTCTTAATATTCTTCTCACCTTAAAGAGAACTAACTCTATGGTTCAGTCAAAGCATTCCAATAATAAGCAAGCAAATATATATTTATTCATATATACACACAGGCAGAAATTAAAGCTATTTTGTTCAATTGAAACAGTGAAAATTGTTCCATTGCTACTGATAAGTCATTTCGTGTTGCGCTGATTAATGTGAAGTAAAGTAAGATTCCATTTTCTATCTAGAAGTTCATACAAAATTCAAATTCAAAATAATAAAAACCTGTGTTTTTGAAACCAGATAGGGGTTTTTAGCCTTGCAAGGAGTCAGTAAGGTAAAGGAATGTCCTGGTATAGTTTGTATAGCTTAAATTGTGATGCAGCCATAACTGTAAGAAATACTTACAATTGCATTTGAAGATAAACGTTATAGTGCTTTACTTTAATAATTTTGAGTATCAGAATAAAAACAAACTTTGGGACTAGCACTTTGTGTTGTCTGTAGCCAGTTAGCACTTTAATTTTATTGGATTATTAATCTTAAACTGCAAGAGATGTTCAGAAATTCTGCAGTTGCTGTTCACTAAAATACATTGGAACTGCATTCACTTCAGCTCAGATTCAGGAAACCATTCTGATGTGAAAAATCATTTAGAATTTTATTTGGCCTTAATTTTAGACCTGACTGCAAACAAATAATTGTTCTAATAGCTTGGCATCAATGTCTCTCTGGAAGACACCTACAGGTATCAGATACAGGTAGCTGATAAAACATTTCAGGGCCTTACATATCTCCAGGGAAAAAAAGGAACTGAGTGGAAAAAAAATAATCAAAAATTCAATTTAATCGCATAATTATACAAATAAAAATCATTTTTATGTGTTGTTACTTTATTTTGTCTGGTTTGTGCATATATACACACAGACCACACATGTAAATACTGTTCAAAAGAGGACCATATTTAAACTTAAAAAATAGAAAGTATTTTTAGGTGTATTTAGACTTGCATTTAAACATAGGCAGAAGGCATCTGGTTACAGCACAAGTGAGACAAATTTGATAATCTGTTCTGGAGAGCAATGTCGTCTTAGTCATCTCAATAAAATAGCAGTGGATAAACATTCAGAGAATTGAGCAAAAATTGCCTCATGTGGAGCCTTTCAGACCCATCCAAATCTCTTGGGTTTTCAAACCATGTCTTCAAAGTCTTGAGGGAAAAGATTTTGAGCTGATTTTTGTTTGTTTTTTTTCCTGCTTCCAATTCAGACTGGAAATTCTACAAAAGTGTTCCTTATTGTGGCATTTTATTGTTGATGCTTTATGTCTTGACTGGCAAACAGAAATAGTCAGTGCAAAGAAAATATATTTAAGCCTTTTTAAATGTAAAATTCCAAGAGTTTTCCAAAGACCATACCATTTGTCTCTGGTTTGGTCTGAGATTAAGGGAAATTATTTTTGTTTCCATTAAAGACCAGACTTTTATCAGTATAAGGCAACTCTGAGATAGATGAGTAATTGGTAGGGTTTGCCTGCGTGTTGTTAGTTATCTGTTTATATCTTTAGGAATTTATTTAGTGTTTAAAAAAACCCAGTACTACCAAGAAGTGGTAGAGGCTGAAATTCTCAGTTATGTGCAAAAAGCTCGTTCACCTTGTGCGTTAAGCTGCGCTGTTCTTAGGAGATGTGACTTTTCATAGGCCGTAACTTTTCATGGGCCTCTCACCAGCATTGCTACAGAGATAAATCGCCCATGGGGTGAGCTGCAGTCACAGCTCCAGAACTGCTCCCCAACAGACATCAGCCCTGGTTTGAAAAAAGTCCTCAGTGAGCCCCTGACCCCTGAAAGACACAGCAGAGTCTCTGTGTTGTGCACGGTCATCAGGAGTTTGCTGCCCACAAGGAGCTGGCCGTGCCTGGCTCAGCATTTTTGCATAAAGCAGCAAACAAACACAGATTTTTAAGAGCTTCCCATTACAGCACTCCAGGATGGAGTCTCTCTGGCTGTAGTCACTCAAACTTGTTTGTGATTTGTCTGGGCTTGGTTGAATTTCAAGCAGTTTATCAGCTTGGTTTTCCTTGTATTCTGACCAGACTCCTCTTTCATTTAAAACATGATCAATCAATCATTTAGGCTGGAAAGGACCATTAAATTCATAAAGTTCAACCATTAACCCAATACTGCGAGTCCACTGTCAATGGTAAAAAAATAGCCTATCAATAATAAGAAAATAATAACAAGCTATGAGTAATTAATGCATTTTATATTTGCGTGTGGAAAAGTTGTAACTTTTGTCCAGTTCTTGCACAAAGCAAAACATCTGTAAACTGCTGACATTACAATTCAAAATCAGACTATAAATACCACCAAACTTCAAGTTTTTTCCTGATCCAAATACCTTATACACAAAATCCTCAAAAAAAGGCATATCTTTATAAGCCAAGATACTCTAAGAACCTGCAAAGAAAGAGAAAATATACAACTGTATTAATTATTTGATTATCTCATTAAGCAACAACTTTCCACAGGCTCAGACACTTCAAGGCCAAAAAGGGACCTGCAGGCCAATAAATAACAGGTTGCCACTACTTGTAACATATTTTAATGTGACATTTACTCTTATAATCTGGCATTTGCTTACTACAGGATATTTAATAGGATTTTAAAGTGGAGTTCAAGACACATGATTTGTTTATCAGCAAATTCCAAGAAAATTATTATTAACTCAAAAGTGCTGGGCGAAAAGACAACTTTAATTTTCTTCTAATTGATGTTCTTTCCTCTGTATTCTAAAAACCATGCAAAAATTGAGTAATAACATTATTTAGGGGAAAAGAAAGAGGGGAGGAGGGAGAATATCACCTGCACTTTTGAATGTGGAAAAGCCTTGATAATTGCCTGTTTGCACAAATACCTGTGGTGTTGTTCAGGCTCTTGTTAAGGTCTCAGTAGATTGACCTGGTGAGAGCATGCTTTCATAAACTGGATGGAGCGGAAAATAATATTAATAAAAAGGACATGTGAGAGGGAAGAAAAAATACAGCCCCGGAGCCTGGTTTAGCTGAAACCACACCATCCACAGACAGAATACCCTTGGCTGGTTTCCTCATACCATCCTAGCCAGGGAGGAAAGCATCATTAAACCCAAACAAAAAGCTCTTCCAGGGGCATGATAAGGCTATGCCTGCTATTTTGATATTGTTTCAAAGCTCAAAACTGTTTTTCAGTCCCCAAAGAGCACAGAGCTTAATGATGAAGACTGAAATTAAAGACCTGAACAATGTGAACTCTGAAGTCAACCCTTTGCTCTTGATATGAGGGTGGCATTGTGCGTTATTACCTTCAGTGCTGATAAAGACTCCGTGAAGCTCTAAACCACAAATGAACCTAGTTTTGTTTCAGTGTTCCTGCATATGCTTAGCCTGCTCTCCTCTTTGCTTTTGGACTATGAAGAACTCATAGATATAAAAGCAAGGTTTAAAAGCAGCTGGTAGAAAAGTACTGCTGATTTTCAGTGCACTTTCCCATTTCACACTTCCCCACTTTCTCAGAAGATTTTCAGTGAAGCATCACTGGGGTGTCTTTTAATAATCTCCTCACCTTACTTATCACTTTAAAATGCCTTCTTAATTTCAGTATTTTCAAAATCAAAAATTTCCCCTTTTTTCCCTTGTTTGCACTTTGCAGTCATGGGCATATATTGTATGTTAATTACTGTGTATGTTAGCTTATATAAATAGATATTTTAATGAAATAATCAGTCAGAAATGGAATAATTTATGGCCTTGTGCTGCAGTGTATCTGCGAAGTGCTTGCTAGGAAGGGCTGACTAGGTTTGGTAAGTCCTTTTTTTTTCCAAAACAATTCTGGTCTTGCAAAAGTTTGACCAAACAAAGTTTTGCTTGGTTTTAGGGCATCTGTATTGTTTGTTTAGCACAGAAAGTGTGGTTGCAAAGCCAATAGCTAAAACAAAAGCCTAATTTTACTATGTTCCTCTTCAGCATTTGTGCTCCTCAAGATATGAGGATTATATTCTATGAATTGTGTTCAATTGTCTAGAAAAAGATGTGGAACCAGAGTAAGGAGAAGCAGGAAAAGGTTCTGCTGCAGAATTGGTTGGTAAAAGGCAAGAAGAAAGGAAATGTGGAAAGATATTTGCCTGATCATTAAGTGGTGGCACACAGAGTGAAGACAGCTCTGAGATTTGATGGCTGAAGTCACAGTAAGCTATGAAGGGCTGTGAAAAATGGGGACAAATAACTTTTGATTGATACAAGAAAGAGGAGAGCCCCAGGACAGATCCCGAGGCATAAAGTAGAAAAATCTGAGTGTAGGAAAGACAGAAGAGAAGAGAGAGGCCGAGAGTTTATGTGAAGGAAGGTGGGTAGGGAAGAGAGCTGGCTCACAGGGATATGGAGAGAAAGAAGAAGAGGAGAACCTGATGCAATGCTCTTCTAAGTAAGGATTGTCTAATTAAATCAGTGGATTCTGATTTGAATCACCTGAGGGTTTGGGTACCTGATTCTACCTCTTTTACACTTGAGAATGTGCATCTATTTTACAAACAAAAAGGGAAATTCTAGTATCTCTAGAATAAATAAAGCCCACCTAAAACTTGCCAGTATCAAGGCCCTTCTGTTCCTTACAGAGTGTAACTGAGCTGATGCTCAACCCTTACTCAGGAATTATTGCTTTGCAAAAATGTGTGTTGCAAGGCTGTAAAGTTACAAAGTAATCTGATATTTCTAACAAAGTATTCAGCTGTTAATCGTTCTGTACACATCATCACATATTTACCCAATGAAATAAGAATACTAAGAAAAGTATTTTTTTATGTGTAACAGAAATTAAATTGAAATATACAGCTGGGCTTGTTAACAGTTTCTTAATTAAGAGGGGAAAAATAATTAAAACACATTCTGCTTTCCATATGTAACTTACCAGAGGATAATTCTAGTAAAAAAAACACATTGTTGAGTTGTGCTTGTGTTTTGAAGCCACAGAAAGAAATGGAGTTCACATACCAGAGTAGTCAGTCCCAGCCAGTTTCTGTCTCCAGCATATCAGCTCATAAAATTCCCTGCCTTTTTGCAGTAGTAATAACACAGTGTATTCTAGTTACTATTAGGTTGAACAAGAGAAAATGGATGTTTTAGGTCAGATTTTTCCATACAAAAGACATGAACTTAATGAATGAGTGTGAATCTAGAATCCTCCACAATATATAATATACATTTGCTGTCTTAAATGTCTTCCTGTATGTACAAATTTTCTGAGTTTCTACTGATCCCTTGGTATGCCAAGCCAATGTGTAGGTTCAGGGCTGCATTCTCCCTTTGACTTCATGCACCTTAGTCCTGCACCCACTGTGCCAAGATGGGGATTTTCATGCAACTTTTTACATTTAGGCAGGAACTTTTGCCGTAGAGGTGCTTTATAGAAGGGTTTATCCATCTATTTGGCATGCACAATTCAGTAAATGTGATGCAGTCCCTATTTTTAGTGGCTTTCAAGGTGCAAAGTGCCTCTTCCTTCTTACTCACAGAATTTGTGCATGTGGAATAGGTCAGGTTATCACAGTAGTTTAGATAGTCCCATGAGGTTTTTCAGAACTGTGTATCCATCCCCACCTAGTTAGATGGTCTGATGCACGTATTTGGAAATTCCAGTGGTGTTTGAATACCAATATCGTCATGGGTTCACAAGAGACAAAGATGATGTCTGGATCTCAGCATCTGTAGGAATGAAGTGAAGCATTGGGTGGTCTACTTGAACTTGAACTGTAGCTTGAAAAAGCTTTAGTGATAAAAGGATGAAGGTGGAGCTATTGATGGTCTAATCTTAAGTCTTCCACAAAGTATATATTTGTGAAAAATCAGTCTTTGGTTTGAAATTATTTGAAAATAGAAGATATGACTCTTGTGGTTATGGAGATCTGCTAACACACCATTTGACATACCAAATGTTGGTCATAAGACAGAATTGGGTTAGTAGCATAATTTTTTGGTCTTGCACTCTGTTTCCCCCAAATCTTTTTTTGCAACTACAGTTACATAAAAGAGCTTTAGCGAGATTTTTCAGAAGTGCTCAGATTTTTTTCAGGTTGTCCCTCTGATTATTGTAGCACAAAATTCTAGCCATGACTGTATTTTTTGGATGCTCCACAACATGCCCAGTGACTAAGGTTAAATTCTTTTTCATGATGCATTTTTCTACTGTTCTCAGGTAGCTATTTCTTCACTTGAAAAATATTCAGGTGCCCATCATTGCCGCTTCAGACATATTTTTCCATCAGTTGCAACCTTTTCAGTGAAGTCCAGAGGCACCCTAGCTTTTCATCAGGAGACATGGACAAAAATACCACTTCACTGAACTGCAGCCAATAAAGGGACAGAGCTTAAATTACCACAGGCAAATACTGTGTCTGCAGATGAGTGATCTTGCAGTAAGCTTAAAATTATTTTTCTTCTTCTTCTGTCAACTGTCCTGGGATAGTTGGTTTAGAGTTTTCTCTCAAACGTTACACTGGGTAGAGATTTAACGTAGAGATACCATCATACTTCATTTCAATCTGGGCCCATTTCTGGTTTTAATCACACCATTGTGTTACGTATGTGAGTGAATTTCTGGAAGTACTGCAGCTCTGACTATGGCAAGGTATACACTAATGCATCTTGACAATGCTGATATTCCAGTCCGTTCCTTTACACTGTGTTTTTTTTATTCAAAATTTAAAAAAAAAAAAATCAAGAAAGATGCTGTGTCTTAGGATTGGGCTCTGCTGGGTTTTGGTTTTTTGTCCAGTGAGCTAAACTGATATAGAAATTATTTGGGATCTTAAGGAACAATAAATAAACAACATGCCATCTTAATGCTCTTACATATTTTTGAAGAGAAATTATTACTAATATGTAAGTATTAGTTCTCCTATTGCCTGATTAAGGAGTTTATAACATTATAGTGAGATGACAGGCTGCTAGTTACTTCATTCCCAGTGAAATATAGCCTGATATTCAAAACCAGAGGCCTGTGTTTGCCAGGTGTTGCTCTACAGGAGAGATCCTAATCTCAGTAAGATAAACTGCTTAAATAAAAGTTGATGAAAGAACAGTCCAAAGACTGGATTATGCTCTAACAGTTTTACAGTGCTTTGCTTTAGCACAATTCTGTGCTTGTGTCCTTAGGGAAGTCTAAACTATTCAGTGTTTACAGAATTGTATTAATCTTGATTTTTGCCAAGTTCATTTCTGTTCAGTATTTGTATATTCATTTTTTTATTTTGTACTGGGAAGGAATTATGGGGAAAGGGTTAAGAGTGTGCTTGCTCTTCATCTGTTTTAAATCCATAAATGTGAGCCCCTGTGCTGTTTCTAGGTTTCAGATTACACTCTGTGATTTATAGGGAAAGGCTGTTCTCCACAAGTTGAAATCCCATGTGTTTCCCCACCATTGTAAAATAACAAATCCTGGAGAATGCTTCCAGTTGCAAAAATTGCAGTTTTGGACTACATTTGTAACTGCCTTTTTTCCCTGAAGTGATGGCTTTGACAAGGGAAGCGAAGCCTCCTCGTCCTAATGCCATCTTTCACCGTTTGCCGCGCTTTTCACTGCAGCTTGCACAAACCACAGCAACGCCCTCACGTTTGCAGTCTTCTCTCAGTTTATTTTTGGAGGCTACACCCACTAAAAAGTGCAGCTGTGAGAACACACTTGTATCGCTGTGCATGAGTAACATCCAGAGTCCCTACAGAAATGGCAGGCCGGGAGCCAAGGTGACCTAACAGTCCATCAGCTCCCAGTCCCTGCCATTATCCCATGGGGAAAACATGAGCAGAGTTTGGCTTCGTGTTTTTCAGTGGATTCCTGTGGGAATGGTGGAGGGTTAGGATGCAGTTTGATTTCAAAATTCAGTGCTTAGAAAGAGCTTCACAGCAGCAACTTCCATGTTCTCCTTTTCATTACTGAGGAGCAGGAGAATTTGCCAATCACCTCACAACTGTAAGAAAAAAGCACATGGGAAGCATTAGGACTTCTGAAATAGTGTCATCACTGATTTTGGTAATTATTTAAATATTGCTATTCACATCGATGGCCTTCTCCTTTCAGGTTTTTTTCCTGCTGTAATTCCTGTCTCTTCAACAGGAGACCTGCTTCTTTTTTTTTCAGTCACAACCATGCAGTGACGTTTGTGTGTGTTGAACAGCTGAGATACTCTCTCAACTTTACCTTGGTAGAATAGTTGAATTTGTGAAGACGTGTAAGTGACTCTAACCTCTTGCCTGCGATTGGTTTTACAAATAAGAGACAATGTTTGACATCTATTCACCATTATTGAAAATACGCATATCACTGAGATGTGGGAAAAAAGTGGAGGAGGTTCTGACTAAAGTCATTGTGTGAGCTTTAAATAACACAATATTGCTTTGACCTTTCATGGATCCCTATGAACTGCATCAGTAGCTGACCCAGTGAAAGCTTATTTCTTTTGTCACAAAACAAAAGGTTAAATAGGATGGCAGCAGTAGTACCACAAGATGTGTCCTAATTAAGATGTGAGATATAGCATATGTTAAATTACCATATGTTGTGTAGAATAGAAGCAAATATTTGAGAATAGAAACAAATCGTTGAGAAATCTCAATGGGTTACATCATTTTGATGCTTTTGCATCTCATATTCAGCATTAGATATTTTTGTGTACAAGCTGTATCTGAAGTGCATTCTGAGCAATGCAATTTAAGCCGAACAGAAAAGTCACACTCAGCCTTGAGTCTTCAGGGGCCTTGTAGTTCCCTACAATGAGCACAGCAAAAAGCTACTGTGTAGTGTGAGCAGCTCCTCGAGCATAATGAAGTAGTGTAACATCAGCCAGTTAAATATTCAAAGGTTATTGTAAGTTTAATAGGCAAACAATAGAGAGGCAAGTAGCCAGAGGAAATATGGTTATTTCTTCCTAGTGCCTCTGAGTGTAGCCCTGCATTTCTTTGTATAATTCAGAGCTATAAATGAAAAGCTCTACAAAGAAATATTATTTTTAATCTGAAAAGATGGCTTTTAACCAGAGGAGGCAAAATAATAATGCCCATGGCTTCCTGTGTGCACTGAACAAAAACCTCTGTTGTATTCTGAATTCAGCTTCTTTAGAAAAGGGGTTTAATGTGTCAGATTGTGTCTGTAAGAGTGCTGTACATTATTATTTACTTATCTCTGATCTCATTTGTGTCTCGCTACTTTCAAATTGCTTGGCCCTGAAACCGTGTGAAAAAGCAACAGCCTTCTAACTCAGTAGAGTTAGAGCTGAATAAGGGTTCTCTGTGATTTGATATGGACATCAATATCAATTGGTATTTGATAATGACATCACCAAAGCTGCAAAACAATAATTGCTTCTGACAAAAGAGGAACTGGCTTGTGTATTTTTCCTGCTTTTTTATGTGGCTTTTTGGTCCCATCCAAAGATAATTTTGTCTTCCTATTTTTTTCCTATGTTCTTTGTGCAGCTCTTCATGTCCTAGTAACTGGCGTAAGTTAAAATGGAATTGTGAAAATGCATAGTAAAGACAATTTAGGATGCACAAGACATTTCTTGCTATTGCCTGATTTCCATGCAAACTATCCTCATAAGGGTGTGTTCATCACTCTGGGCAGACCACAGAAGAAATATGTTGCTACGTCTGTTTGCCCCAGAATGCCATTAGTTCTGAAAACCTACACCTGATCTTCATTCTTACTTCAGCAATTTGTCTTGGTTCTAGACATACAGTATGTTGGACCACTTCCTCCAAGGAAAATTGGACAAATTTGAGTGTGATGCTCCAAAATCCTATGCTGCTTAACTATTCTGGACCTTCTTAGGTCTAGTTGGAAAGTATTTTTGTTTGTTTTTGTTTAAAACATCAACATCCCCCCCCAAAGGAGAAGTTATTTCTTAAACTTGTACTTCTTTGTATTTCTGTTAAAAATCTGCAAGCAAAATCAAGCTAAGTCAGACTATCTGTAGAGGAAAGAGTTTTGCTCTAACTACATGAAAGGATTTCTCAGTTAAACACATGATTTTAGAGAAGGGAGACATGAAAGCTGCTGTAGAATAGAATACAAATCCATTAAAAGATGACTGTGGTTTTAAAATTACATATTTTAAATAAAAAAAAGACCAGCCACATATAGTTGGGAAATTACATGATGGGGGAAGAAGAGTACAAATGTTAATTTAACTTAAGCTAATTCCCTGTGGGCTAATGTTCACAATTAGTAAATAATCAAATTGTTTACTGGCTGAAGGGTTCACCAAAACCTAGATTTGACATTACTCCTGCAGAGCAGTTTTTATTTTAGAATCACTGATACTCACGGAAGTCAGCCCCTGCATTCCCCTAGGCTGGGAACAGAAATTACATTGTAAGACATGCATTTATGTAAAAAAAACCTTCTATTTTTGATATTAAACCCTTGAAACATACTGTTCTATAGAAATTATTCATCAAATGTCTTCATAGAAATAACTAGGTATTGTTGTTGAATTATTCAGTGCTTAGATGAACAAATCCATTTGATGAAACCTTACCCATTCATAGCTAATTTACAAGCATGAACAGGATTTCAGCAGGTGTAAATCTTTCATAAACAGATTGTTTGCCAGTAATTACTAAAATTCCTTTGAATTCTGAGACCAAAGAAATTTTTCAAATCTATCTTACCTTCTATTGATTCTTCTTGTTCTATGTGTATCTACTATTTCTGTAGTTCTATTGAATTTCAACCTGTGAATATGCCAGTGGTGAGAACCATGGAGGGATAGATGAATTTCAGATTTGATTTGTCTCACCACTAGTTTCTAACTTTACTTACACTGAAAATATTATGGGAGCATTTAGTAAATTCCAGTACCTGAAGAGAGCCTACAGGAAAGATGTAGAGACTGTTTACAAGGGCAAGTAATGACACAACAAGGGCAAATGGCTGCAAACTAAGAGAGTGGGTTTAGATGAGGCATCAGGAAGAAATTCTTTTCTGTGAGGGTGGTGAGGCACTGACTGGAACAGGTTGCCCAGGGAAGATGTGGATGCTCCATCCCTGGAACTGTTCAAAGCCAGGTTTGAAGGAGCTCTGAGCAGCCTGGTTCAGAGGAAGGTGTCCCTGTCCACAGCAGGGGGCGTGTAATGACATGATCTTTAAGGTCCCTTCCAACCCAAACCATTCTGTGATTCTGTGCAAACCAAGCCCATTTAATAAACTTCAGATTTCTAACTGGTTTTGCTCTTCAAATGTCATCATACTTTTCCAACACTTCTGGGTAGCTTTTACTGGTTTGTCCTTAAGATAGTTTTTGCAAATCATTTTTGGGCCAGGCTATGTGTAGAGAGCGCCCACTAAACTGATCATAATGATGGCAAATAACAGTGGCTAAACTAGCAAAAAATGAAAGGAGAAACTGGGTAGTCAACAATATTGGAAATAATCAGTGATTCTGATTTTATCCCTGGGTATCATGATCAAGTATTTCCTCTTTCAGAATACACAGCAATGCAACCTAATCTCTTCCACCTTTCAGCACCTAAACTGTAGCTCAGTGCAGAGGGATTCTCATTAACTGGGAATAGGCAGGGAATGACAGAATAAGCTTGGGCCACAAATTCTATACCTAAAGTACCTGGAGAACTAAGGACAGAAGATTTCATTAGATTTAAATGCACTAATGAAATGGCTTAATGTAGTTACCCTGAATCTCATCCACCAGATTCTGTGACAAGGAATGTTTTTCAGTGCCTTAATGGAAAAAAAGACTTCAGTTCACATGCACAACATATGATTAAAAACTGATGCATTAACGATAAAACTCAAATCTAAATAATGATTACTGCCAAAACCTTCGGGCCGACCAACTTCAATCTTCTTTCTTAATACTTTACTGTGTCCCAAGTCAGAAACTTAAGATGACTGCAGAGAATTGAAATGTTTTAAAAGCTGAGCCCGACTTCAAATCAGTGTTAGGTTTACTGAGAAATGGGCATTTTGCAAAAGATATTATAAATCTGTGCCTCTGAAAACTGAGTTTTCATTCCTGTTAAACTCATTCTGAATAGACAGTGTTGACCTTTTAGCTCCGATAATATCAGGGTCCATGTGCATTGGGAGGTCTGTGCCAGACATTGCAGTCCTGATAATGAAATGTTCTGCACATGAACAAAAAGACAAGTGTTACACATAGGAAATTAGCACCACCTTTCCTCTGCCCTGTTGCTTTAATATTTCTCTTAACACTAAACCAATATGTAGAACACCTTCCTGAGATGAAAAGGGGAACAAACTTCTAAAGGAATTACTAAGGGTTTGATGTAGTGTTTAGCAGCTTTGTAAGGACAATATTTTTTTCTAATTAATAATTGCTTTTCTTTTCTGATTCTTTATCAAAATAACTTTATGTCAAAATTGGGATTAATCTTAAAAAGCTTAATTTAAAAAAAAGTTTTTATTTTTGAATCGTAGAGCAGCTGAATCATGCACCTGCTTTGTTTCTTTTTCATAAAGCCACAAAGTTTTTGCAATTAAAAAGTTTTAGCTTTTGTCCCAGAGTATTCTTCTGGGGTGTCCCTGCATGTCCCCTGGCAGGAAGAAGGCAGGTGGGTGCTGACTGAACTGTGACATTCACTGTGGCTGTCAGTGAGTGTGGGACTGGGGAATGAGCCACAGCTTTGGAAACCTACTGAGGTTTTGGCTGATTGTGTTGGGGAAAATGAACAATGTGTAGTCAAATATACGAAAGTCTGAATTGCAACAGTTCATTTAATAATGTATAGCAACTTTCCACCCAAATGGGAATGTTGGTTGAGTTACATAAAGTTATTTCATCATGCTTGTTTTACAATTTAAGTGAAATTCCAATTCAGATTTCTGATGGACTGATGAAGAGATTGGGTTTCCTCCAAGTGAAGAAATTTCACTTGGAAGAAACCAATTTGGAAGGTTGTAGGTAAGGAAAAACTAAGGATTTCTGGTCATTTAATTCTGCCAGGCCTTCTTTTGATTTGGGTGCTCAATCCATTGTATTTTGTTGCCAGGGGTTTTTGTCCTCGTTTCTTATGCTTTGAATAGTGCCTGCATCCACAACAAGTTGTTTTTCAGTGCACATATAAAGCAGACCTAGTTTATACCTGCAAATAATGTAGGTTTGTATGAGTCTGTTGGCCCTATTACAACTAGGATGGTCTTCTGTTGTTGAATCATTATATCCTTCTTCATCCTTCTGGATTCCTAAGGGTTATTACAATGTTGTAGATTCCTTGGTGGCTTCAGGACCTAATTCTGTGAGTTTAAGTCCATGAGAAATGTCACATAATGGTGCTGTAGTCAAGGTGATCTTGATGTCATGTTCATATTGAGAAAGAAAATTACTCATATCCAGTGAAAGCTATTGGCAGTCTTTCTTCAGAAGGGTGCAGGGTGAAGAAGTTGTCCAGTAACAGAAATAAGGACCTTTAGCTTAATTTTAAAGGCTTTCTGTGTGTATTAGTTTTTAAGGTAACTTGCTGCTGGTTATTAGAATCAGTCCAACAGTGTTTGGCAAGTTCCTTCAGATGTCAGTTATGATATGAATGGGTATGGTGACAGTGAGGCTCAAAGCCTGATGAATGCTCAGGAGAGGAAAATAGCTTTGATGCCAAAAGGGCAAAAGGTCTGCTGACCCTGTTGCTAATGCACTTATCCAACAAGCTTTCCCCCAGAGTCAGGCAAAACTAAACATCTGAAAATGAGGGATTGCAGTTGCAGGGGAGTGTAGCTCACACAGCTCCACTGCAGCAGAAAGGCTCTGGAGGACCCCATCAGTCCCTGAAAATCCCTTCCACGCTGTCATCAGAGACTCACTGTGCACAGCAGAGCCTCTCCAGAGGGTGTCTCTCCCCAGCTGTGGGGATGGACACACCAGGAAGGTGAGGTGCTGTGCTCTAGCAGGTGAGGTCATTTCCAGCCAGACTACTGAAAAAAATTAAATATTCACAGAAGTGAGGGCAGTAATGCATTGAGTGCCTATCTCACATGTGAGCGTGCTCCATGTGCCCAGAGGCTGCAGACAGCCCCTCTGTAACCAAAATTCAGAGATGTCACAAGTGGCTGAACAAACAAATATCACCAGTTAATGGTTAAGCTCTCAATTTACTAAAGTGTTTGCTACTAGTTTGCCAAAGAGATCAAACAACCATGAATCATAACCTTGGCTACTAATTAAATCCTTTATTCCCTTCTCTCATCGCAGAAGCATTTAATCTTGGGGAATCAGGACATCCTGTTGTTCAGAATTACATTTTACAACATGAGCAGAAACAAGCTTACTGTAAGGCTTCCTACTGGAGCTGGAAATGGGAAGGATTAAAATGAGAATATTAACTTTCCCTCCTGGCATGGTAGCTCATGTTAGCACTGACAAATGATTGATGGGGAATAGCTGCATTGGAAAATCATTTTGGTCATGTAGCTTTGTTATTTCACGGAATGGCAAATACCATTTTTATTATCATCCTGCCTTGCTTATAGATGGGACTGGTCCTCTAGATGGAGAGTGAGGGATTTGGTGTGTTGTACTGGTGACTGGCTGTCCCAAAGAAAAATGTTTTACTCAGAAATAATGGACTGTGAAGAACACCCCAGAGGAAATGAGGCATAAACCAAAACACTACAAGCAGTTTTATGGCAATTCAAATGTGTATCTATTTGTCAAAAGATGTTTTTGTGTGCTTTTATATATAGGATGTATAGCTGCATGATATCATACCTTTGATATTTACTAGAAAATTAAACAGTTTTTACCTTTTTGGCTCCCATCTCTGTAAAGGAGAACTTAAAAGCCCAAACACTTTATTTCTTTACGTTTGGGGAAAGTCATCCAAGTCCTTAGCAGCAGAATGATGCAGCACAGGCTCACAGAAGAGGGGTACCCTGAACTAGCATTAGGCTAACTCTGTCCACTGGGAACTGATCCAAACACACAACGATTCCAGTCAGGAGTAGCAAATTTCCATTTTTGTAACTCGAACCATGATGTTGAATTCAGATCTGTGGGAGCAGGGGCCTGGAAACAGTGTCTCTGAGACACCTCAGGAAGGTGTTAAGAGGGAAAAAGCTTCCTATGCAGATCCAACTGCAGGTTTGGTGTGTAATTATTAAGGTACAGATGATTTATATAAATACACTTGGGGGTAACCATCTGTAGACCTGCGGTGAAAAGTTGTATGTTATTGGATTGAAAAGCAATGAATTTTATGCTATTTCTGGAGAAAATAATCTTTTCTGTCATTGCTAAATCTGAACAATTTCTGTAACAGAAAGAACCCACCTGAGAGGCAATAGCTAAAAGTAGAAAATTATGGCTTTTTTTGGTTCTACTTTTTGCTTTGCTACTGTTTTTTTACTGTTTCCTACTAAAAAGTGAGTTTTCAGAAAGGGGAACACCCCAGTAACGCCTCTTCAGAGGACAGATATCCACCATTTGCACATGCAGAACTTTTATTTGCTGGGAGAGATCGATCCTGAGGAAACACCTGAATACTCACTAGGATTCTAGATTATATTTAGCTGAAGAGGCTTGGGTGGTACCATGATATAACATACTAGAGACCCAAAATTTCACAAACTTTTACAGAGTTTACATATGACTTCTCCATCCCTTAGTGAGTATGAATGCTGCCATGTTCAGTACAGACAGAAAGCACTGCAAGGTGACATGTCAGTATTCCAGTCTATCAGTATTACTAATAATGAGTTGATAAAGATAAAACATGTGGAACACCTAACTGCTTTTACAGCTGCTCCCCAAAGACATCACTAGAAGGCTCTTTGGGATGAGAGTTAGAAACACTAGATGTTCATGCAGTTAAAATAGAAATAAAGATGGTGCTGTAATGTCATTCAGGTGAATCTTGAATAATTGAATGAGCAGTCTGAATATTTGGCTTAATGTCTGATACTATCTTTTAATGTTAAGAAAAATGCGTCTTTTTTGCAAGCTTTGAAAAATTTGAAATAACTTTGTTTTAAGGCACTGTTTGAAAAATAATGTCAGATTCTACGAAAATCTGTCATTTAAAAGCACAATGAGCAAATTATTTTCTTTTTTATTCTATTGTCAGATCATATGTATATGCACAAAGAGGGGCATATATTTTTTAAAGACCTGTCAGATAATTTTGTCATTATATTAAGTTACTGTTCAGTTTGGGGATGAATGTGTATGTAGATGTTATATCCAGCAACCACAAATTTATTTGGATAGTTTAGCAGTCAACAAATCAAAAATCTTTCAAGTGTTTTTTAATTTAAATAATTCTTGTGGAAAAAAACATGTAAGTGAAGAAACATGTTGTGAAGAAATTGTGGGGTGAACACCTCAAAAAACCCAAACAAACCAAAAGAATCCTAAAAACTGGAGTGACTGTATAAAAGCTGTTCATGGCTGGGTATGCAGGAACTTGAGAGTTTGGGGTTTTTTTGTGGAAATGAAACTGGGAGGGATGCATGGAGATCTGCTTAGACACAGAAGGAGATTATGTGAACACATCTTTTAGCTGTGAAATGGGTGCAAACCTAGCATGGGTCAGATAAAATCTGGATTTTCAAAACCTTCTTGAAAGGCGAGGAAGGTCAACAGAGCGCTGTGTTGTGCTGCCAGGCTGGATCACAGCTGCTTACACTGCACATGGACATGCTGGTGAAGGACTTTCTGCAGCCTGCTGTATTTACTGTCTGGATGGAGATGCTCCTTCCTCCCCTCACCCTCCTCTCTTTTCCCACAGGCTGCGGGAACACCACCGCGCTGCCATCAAGGTGATCCGGAGGATGCAGTATTTTGTGGCAAAAAAAAAGTTCCAGGTGAGTTGTGAATAGAAAAGCTCTTTTTCTAAATAAACCCTTTTATTCTCCTGATCCATTGTCTCTTTTAGAAACTTAAGAGAGAGACTGACACAATTCATTTCAGTAATGGTGATCTACACCCACTATTCTCTCCCTCCTTCAATAGGGTGGTTGTTTCACAGCAGGTTAGTCAACTATGGATGCACTGGAAACAGGCTAAACTCCTGAAATGCAGCCTGAATTAAAATGTTATTTTCTGCTAATGGACTTGACCCTTAGCCCTCTGTTATCGCTGTCTCTTTCTGGCAGTGCAAACATACTCGTATGTCTCCATTAATTCTGAGCTGTGTGCTGCTTTCATGCCGAGTCAGTAGGATTAGAGATTAAAATACTACCTCAGCCTTGTTTCTGTCCCTTACTCAATGATAATGAAGTCCTGATAAGAAACCAAGGTGGAAATCTGTTAGTGTATTGGAAGGTTTCTCATTTCTTTCTCCTTTCTCCTCTCTGCATAGTAAGAGACCTCCTTCCCAGTTAGTGAGATACTGATTCTCTTCTCCTCTGGCCTTCACTGATACATTTCCCATGTGCCACTCCACTTGCTGTGGTCTTGTGATGTCATAACCATTTAACAGTAGCTAATTAACCTTGTTTCCTGGTCTGAATAAAAAATTCTGACTGCAAACTTTCTAAAACTAAATTTCATTAGTCCAGTAAAAACACATGTCAGCAGCCTTCAGCTTGATTTATGCCAGGTGAATGTATATATAGGCAATAACTATATTACCTTACTTAAAATTAATTAATAAAGGATACTCTCCAGAGAACAGGCTTCACAACTGAAAATGCAAAGGATGAGAGGGGCTTAACTGCCTACATCCATTTTCATACGTGACCTAGCTAAAACTGCTTCCAATAAACCAGAAAGCTATCTCATCTAGACCCTCCAAAAAGGGAGTGTCTTTTCTCCCTCAAATTTGAAGGCTAAAAAATTTAAGATGAAAAAGATTATGATGATGCTGATGATGATGACAATGATGATGACTAACAGTCCATTATATCTGTAGGGCAAAGTTTGCTGCTACTACCAACCCACAATTCTGATTTCCTTGTAAAATTCAGAAGCACTGCCTGAATTCTTTAGCAAATCTCTACTTTGAATATTTTCATTTTTACTACAATTCTTGAGCTGATTTATGGCTAAGGTTGCTTGAGCTTGTCAGAAAATTGCTTTAGTTATGTGAAATGTATTCAGATCATCACCGTTATGGCTGAAATGTCCTCTGTCCAGAGTTTTCTTGAAGAGAATGCTTTCAAAAAGTTTCTGCTAGCACATTTCACCTTTTATTATCAGTATTAGACTAAAATTAAGAAATGTACAGTGTCTCAACTACTTGAAGGTAATACTTATAGTCATTTTGTTGAGAAGTTTTTTTAGCACTTGCTGGTCAGCACTTGAAATTTGGCAAGGGATGTGACCCATTCCAGTGGCGTGTCCGCTGCTGTTGTGTGAATAATTGCCTGAATGTGGCCAGTTCCATTAAAATCTAATTTATTTTCGTTCTAAAACTTGATTGTGATCCTTTGTTCTGTGGTAATTACTGAATCATTGCTCTCATAAATTTAGATCATAAAATATTTGCCGTGGTATTAACTAAGCTGCTTAGTAACAAGAAATCCACACGTTGTAGATCTACCTCCCAAGTGGTATTTGTCAGAAACAGATTTTGAAAATGCCTGAACACTGTGTGCAACATTATCCACCTGGCAAATAAACGAAACTCCCCTGCGGCAGATGATTTGATAGAAGCTGAAAAAGCATTTGACTGAGTAGAATGGGACTATTCAGTTCATACGTGAAACTTGTTTGTGCTCGGTATCTCAGTTGCTAATCTGGCTTCTCAGTTGTACTCTCACTTTCGCATCTGCAAAAGGCCCAGTCCTGGCCATCTACAAAATCACTTGACAGAGTTGTCTCTCATCTCTCTTTAGCAGTTTTCCATCTTCCTGAATGATCAATATTAGCTGCTGCTAAAAAACTAAAACTGCCATTTGTGAAGCGGATCTTAGGTCTCCACTCCTGTATACAGGTGATACGTTGCTGTTTCTTCAGAAGCAGAATCTCTGATAGCAAAGTAGGGTAATATCTGGCACTTCTCCATAATTTCTGAATATGAAGTTTTGATCAAGCTTAAAAATTTGGAGAGCATGAAAGGTACAGTTTTCCAGGGCATCCAAGTAACTTAATGCACAGAGTCACCTTGAAATTCAAGCCACAAGGTGCTTTTGAAAATCTCTCCTAATTAAGCGATAACCACTGTCATTATTCTTTCATCAAAAGTATGTTGTAAAGCTGTTCCATGCACATAAAATAATCATCAGAAATGAAATTGTTTTAACACGTGCCAAGCAATGACTGTACTGTTCCTAATAAGCTGACTAATGTAATGTCTGAGAATAAGGTAAAGCAGAAGGTGCATTTTAAAAATCTATCTTGCAGCATTTAAAAGGTCTGTACCACTGGTTTTTAGTAGGTATTTTGTTTCTAAGCTTTACATTTATGTAAAATATATGTTCCAAAAAAAGAAATTCCAGGTATTTTCTTCCTGTAACTGTTGAAAAGACACACAGCAAACACACAACCCAATTTCATTGGGATATTCATGCTTAAAATTAGCTGGAACACTAAGGAAGGCCAGCACTTTAAAGAGTATTTTTTAGAGTTGCCTCTGAACCTTTTGAGTAGGGCAGCATAGGAAGAAGGAGAGGAAGAGGAAAATTTTGCAAAATAGGTCCCAGCATGAACCCAGCATGATTCTTAAACTATACCAGCTGTTTGCAGGACACACCTGTAGGCCTAAATTTGACCAGATATATTTTTGAAGGGCTCAGTTACTAAGAGGGGGTGATGGCATCAGAAGGACAAAAGCCAGTTAGAAAACAAAGCCTTCCTGTTGAAAACGAAATAAATAAAACAAATAAAGAAAGAAAAGCTAAACAGGGATACAAAGATTTTCAAAGGACATGAAAAGCAATCTTTGTGAAGTCTAATTTCCTCTTTAAAAAGAAGGAGAGAAGTTTAGACTGTATTTCAAATAGGCTTAAATATAGTCCTTATGAGGATGCCCATGTATAGCCCATGAACCCAGCATAATATTATAAAGAATTAATACCTTTTTTATGGATGTGTTTATGTTCTTGTAAAGTCTGTAGGACTGTTTCAAATTCGATACAAACGATCACATTCAACACAAGGCCTGTGCATCAGTGAATGTGAATGACTTCTGGTTAAGCAAGGATTTTGTAGATTATAGGGAAAGCAGGCTTAGAAATGAATATTTTTCTAGGCTTTTTTCACCCTATCTACCAGAAATTATTTTTATGTATTAATTGTAAAGCAGATGTTTTTGACACGTTCTAATATTACAACTGAATTTCAGAAAAAAAGTCACCATACTCAGTTATCCCATTTGCTTGATTTATGAGGAAATAACCTTTGTTTTCCAATTATGAAAGTTTCTAGAAGTCTTCAAACAAATATACATGCATGAAACTGTGCTATCCATCACAGATACAGAGACCAGGGATTTGTTCTGATTTCACATTTTCATTTTGAAAACTTATTCCATTTCCTTTCCATGTAAATTCTTCCAAATGAGTAAATTAATTTCCTTCTAAAATAGCTTTTTTTAACTTGTGGCTTAATTTTTACCATGGCAAATATTCTATACATAGCATAAATTAAAAATAGAGGTTGCACTTCTACCAATGACATAACTGTTGCCTGATTTGTTAAAATTTCCCTGGAAAATCTTATATTTATAGTCTTGTAGTTCATCATTTTACGTGATTCTTATGAATAGTGTGTGTAATCTTTTGTAATCCTACATACTGGACTGTACTAAACTATGTATTTCAGTGTCCTGTGTTTCACAGGGTGTTCTGCCCATTATATTAGATGTTACCTGGTTGCATTTCCCAGAAATTCCCCTTTCCGGGATTCCCCTTTCCCAGATGTGCCTCCCTGCCCATGCAGTTACTAGGGAACAACAACAACCACAGCCAGTGGTGCACAACTTAATATTTGGCATTGGGTTTTGTGCCTTTTAAAAACTTTCATTTATGATGGGGGAAATTCTAACGTATTTAAGAAGAGTTTTGCCATGAGTTTTGCTTAATTAGCAGAGGACCAAAAGTAAGGAAGAAAAGCAGTTAAAACTATGGGACTGGTTTCTACTTTTCTCTCTTCCATACTAATTTGTTGCCTGCTGCAGGTTTTTTATATGGTCAGCATCAAGATTATTTCCTCATAGAAGATCAGCTTTCATTATGAAGCAGTTACAGAAAAATCAGTACTGACTTATATACCCAGTTGTACTCAGAAGTTTAGCCTCATTCATAAAATATATTTACTCTAGACTTTCAATTCTTATTTTAAAGAGTGAGAAACAGCCCTGTAAATGAAAAAGAGGCAGGGAAATACCTACACTACTGTCAGACTCCTGTGTCAGAGTATGAGGATGGCAGAGATAGCTCTGCATCTTTATTCTTACTGAACACCTTTTCTGAACCTGCAGTTTTCAAACTTGCAGATTTCTGTTTTGCTTATTTATAGTACAAAAAGAATCCAAGAATTCTTTTTTTTTTTTTTTTTTTTTTTTTTATATTATCATGTTTACAGTACTAGTCCATGGAAAGATTTACAGGCTTATGCCATCACAGAATCATATTTCTTTCTTTGTGGATGTTAGTTATGATTTATGTGCGTGTAAGCACTTCAGATGCTTGGGAATTTTTCTGTGCTCCTTGGTTAGATTGAAGCAATTCCCAGTCCTGCTTAGCCTTCCACTAGAGAGTACCTCACATTCACCCAAGGCTTGCAGATGACTTGAGGAATCTGGGAGACTGAAATGTAGTTTGATGAAGTGATGTCATTAAAGGAATCATTCCTGAAGTGTGGGAGCTACTTCTCAAGCAGATGTGGGGGATTGCATGAAGGTGCCACAGTCTCTACGGCCTGTTTTTTGTACTGTATCCCACTTTCCTTTGGCTTAGAAAGAAAATGGTATTTATGGCATGGAATTGAAGAAATTCTGAAGTTTGGGAAATAAGATAAAGTAGTGCAGAGACATCTGCTTTTGAAGTACAGGTGTCAAAATACTTCTGAGGTTTCAAAAGGGATCCAGATATGGTATCTTAGAAGCTACCACTGAAAGATCTTTTCCTTGTTCTCAAAAGAAACAAGAAAGGAGAAGTTGTAACTCAGTGTTACCAAGATTTTTGCAAAACCTTGAAAATTATCTGCGGAGTTTCTATAAACAGCATAAGAAATGAGTCAGAAATCATAGCATAGTTTGGGTTGGGAGGGACCTTTAAAGGTCATGTAGTGCAAACCCCCTGCCGTGGGCAAGGACATCTTCACCCAGTCAGGTTGTTCAGTACCCCTCCCAACCTGACCTTGAATGTTTCCAGGGACAGGGCATCCACAGTTATTTTGGGTAAACCATTTAAGTGTCTCACCACCCTCACACAGAAGAATTTCTTTCTAATAATATTCCTAAAGAATATTCTTCCTAATCTAAACCTGTCATCTTTCAGCTTGAAGCCATTTCCTCCTTGTCCTGTCACTACAGGCCCTAATAAAAGTCTGTCCCCATCTTTTTTAAAAGCCCCCTTCAAATACTGAAAGACTCCAGTGAGTTGTCCCTGGAGCCTTCTCTTCTCAGGGCTGAACAACACAACTCTTTTACCCTGTCTATAGCAGAGGGACTCCAGCCCCCTGATTATCTTTGTGGCCTCCTTTGGACTTGTTATAACAGGTCCATGTCTTTCCTGTGCTTAGAACACCAGTTCTGACACTGATTGGTCTCTAGATGTAGGATTAAGATACCTTTAATTTGTTGCTACCCTTCCATGTGTTGGTTTACTTGCTTTCTGGTTAGTCTTGATGTCTTATGGGTTGATACTATTGCCTTTATCTTGACACTATTACCTATATACTACACAAAAGTTGTTTTATTAATAATAGGTCAGATGAAGTCTTTCCCATGTGTGAGGAGCAAATTACAGACATGAGGCATTTCTTGCACCAGTGTTTCCCAGCCATTCTGAAAGCTCAGCCAGTCTTTGTGGAAGAGGAAATCAGTCATGCACCTTCCTCTAGGACTGTGTTTTAACTTCCCACAGTAAGACCCGAACTGTGAGCCCCCGCTGCTGACTGAGAGCAGGGGTTTGTGCATGTACAAGACCTCCTTATTTTTCAGTGGCCAAGGAGTATGAACCTTATTTCCAGGAGAAACTAGAGTGTGCACAGACTTCTGAACAAAGTGCCAGATAAATTTTTTTTGGCCCCAACTTCCTTTGAGCACCGGTTCAGTGGATTATCTCTTAAAAGGCATACAGACCTGCAGTAACAAAAAGGTGGATGAAATGAGAACTGTCAGAATTATTCCACAAAAATACGTGATCATGGCAGCAATCAAAGTAACCCATGTGTTTACACAGTGCTGGAAGAACTTACTGTTTACTCTTCAAAAACACCTACATTCCCACAGGCCATTCCTCCATCCTTGTGACTTAAGGGCATGTTTTTTGTCTCTTACTTTACAGCAAGCCAGAAAGCCCTATGATGTCCGAGATGTTATCGAGCAGTATTCACAGGGCCACCTCAACCTGATGGTGCGAATCAAGGAGCTGCAGAGGAGGTATGTGAATGAAGCCCAGTCTTGGTACCCCTAAACAGTAGCAGGAGGATGTTTGTAAATTTGACAGTAATCAGGGCCCACGGGTAAAGAAACTGCCAGGGTAAAAGGTGCCAAATTGGCAGGACTCTGCAAAATTAGGGAATATAAAATGGCACTTGCCTGAAGTTTTCTTTTCACACACGGAGGAAAGGGCAAAAAGCTGAAAAATCTGATGATTTGGACTTATGTGTATTACCTTAGTCCCTGCTAGCTGTGACTATAGTCTGCAATCCCTATATGATGGGGGCTGTTTTACACCTGGAGAGTGCAATACTGTCACCTGCCCTTGTAGAATTGCACATTAAGAGCCAACTAAGGGATGACAGATGGAACAAGAAAGCTGCAGAAGAGCAAGGAAAAGACAAATCAGTGCTGAGCACATGGAAAAACTTTACAGTGATTAAAGAATCTGTAGAGTAATCTAAATCAAATCCCATTTTGCTACTACATTTTTCATTTCAAACTACTCTTAGCATAAAGCAACTGCTTTACTCACAGAACAAACCAGAATTATTTGAATTTCACTCTCCTTGAAAAGGCCTCCCTGCTCCAGCTAGACAGAGTAAAGATGCTGGTTCAGACTGATAAAAAACAAAAATGTCTCTTTTTATTTTGTAGGTTGGACCAGTCCATAGGAAAGCCATCTCTTTTTATCTCCGTCTCCGGTAAGTCAATACAAAGGATGTATCTAAAATTAATCTGATGAATTTACAATTAATGGAAAATACTTGCTAAAATATTTTCCTTTTATTGCCAAATTTTAAATGTGTGCCAACTGGTTGTGCTCTGAAGATTAAGCATTGGCAATAATATTTAGTCATCAACACTTTTAAATTAGGATTGTTCTTACTTAGATACTTAAAGCACCTACCTCCACTGAAGTCTTCAAAACGTTGGCTCTAGACTTTCTGAGACTTACCATATATTCAATAAATTGGTGTGCTAAGATTACAGAGTTCCTATGAAATTTGTGATATTCACATAGGTCTTTGAAAGCTTTGAAAAGACACTGGAAAAGGAGCACAAAGAACTACGTTTGTTTGAGACAAGTTCAGCTAATGAAAACTTTCTGTTTATGTCATTTGAAAACTCACCTTTCTATATAGTTTATAGTGGGGTAAGAAAAGATAAAATATTACCAAATGTGTTATTCAAGTTGGCTGTAGAGTCCTTTGCAAAGTAGCAGATTGTTTTTAACTAGTAATTAAAACATTAACTAAATTGGGAACATTTTTGCTCTCTGTGGTTAAAGCGTGGGACTAAGATTAAAAATGCCTTAAACTCAGGGCTATTAAAAACCCTGGCGTGGGCCAATGCTATAAAAAGAAACAGAAAACTACTTTTAAGAAATGGATCTATCAGCCTGGTTAAGGGTGTTCAGTTACACAGTGTTGGTGGGCTAGTTAAACACACCCTGTTGTGGTTTGCTGCTATTTTGTTATACCACCATATATTAATTTGAATATGTTTCTTGTTCCACAGAGAAAAGCAAAGATCGAGGCAATAACACGATTGGTGCCAGGCTGAACAGAGTGGAGGACAAGGTAAGCCTCAGTTGAACTGGCAGTGAATGAGGACATGGTTTGTGATCGAACAGAGCTTGTTTCATAGGATGTGAAGGAAAATTCAACTTAAAATAGAGTTGAATGCCTGGCTTTTCCAGGTGATGGAGTCTAAAATTTTTGTCACAGATTGCATTTTTGGTTCTCGTCATTTTAACAGAGTAAGAAAAGAAAACAGAATTTAATTGATTTCAGTCTCTTTTGGGACTCACTTGGGTTTTCTATTTTTGATTGCATATATTGCATATGTCTCAATGCTCTACTTCCTTCCTCCACACGAGATAAAAGGCTCTGTTCCTTTAATAACTCAGTATATTATGGTCCCTAAGATTTGCCTTTGATCTTTGCTCTGTTGTTTACATAAGTCCACCTACAATTACGTAGAGAGGGAAATAGCAAACCTTGTTCCGTCCTGGTTTTCATTCCTTATGATAAGTGGAGTTTCTCCTTCCAAGTGACATGAATAAAAAAAAAAAAAATCAGACTTGTTCTATAATCACAAATTAGCAGTTAAGTGCTTTGTAAGCCTTTATTTCAGTGCTGGCTGTGATTGAGAAAATGGATGACAGGTAGAGGTTGTGTCATTGTTGAAAAACACCAGTTTGCCTGTGCTGGTATTTAGGAAAGAAAGGAAGAGTTAAGAATTGTTTGGATCTTTTACTCACCTCTTGGAGTGATTTGGTGAGGGAGTGAAAGCATTTTCTTTACTTCAGAGTTATTTCACTCATGTATCTGAGCTGTTCATTAATTATTAAGACTGAAACTTTTTCCTGAGGAAAAGAACTATGTGGTAACCTCATGAAGGTTTTGTTCTGAAGAAATATCAAGCAAATATTCTGCACACTAAAGGAGGTGTGAGCAATACATCCCAGGGACTACAGACTAGCACCCTGATCTGCACTGATTCACTTGTGACATGCCCATCCCTTACACATTTCTCCTGAATTACTTTAATAAACTTGGATGATGGTATTCAGGACTTCACTCTCCTGGAACTAATGGTGTTTTAAAGGAAGTGGGTTTCTTTTGGTATACAGGGAGACACAGAGGAGGAGTAGAGTAGAAGAGAGGAAGGAAGAGTGCATTTAGCACAAAAAAGAATCACTGTGCAGTACTCCCTCACATCTGTGGTTAATATGTGTTACTCATGGAAGTCCTTTCCAGAAAGTTTGGATTACATTTATTTATTTTCTCTCCATAATGTCAACTGAAAGTGTGGAACACTAAGAAATGTCTTGTGACTTGTGACAAAGAGCAATGACTTTTCAGTGTGGACAAATAATTCTCAAATGGCAGCTGAAGCAGCTTCTCAGTGCTATTTGTAAAATCTCCAGCGAGCCTGGGAAAGGCTTGGTGTTGTACTGGCTCAGAGATAAGCTGTTTGGGGGTTATTAATTACTCTTTTTTACATCCTTACAAATAAGTACACCGTGAATTTATAGTGACTGGGTTTTTATGTCTTGTAATGGGACTGTAAAACACTCCCTGTATAATTTTAGTATAGCTGGGTTAAATTTTAGCCTTGTTTTAAGTAACAGACCCTTCTTTCTTTGCAGTTGCATGAGGTCATCTGTGGTTTCAGAGTTGTATGTTATCTGCCCTATACAGCTAGTCCTATCTGCAGGAATTTTATCTGAAAGTAGCTGAAAGGCTAAAAATAGAGAATTTCAGTTGGACTCAGCAAACAGTGGTTAACATAAAAACATGCTGGCAATACTAGAATCACATTTTTCTGCAGATGTAGATGGTGGCCAAAGCTAATTTTTTGGTATTTTCGGTCTCAGAGATTGGCCCTCTCTTTCTCATAAAGTACCTGGTGCTTGGTATGCTTTCAACATACAGTTAAATCCTTCCTGAGCTGAACATTATATTAAGGATATCAGGTGGTTTTTAAGATGACAAAATATTTTTAGACAGTTTCATCCCATTTGTTTTTTGAATTAATTTCCAGTCTTGGACTTCAGGAGGAGGTATTTTCAGTGCTGCAGGATAGTGTCAACATCTAAACACTTCTTGAGGATTTGAAAAATCTCCTGTAAGTCAGTGGAGGGCTAGGTACAGCCAGCAGTACAGAGGGGATGGCACCTAAAAGGAACATTTTAAAATAAAAACCTTAAACAGCAGTGTATTGACAGGAATTATGATCTTTTATGGCAAACCCCTGAATTTTCAAGTATTGACATCAGCAAAATGTTGTTTTCTTCTGTAAATGTTCATTTAAGGGAGAGTCCTCTAGTCTGTTCATCTTGTGCACTGAGGGAAACTTTGACCTTGTGCTATACACAGTTTGTGATCTTGAACTTAAGGATTATTTCCTAACATAAAAAAGCCAAAGGGATGAATCACGCTTGCAAGAACCTTCCTGCAGATTCCTTCCCACTCACTGAATGCTGTCGTTTTGGCAAGACACTGAAAAGGTGGTTTTGTGAACGTGACTGGAGACTGCAGAGCCTGCTAGGCCTTCATGAAAAGACATCTCACGTGTAATCACGGCATATTTTAACTTTGCCATTGTTCTGTGTTGCTTACAAAGCTGAGGGTGGCAAATGCTGTGCTCTCCTAAAGGTGCTCTGCCATGCTGGGTGCAGGGGGCTGCCCACAGCCCCATCAGCCATGGTCCAGTGGGAATGTACCAGCAGGAGTGCAGCACCCAGGCGGGGCTCACACACCCTGCCAAGTGCCAGTGGTCCAAGAGCGTGTGTGTCGATACCTCAGGGAATGTTGTTGAGCAGGATTACAGCAGCAAATCAATTTATTTGCGGTGACCAGCCTTCTCTTTTCATCCTTGAAACATCTGTGAGTGACTATTCAGCCTACCCTCAAGGAACCTGGCCACAGCTGGCTTGCTACCAAGCTCAAAATCAAAAACAGTTTTTCCAGATGGGCCCAGCTGTGTGTGCACAGTGCCCTTCCTCCTCTCACAGCACTCTTCATCCTCACACCGCAAGCACTGCCTGCCAGGGCTTAATGCTGGGTGTGCCCAGCAGCTCCAGCCAGAAGCAAGCCCACAGCACACTTGGGAAATTCTGTGTCCTGCAGCTCCTATTTTCCTTTCACTGCACTAATTTTAGCTTGCCTATAAATGATTGCAATGCTAGCTTTTTAATTTTCACATTAATCTGTTCTTTTTCAGCCTTTTGCCAACCATTAATTTAGCTGTAACAGGCGCAGTTTGCACTTCCTAGGTAATCAGCCAGGCTTGCTGCTTTGGCTGCCCTAAGGAAATTCAGTCTTAAATATGGTCACTGCACAAAATCATCTAGAATATGCAGTGAAGGCTAAAAGTGGCCAGTCCCTGGACTCTCTCTGTTGTCCCTACAAACCAGACTGTCCCAGATGTCTGTAGGTCCTGCCTATGGACCTTCCAGAGTAGAATAACATAACCCAGATTTACAAGAAAAGCAATAGGCATTATGCTCTCTTTCTGTTGTTTTAAAAATAGAACTTGATCTTCTGTAATGATTTGAACACTTTAAAGCTTGCCTTTCAAGAATGTTTCTAGCAATCCAAGGCAGTTTTCTGGGCATCCCTTCTTATATACTCAGAATTGTTCCTGTATCTGACAGTAAGTACAGTATTAATATCAGGATTGCCAAGGTCATAATTAAAATCTTAAAATACTCTGTTTCAGTTACATGAAACATTAGGAGTTATGTTATCTGTTGCAAATTTTTGAATTGTAGAGATTTAAATGGAGATTTCCATTTGTACAGGAGATATGTGGTAGTGAGACATGACACCTTTTAATGTGAATCAAGCAGTTCTGCAAGACAATATTCATTCCAAGCTTATACACATTTTGCATGCTTCTAGCTGAGAAGGTGAACCCTTATATTCTAACCAGTGCTAACCCAAAGAGCAACATAGACATCATTAAATTTTTTTCAGATTTACTTGGATAGCAGCACTTTTAAAATCAATTAAAAACAGATCTATCACATGAAAACATCTACCCTAAAATACCTGCTGCTGTGCTTGTTGAGTTGACTTGTGGAAATCTGAATTGGTCTTGGAAACTGAAGCTGGAAGGCAGTGTACTTCTCACAGGCCTTTTGAGTTCTAGTTATGCTGATTTGGTTTCCTGTCTTCCATGTACCATGTCTGTGATTGCTAAATATATAGAGGTCAGTAAAATTGTAAGGATATGATAAATATTTGATACATTTCTTGTAGTGAATGCTGAATTTATAACTTTTGTAGAGAAATAAGTCCAAAGGCTTTTTTGAGGTAGCTTTCTAAAAGTGATGAAGACTGTATCTTACAACTTTTATGTACATGGTATGACATTTTCTTCTAGCTAAATAATTTTCAGTAATTGTTTCACTGGAATATTTATTTTGTCCATACATGGGTTAGAAACCAGCTTTACTGGGATGTTGAGGACAGCTCCAGGAACAGAATGACCATTGACAAATCTAGGTCCAGCTTCTGACTTGATTCTTGTTTTTTTCCACTCTTGCTTTCTAATCAACTAACAGTTCCCCATTGCAAAAGTCTTCATGTCTGATTTATTTATCTTGTTGATTTGCTTAAAAATGTATGAACTTGAGTTATGCATTGCAGAGGAATCTTGCTGTAATGTGAATAAATCTGCTATTTTAGTGTATCATAAGGCAGATTGTAATCACGCCATTTCTAATAATGAACTCTCAGCCAATTTAATGCAGAAAAGTTTAGGACATACTGCAGAGACCATTAAATGTATTTTTTTGACCTGAGGAGCCAACATTTTAGTTTTCCCTCATCACAGTAGGCAGAAGCATTAAGCTTTAGTAAAGATGCATGTCTTTGAGAGGACTTCTTTTGGTTGTCGTGACACAGTTTTGCTCAGCACCATGGATATGGTACTTTTTTGAAAGCATTTCTGTCATAAATGAAAATGCAGATCTGTATTTATTTATGTCTCATTATTTGATGCTCCATATTTACAATCCAATGAGCACATATCAGATAATTTAACCTTTTAATTAGAAAAGTATTATACCACTTACATCATCCTGAGTTCAAAAATACCAGGTTTCATGTTGACAGCTTGTTCACCTAAAAGAATTCTTCATGTGTGGCCAGTTTTTCAATTTCATGTGAAACTGCTGCATTATCTAACATAGGATCAAGCCTTGGTGGGTTTTTCCTCTATTTTTAATGTCATTCTGTAGCCTGGGAAAAGTTACCGTGCTTCCTAGGGTAGCAGAGCAATTGGTGTGAACTTCAAAAAGGCCCTTGACTGATGATGCCCCTGTTGCACATTTTGTCTTTTTTTTTAATTGGATAGAAATGGATTAATTGAATTTAGTTGAACAGATACTGATAGTAAAAGACAAACCATCCAACTTTCTGGCCAGTGCTGGAAAGCGAGGTTAAAACCAATCACTTGGAGAGATGGCTTCAGAAAGTGTCTGGCATGGAAATATTCAGCACTTTGCAGGCTGAGCATGCATTTCAGGTATTAAATATTGGCAGCTTCTGCAATAGGTCTGTGAGTATTGCCTTCCCAATACTGAGAAATGGGACTAAAAGCTGTGGCTTTGGCTGGAAGTTTTAAAAGATACGTGAAATCAATAAAAATCAAACACCACCAAGGAGTTACTCATCTTGTGTGTAGTTCTTGCATTAATGCAGAAGTAATAACCTGAGGGATGTGGAGGAATATTGAAGCATGTGGAAGATTAAGTATCCCTATTAGTTTAATCCTTAGTCTTTTTCCAGATGCTGAAGTACAAGCATACGGAAGCAATTTCCGTGCTGAACTTTGTGATGGAGGATGCCTATTTTCTATAAATTGGACTACAACTAAGCACATCCTTCAACAGTCTGGGTCATTAGGCAGCCATACAGTTTTAATAGCTCTTTTCTTACCAATCTGATAATATTTCAGTAGATAAACATTGAAAAACTACAGATTTCTGTGTCCAGTGTCCTGTACTTCCCGTTTTGCCAGCTATAGTAAAATAAAATTATCAGGCTGTGCTGGTTTTGAATTGATTGAATGCACACAGGCATACATGACAAAAAATGAAAACAAAAAATAATTGCTTGTTGGATTCACTGCTGCCAGAAGCTTCAGTAGAACAGAAACAAACTGAGAGAGAGAGATTAGGCAAAGCCAGGGAGAAAGACTCACTTGAGGATTATTAAACAGGATGTCTGTATGTAAACTCCAGTTTAGCAAGTACTTTAAACAGTAGTCAGGGATGAGTTGGTTAAAAAAATTTTAAAAAGGAAAACCATGATTTTAGGCACATGTACTTTCTTACACTTTTTTTTTTTTTTTTCAAGACTCTGCTACAAACCTTGCACTAGAAGCAAGACTGGGGAAGAGAATTTGTTCAAGATACCCTTTTTATCCTAGATTTTCTACACAGCTGCTTGCTGCTGGATTTGGTCACCCACGCAGCCTCAGGGAACATTGCTGGGCAGTGCCTTGGGTCTGATCTGTTTACACAGGCTGTGTAGGCAGCATCTTGTTCCTGTCTAGAGAACATCCATGGGAGGGTTGGCAGAGCCATGCCTTGAAGACCACAAGGTCTTTGGAGTGGCCTTCACTTGCATCCGTGTTTTAGCACAAATTGTATCTCTTTGAAGATCATTAGATCCTATCGCTGCAGAAATGAAAACCAGTTGGTTTTTGCGTAAATTCTGGAATGGTTTAATATAAAGGCTGTTAAGTGCTATCTGTAACCCATAGGAGAGTTGCTAGGTGTAGTACTTAGGTATAGTTACCTGGCCTGCAGAGCAGTGTTGCAAGCACTTGTGGTGTTTTGTGGTCTGTTCCTAAAGTGTCAACTCTTGGATCAGAGTAAATGTGATTAGGTATAAATATATATATATATATAATATTGGGTGAAAATAGCTGCAGATAGTGAGAGTACTGCATCTTACCAGCTTCTTTACTGGAAATGACAGTGTACACTTCCTCAGCACTGAAAAATGAAGTCAAGCGATAAAATACATGATCTTTATTCTCAGGAAGACTGGCTGAAATTAGTTCAAGTTAGCACACAGAGGCTATGCTAGTACTCAGAAGCACTGATTAATAAGCTCTGGTGACTCATTTGAGTGAGTTGTCTGTGATATTCCTCTACAGAGTTTGTGAAGAGTAAAAAGGAAAAAAAAATACTCCTAAAGAGAATAATTCTTTTTTAAGTGAGTTTTGATAGATTTTACTGCAAATTTCTAGTGCTCGTGGATGCAGACAGCAGTTGGGAAGCATAATGCTGGGGACAGAGTGTAAACCTTTACAAATATACAAAGTGTTACAGATATAAATACATATATATATATAATTCTTAACACTGGCAGTGGCTGTGTGCTTATGATCCACAAAGCTGTCTGCTGGCTTATTAAAACCAGAAATCCCAGAGGAATTTTAGCTAACATGCAATATATCCTATAAAATCTAGGAATTTGGGGAGGGGGAAAAATTGGAGGAATTAAATTATGCCTTGCCAGTTAATAATCTTTTAAGCAATCTTCAGGTTAGTTGCTGGCTTGGGAATCTGCTGGTGGTGTTTATATTTGAGTAGGTATGCAAGTGGATATAAGGTCTGCAAATGGGGATGACTCAATCTTTTATCAAACCACATAAAGACTGTTTTGTCTGGCGTTCAAAGATAAACCCAAGCAAGATTTGAAACGTAGCCTCCATCATTCTTGTGCAGAGTGTTTACATTTGATGTGGAATGGAAATGCATGGTGCATATGCCGAGAGAGAATGTGGAACAGTTGTATGGACTAAATACCCTGTAGGGCTGATTAGAGAAAAGGGATTTAAGTGAGCAACACATGCGCACAGCATGCTACACAGACAACTTTTGTCTTTCTTATAAGTGAAAGGAAAAAAAATTACCATAAGATCATCCCTGCTTTTTCTGGGTGGATGTATGTGTGTTGAAGATGAGTGACCAAAAATCAGTCCAACATAAATGGCAAATTTTGGGTTTGATACACAAGGATGAACCTTTACTGAAATTAGATGCATCAAAGTTGAAATTGTTCCTTGTGAAAAATCTGGTTTTAGAGTCATCTTGCTGGAATTGAAGTACTTTATTTTCATTTGCAGTTGAGTATCAGGGAGGGAAAGTGGATGGAGCTGAAAGGACTCTATTCAGGCTGCAGTCTTTTCAGGGTTGGAATCTGTTCAGCTCTTGGAAAAGATTCAGAGAAAAGGGAGGTATACTCCCTTTCTTACACAATGTCCATACCTTCTGACACCCTATCTGCTCCTCCTGTTCCCCCCACCCCTCCCCACCCTCGGCTACAAATTGCAAACCAAAGTTGGTCCAGGAAGAAAAACAGGAGAAGAAACCTTTGCTGTCCAACTCCTACTTAGAGCTAGGGGAGTCAGAGGGAAGATAAGAAGAAAAATAGGCAGTCATTGAAAGTAGAATATGAACACATGGTTCAAAATATACCTACCCCTCCTAGAGCTCAGGCAGCCAAAAGGGCAAATATAGTTTTCTCAAATCCATCTCTATTCTTGTGTCCCGCCCACTGGGGTTGTCACAAAACTAGAGTTCACCTTCCAACAAGAAAATTAAGATTTGCATGATTAAAATAATCTATAAAAATCTGGAGCAAATATGATTACAACAACAATTTACATGTGTTTTAAGTATCCCGCTGTTTCAGCAGTTAGCACAGAGCTGTGTACCCATGCCAAAGGCTCTTTCTGTCCCAAACTAAGTGATGCTGCACTTGGTGGTTCCATCCAGCAGCCTCACCTGGCACAGTGTGATTGACCTTGTATGCCATGGGTGTAACCATCTGATCAGCTGCCTCCTTTGGATGGACCTCTGTGGCAGCTTTGTTACTTCCATCATGGCATGAAAGCTCCTGCTCTGACAGGTTAAGCACACAAAATAGAGAAGGGAAGGGAGAAAGAAAAATATTGCTTCCCTGTTTTACAGCTAAGGTGCAGGAAGTGACTTGCCTAAGGTATCACAGTGGCATCGGTGGCACAGCCAGGAATTCAGCTTAAGCCATGTCTGAGACTTTACCACAAATCAGCATTCCTTTTTTTTTTGTTGTTGTGTTTAAACGCCCCTCTAGTTTTAAATAGTTATATTGGCCAGTGCAGGATTCAACATAATCATATCCCATTAATACTGAAACCAACCAGTACTTGAGAACAGCATATATAAACACATAAACCACACCAACCCAGCCAATATAAATGTACTGGGACTATTTTTGACACTGCATTTTAAATCATCTAGAAATTAATCTACTAACATCATTTTGTAGCCCAGGAACCTAGGGGTGGAGCGGATAGAACATGCTTAAATGACACAGAAACTGTCATATATATAGATAATTATGCATGTAGTTTTGAAAGCTAAACAAATTATATTAAATGCAGTATTTTCACAGTCAGGCAGAGAGCAATATTCAGTGGAGTTCAAATATTCATGTAAGTTTCTATTTAAAAGCCTTGGATCCAACATTGCTCGCCATTGACCCTTCTATGACATCTGTTAATCTTGGGTTTATTTCAAATTTTTTTCTCTCTCTTTTTTAAGCAGATGACTCCACTTAAATCAACACTTGGTTTCCATTAGACAGATAGAAGGTGATTCACTTAGTAACATGTGCATCTTTATCTAGTTAAGTCCTAATAGCCTTAATATATCAAGGAAGCTGGTGTGATTAACAGCACTAAAGGCTTTGTCAGACACTTCACCTAATAAATACTGCCCTTTGTCCAGCCATAGAAAATAGTGAACTAATAGATTGGGTTTCCAAACTGAAAATGTGTACAGCCTTGTTAAGCATTCTAAAATTATCCCTATAAAAATATATGTTGACAATAGGAGTTAGATCTACATCTCTTGTCTGTGTTTGTACATGTCTGCCAATCCCAGTGTGCTTTGGCTCTTTGCCCTGCCTGGGCCGTCCTTTTTCCTGCTTTATCATTTCATGATGCAGCCACACCACTCGTGTATGATTCTCCTCTTGTTCACTTGCACTTGGGGCAGATCCTTTTGACAGTTCTTTGTGTCTGGTTGTTGTAGCTTATCTATCCCGGGGTAGAGGGATGTGTGAGCATCAGTTTTGCCACTCCAGTTAGTGATGGCAGCAGGGACATCTGACTTGGCTTGACCATCGTGTAGGGTAATCCTGCCAAATGAGGCAAACAAAACAAAAACCCCAAGAGTAAAATATATTTGTAAATATAGAGTAAAATATATATAAAAAATGTCAGTTTGAATGGAGATGGGGTCCTTGCTTTATCATAGCTGAAGTTGTCTGGAAGGTTTCCAGTTGTGCCACCAGTGTCTGTGGATGCATACTGTGGTTGCCAAGGTACTGAAGGAAACTTTTATTCTGCTTCTATCCCAAGTTTCTAAGAGAGCTTCAGCCAGAGGAGTTTTACAGTAGAACACCTTAGAAAGGAGATGGTCAAGGGGAAGTTGTGCTTCTTCTCAAAAAGAGGCTGGCTGAGCCATAATCACAGATGCTCTTCCTCTGTGTTTGCTCCATGTTACAGAAAGGGATTTTGGCCAGGCTTTAAGATCAACCATCAGTCCCACAGAGATTCTGCCATGATCTCTCAGCAGAATTTTGGTATCAGAAGTGGGTGGGGAGGAACACAGTGCCTTTTCACTCAGGCTAGAGCTGTAGTTTCTGCTATAGCCCAGAGTTCATACTCATTTGGATAACACAGTGCCCTGCAGGCACATTGGCCTGGGAGCCAGGGATCCATCAAGCAGCATTTAGGTGGCACTGCATCCACGCATGGCTTATTGGTGTGGGCATGATGGTCTACAAACATCCAGCTGTCTCTAGACTTAGCATGAGCAGCACTGGTCCTGCTGTCTTTGCAGCACAACTTTGACTACAGCTGACTTGACAGAATGCTCACAATGAATGGGTCATTCAAAAGCTGCTCCAAGATAGCAGTTGGCAAAGCTGGTTTTGAATCAGAGCCTTCTGAATCTCTGTGCAGAGGAATTTATGAATCTCATGGCAGCTAGGAAGGAAAAAAAAAAAGTCAGTGGAAAGTAATT
Source organism: Sylvia atricapilla (assembly GCF_009819655.1). Lineage (NCBI taxonomy): Eukaryota > Metazoa > Chordata > Aves > Passeriformes > Sylviidae > Sylvia > Sylvia atricapilla. The sequence goes on along the minus strand of NC_089145.1, from coordinate 15,174,691 downwards.
TCCTTTGAATAGAGAAAGGGGAGGAGGAGGATTATCAGTGGTGCTGTACTTGAGAATGAAAAAGACAGTGATTCTACAAACAAGGTCACCTTCATTTTGTTTTCTGTGCACTGGCTGTACAACTTCAGTAAAAAATCAGTTAAAAAAAATCACATCAGACCTGAAACAAAATGAGGACTCCTTTTGTTGGTGGTTTGGAGTGGGTTTTTTTGGTCATGAGTAGTTGTGGTAAATTAAGAGAACCCAGACTGATGCATAGTCTTTTGTCTAAGATCAAACAAATGAGTCCCTTTTTTCTCCAATTTTTGTCCCTATTTAGTCATGAGATGGCTGCTTTAATAAAAACTGACCAAGTGCAGTGCTTCAGTGATTTTAATGGCTTCCTTTTTTCCACTGCCAGTGGAAGGGCTGTGAGGTAAGAGTAGGAAAGCCACAGCCTTTAGAAGGTCAGTATTTCTGTATGGCATATCTGAAGGTATAATTAAACTAGGGCACAAGCAAATTCATTAGATCCATCAGCGGCTGCTACATTTGTATTATTCAAAGAGCTACATTTTAGGGGAGTGTAAATTACCTGTGAAACAAAACCCTAAAAACAACTGACGTAGATTTTGATGCAGTGGAGTTCCTCCTCTGTACCCTCCACACACCCTTCCTGAGAGAGGCTTGTGCTGATTAATAACTGTGGAGCAAATAAGGGTTAACTTCATAAGTGCAGCAGAAAAAACTTGAGAAAAAATGAATTTTTCTGTCTTCAGAGACACAGAGGTGCACTCAGGGAGTTGAAGTCTTTAGGATCTACGGCCTCTTTGCAGTGCAGAATCATCATAATGTAATGGAATGAATCCAGCTCTCACTTGATAATAATTCAAGTTAATTTTTCTCTCCAGCTGCCCTGTGTTTCCCCCTAAGCTTTGACCTGTATTGTAACCTGAAAAAGACAACTTCAAACATCTCAGCTCCAACTCCTGAGTAAAACCTGGGATGCTTGTCTAGGCTGAAAGCTCTTAGAGCTCCAAACTTTTCATGTGTGTGGATGGGACTATTCTGATTTCCACTGGTGCTGGGATTTTGGGATTATCAATGACCAACAGTGAGACAGCAGAGCAGAAGATTTGTGTGCTATAGAATCCTAGGCTTTTAAACATAAAATAAAAACAATGTAAATACAGCAGTAACAAAACGGGTAATTTCTGTGCTAGATAAATTACTAGTAGATAGCTAGGAGAACTCTAAAAACAGAGAGAGAAAAAACAGTAGAGAACTTAAGAAACCATTGTAGAAAAATGTTTCTACATTCATTTTGTGGTATGATTGCAGTGAGGGCAGGGAAAAAAGGAAACCATTTACCAAGATGAGTTATTAGAGGTAAATTGGGTTAAATATAAGTCCAGAAGAATATAATCTCTACATACACAGCATTATTTTAAACATTTTGTGTGATGTTTTGATCACTGTTTCTTCTGGAGGAAGCTATTGCTAACCTTGGAAAAGACAGGCAGGTTAACTTTAAATTGTGATTCCTTCTAGTAAAAAATTCTAAAAGTCTGTTATTAATTCACAATAAAAGTGAGTATTTTGAATAACTTAAGGGTTGCCTGTGGAATACATATGTACTGGTCACACTTGGAAATGCTTTCCTTTTAGGACATGGGTGGAAGTGTAGGAACAGGACCAATATTTTAGTCAGCAAAGGATCAAGGAAGGTCCTGGAAGAATATGGTATACATTAGTTTAAGGGACAGCTAGATATCTCCTTGAAATTATCTAAGAAAATTAACACAAATTACAGGTGGTGTGAAGGTAAGGGCAGAGACTGGTTTAATTAGAGATTTAATTAAGGATGAAATTGTATTAGCTGAGCTGAGCTGGCAGTCATAAGGCAATAACTTATGGAATAGGCATCTTCCCTCCTTCAGGCTCACATGAGGCTGAGGGAGCTGAAGCCAGAGTGTGTCTCCTCACTGTGCTGGTGAACACGTGTACTGGACCCTGTGACATCTGTGAACTTGCAGCAGCTTGAACCTTGATTCCAACCTGGATACCAGCGCAGCTGGAGGGCATTGTAAAAAAACCCAACAACTGATGCCAACAAATAAAAAAAATCCCTTCCAGTTTCAAAAAAAATTGTCTGAGGAAGTGTCAGAGCACATCCAAAATCTCCCTGGACGTTGTCCCGATTCTTAGTGATGCAGAAGGGAGAAGGTAACATGGAAAGCATTTGAGAGGGCTCTCTCTGCAGGATGATGCATGTGCATGTACGTACAGACTCTTGCTTGCCTCTAGCAAACCTTGAGCTCAGGGAATTGTAAGCTTTTGTGACCATTTTATACCCAAAAGAAGCAGAAGTCCTTTTACAATGAGAAACGCCATTTTCTTCTCCTTGGCTGTAGAAAATCCCCCTCTCCATTGAACCCAAGAAATTTGCACTCCGTAGTAAATAATAATGAGGTTTAGTGTAAAAGCCTCGGTTTATTTCCTCCCCCCTCCCAAGCTTCCTTTCATTTCTTCGGAGGTTTGTTTTGTACTCAAACGAAGCTGCGAGATGCACATTGAGCAGGAATCAAAGTGGTGCTTTCATGGCAGTGCTGAAGCTAATCACTTGGCTTGCTGCTACAGGCATCTGCAGGCACCTTGAGCTGTGCTACAGTAGTGTGCTGGCTCTGGAGGCCCAGCTATTTTAAATCATAATAGTGACACAGTGTGCATGCCTTCTTTCAAAGAGCCTGGGCAAGCCACGCTGTGTTGATTTTCTTGGCACGGTGAGTACCTATAATTTTGTCTTATGTTTTGTAATGTCGGTATCTGGGCACAGAATCAAAAAGCTCCAGTGAATATATAAGATTTTTTTTTCTTTTTTCAAAAGAAAAACACAACAACAAACACATTCTTTGTTTTTAGATTGATAATATTCCTTCCAACAGCTATAGATGTTTAAGAACAAAGAAAGTTACTGGGGAGAGAAAAAAAGGGAAAAGAAACTTCGTGATTGTGGGAAATGTTTTGAGGTTTTTTTGGCAAGACCATCCAGGTGTTTTCTTAGTGATTTTTTTTCTACCATGATTTTAGTTCTCTGGTAGTATTCTAAAGTGACTGAGTTACTCAAGATAGTGAGAAATAATTTATAACCTTCTATGAAGCACCTGAAAAGCTATGCATGTGCTCTGATGAGCTGACTTAGTCTAAAAGAATTGTCTAATGGTCACAGTTTATTCTGTGCTGATTTCCTTTTTTTGTAGTGTTCAAGGCAGTAAAAGCGACACAGGAGAATCTAGTTCTTTTACTCCCCACTTCACATCCCAGCAGCCTGGTTTTCCAAGGTGGTGGCAGACACTGTGGGGGCTCAGCGTCCCTGAAAAGTCACCTCTGCTCTGGAAAGGAATTTGATGCCATCTTGCCTGTACAGGGCTGAAGAGGCAGCTGCTTTTCACAGTGAGGACACTGAGCACCTGAAAAGATAAACCTACCCTTGTTAATCTCTATGAAAACAGGAAGAGTGGAGTTCAACAAGGTTCTCAAACAATCTGTAATTTAGGATAATGGTGTAATTAACCTCGTGATAATATCATGAAATGGACTAGTGTGGATGGGGCTCCATTCAAGTACAAACAGAAAACCCAACTTCAACTGCAAAGTAGCCATGAGGGACCTTTCTGTTCCTGTTTTCTATTCATTGTATGAAATTGGTAAATGCCACCTACCTGTGCTATCAGGGATGAGGCTGAGGAATAACAACTTCTGAATACAAAGTTAAAAGAGAGAATAAGTGAGGTGTTACTGCCTTTTTTTTTTTTTTTTTTTTTTTTTTTTTTTTTTTTTTTTTTTTCGCTAGAGATACACTGCAGTAGTTTTGCAGTATTACAAATGAGAATTTTCTGTGTATGGATTTTTTTGGCCATCTAACTATTTTGTATGCATCAGTAACCAACTACTCTTCAACACAGCATTGAAAAACTGCTGTGATCAAAAGCATCCCTATTTTCTCAGTGTTTTTTTTATTTCTCAACTCTGAGGAAAGAGCTTTTGCCTCCCGTAGGAATGTTGCCATGGCATATTGCACCCATTTTTTTTCTTCTTCCTTTTTATCTTAGATTTGTCTGTTTCCTGTGACTGCTGGTGCTGATGCTTTCTCTAAGCTTTTTGGTTTGACTGCTTCTGTCAAAGGCTTTCTGAAGTTGTCCTTGGTTTCCAGAGGCAAGAAGAGGAGGATAGCTTGGTTTTGGTTCATAGCAGTCAGTAGACCCAAAGCTGTTCCAAAAGTGTGTTTTGTTTCCAGGCAAGACGATTTGATTTCAGAAAATTAGTCTCTCTAGCTAGTTGTAGGGAGGCAGATTGGTTAAAGTTTACAACTTCTTTTTGTTTAGCCCCTGGAACAGGGCCATGGAGTCTCAAGTTTCCTATATAAAGACAGATCTGTACTCGGTCAGAGGGTAACCAGGCAAGGTACATGAAGGGTGCAGGGTGAGTGCCTCTTTCAACAATGAAATCAGTTTGGGGTCTTTAAGATCCCAGCAGTGAATTGTCTCAAGACAGTTGAGCAGGCAAAATTCATAAAACCCTCAGAGGGCCAAAATAGCCACCCTTAAGAAAACAAAACAAAACTTCAGAATATACTAAACAGCAAAAAAATCCCTACAAATCTGATAATCCTTATGAAGTTCTCTGACTCTTGGGAAATCAGAGAAGGTGAGAGCTATTTATGTCTTCATTTCCTTCCCAGTGAGTTCTATGTGCTTTGGCTGTTCACATGCATGCCCATGGTCTATGGTATCTCATGAAAAATATCTTTGTGTTCTGGGAGCAAACTCACCAATGCACCTTGAGTTTGAGGATTAAAGATCTTGAATAGCCATTCCTGCAGCAGAGGATTCACCTTGCTTCCTTCTTCCATTGAAGGTGTCACTATGCAATTAGTAAATCATATTCATACATTACTCTAGAGCACTCAGGCAGAAAATAAAAGAGAAGAAGAAAAGAAACAGACTCTCAGAAATATTGAATTCAAGTAACAGCAGACTTGACAGCATTATGAGAGATGCAGTAGTGAAGCTTTGTGTTTTTATCATCTTGTTTTCCTGATTTCATCAAATAAGTGAGGAAAATTGTTTGCTTTGCTCATTTTTCTGTTGGTAGACTTTTGCCTTTCCAGCAGCGTGCTATTTGATTCTTTTCTTTTGCAGTAATTTACAGAATAAATTCCATCAAGAAGGAAAGAAAATGTTAGTTATCTGATTTTCACCATCTTTCCTCATGGTTTAGGCAAGTTTGCAGATTGTCTCCCTGTAAGTCCATCCTTGAATATCAGCAAGTTAACTGGCCCAGCACAGCAGTCTCAACTTTGCCACTTTCACTATGTAGCTTTAAAACGTTAGAAAACTTCATGTTGAGAAACATTAGAAAACTGTACCTGAGCATAAATGTCACCAAAGCAATGACAATTTATTTAGAAAACTTATGAAGGCCCCAGTATTTCTGTAAAGCCTTTATTTGTAGGACCTTGTTTTTGGTGAAACTGTGAGGCTGAGGCCTGAATTAATTTCATGTAATCTTAGGCACGTTGAAGCACAGCACTAACATCCCTTTCCAGGTAGCTGAGAAGGTCTTTATCATCAAGGCAGCTTCTGCAGAGAAGGTGGGGTGAACCTAATCCTGCTGCAATGTGCAGTGGGGAGCAGCAATTGCCTGGTGTCTCTGTGATGTCCTGGCAATTTTCTGCTCTTGCTCATGTTACAAGAGGCTCCATTGTGAGCTGGATTTTTGCAGAGATCTCCATAGATGGTTGTTCTTGCAGTGGAACTTTTCCAGAAGTCAGCGTTTCTTATGCTCTTTCCCCTCTCAGTTTCTGGTTTTCTAAAGGTACATCTGATACAAAGCTGTTCAAATATTTGTCTTTAAACAAATGGGCTGGACAAGTGTTCAACATCAGGGAGAGAGCGCTGGGTTTTCCTGATATTGGTTGGTGCCTGTTTTGTTGTCATTTTTATGGAATACTAATTACTTTTTGTTGTTGTTGTTCTGTGCTTAAGCTAATCAAGAAATAGGTATAAAGTCTGGTTCACTAAGTGTGTGAGGTGATGCCAAGCAGTGTCAAAGAGTCCTTTTCTGGCAACAATGGGCTGTTGTTCAGTATCCTCACACAGGTTAACCACAGAGCTGCTCCTGAGAATCCTTCTGATTTATGATGACATTGTTGGCAGCAGCAGAAAGCCCTCTAGCAGTGCTCTCCACAGTGCTGTGTCAGCAGTTTCTTAGATATACACACACTTAATATACGTATTTATAGCAGGGAAATCTGGCCCAGTTCTAGAATTCATCCTGTTTTTCTTTGCACTTGAGTGATGTTTATTCAGCAGTAATGTATCTACCTACGTCTCTGGTTGCAAATTTAGTGTCTATACAAATATCAAAACTGTTCTAGTCAGAACAGCCCTGGGAAATGAATGAAATTAATTATATTGATCCTCTGTTGCAAATGCCTTGCTAGGAGGAGTTCCCTGGGAGGGAAAGAGGCAAGGAATTCTGATTCTGCAATGATACATTTTGTCTCAATAAAGCACATATAATGGCATTAGAGAAACAGCTCTGAATTCACATATGCAATAACTATAATACAGTTATTATTTGTCATCATAAGAGAGTTTTTGTTGTGTTTGAAAGACATTATTTTTTCCAAATTGAAGAAAAAAAGACCTTTGATCTGCATTTAGCAGAATTTGCATTCAGATGTTGATTTCCTGTAGTATCATTCTTGGTACCCTCTTTCTACCTTTCCCTCTGCCCCCAGGAATTAAAGAACCTCTGCCCTGCCTTGGCTTATATATAATTTCTCCTTTATCTGTTTCTTATTGCTGTTCTCTTCTTGGAAAAATCCTGATAAAAACTACACAAATGTAGAACTCAAAATTTGTACCTTCAACCTTTTTCTGAATGTTTTTGAGGTTGGTGGTTGGAAGCCCTCCCCAGTCTTTTATTTGTCTAGAACAAGCTACAGTTTTTTTCTGAGGCAGTAACACAGTGAAATGTTTTGCCAGTATTGAGCTACACATTGAATAACACCAATTCCTAGAAGGCAGCCTGTGGACTATGCTCAGGTCCAGTCAAGATCAGGAACAGTCACACAATTTGGGCTCTTAATCTTTTCTTCCAGTTTCTGAATGCATAAATAAAACTAAGTGAAAGCACACAAACAGCTTCTTTATTATCATATTGGTATTTTATTGCATCCTGTAGGCAGTCAGTGCAGAGTAACTGGGTAAGGATAAATGATGGCCAACAGGAGAGATAAATGCACATGATCACAAGTGGGATGGGGAGAGTACTGGTGAGGCATTCCTGCTGCAGACAGATGTATGGGAATAGCCAGGTTATATGCAGACTATACCATGTTTAGCTCCAAATTCTTCCTTTGGTGACAGATCCCACAGCATATCACGTGCAGGCACCACAGGCCTGACCTTTTCTTTCCATGATGTAATTTCCTATTATGGTGTCATCCAGGATCTTAATAGACTTTTCAAGGAAATAATTTAATACCACCAGTTGAAGAAATGTTTCCTTCTTAATTTTGCAAAGCCTATTGCAGTTAATATCTAGGCATGCCTAGATTTGTGGTTCTCTGTTTTTTTCCTAAAGAAATTCTTATAGGATATAAGTGAGTAATGAAATTCTTCTGTTGGGTAAAGAAAGTCCTTGATTGTTTATCATTCTGCCTTTCTAAGGATTTATTTTCAGTAACTTGCTTGACACAGTAGGATTTCAAAAAACATTTGAGTTCTTTCATACTGTGAAATTATTCCTGGTCACAAAGTACACTAAACGCAGGAAAGAACATAGATACAGTAACATTCTTACAGAGATCTGTGATGTAGTTCTCAAGCTCACCTCAGCCACAACGCTTTTTTTCCAGGTGCTCCCCACTCATCTTTTTTCTCTTGTTTTTCTCTTGTTTACATTTGAATGGGAGGGTTTTTTCTGCGTTGTCTGGGCTCAGACAGGATTAATTGGCAGTGCTGGGAAAGATTCCTGCTCTCACTTGTGTTGATCTCAGTCTTGGCATCTCCCCCACCAGGCCTGAATATCACACAAAGTGAAAGTCCTGGGGTTTTGCTGCTTGGGAGCATGGGCTAAATGACTGCTAAGGGATAAATCACATCCTTTGCCCAGAATCTTTTCTTATCAGAATTAGGTTTTCTGCTTCAGAAGATGGAGGGCTAGAACTTTTCTTAAAAAGTATTTTTTTCTCTTTTTTTTTTTTTCTTTTTTTTTCTTTTTCTTTATTTTGGACAGAAATTTATTTTTTGTTGACATTGCTCTTAGAAAAGGCAATTAATTTGTCTGAGGTTTCAAAAATCTTTGATATTCAGCATTAAGGAAATCAGGCCCGAGGGTTGTACTTTGGCAGAACTACTGAAGAGTTATCATTTCACAGGAAACATGGGATGGACTATACAACTCCTAATGTATTTGTTACACCTTTTCTTATTTTCTCAGAGTACATCTGATCCATTCTGCAATTTTAAATATACATTTTGAGGATGATTATAAAACCTTTTACAATTAAGCACCTGTCAAATGCTAACTGAATGAGGAAATGCAATGCCCTCTTAAGGCTTTTCATTATATGAGCATAGAAAGTGAGTTTTCTTGTCTGTCTTTTAAGTCCGGTAATAATTTCTGCTTCCATAAATGCAGTGTTGGTGAGCTGATATTATTTATTGGTGAACAAAGCAGTTTGCTGCATCAGGTAATTAGGGATGTAATTCCAGGAAAGCTCAAAAATTAGGAAGCTTTATTGAAATGAAAAAACAGCTCTCTGCTAAGAGTATGTGTGCATATACATGTCTAGCTAAGTGTGAATTACATTTGGGTAGGAAAAGTAAATAAAAAAGTAAATAAATATAGCTGTGAGTCCCTTGAACCTGCCCTCGTCCTCTTGGACTGTGTCAGACAGAATATCCCTGTCCCAAGCATAACAAAGTGTCTGCCAGGGTCTCTGTGCCTGCTTGTAATCAGCCAGGCAGCATCTGCAGGGGAGGGTGAGATGCAGTGCAAATTAAAAAGCAAAGGGGAAGCCAGGATATAAAAGAGATAAAAGCAAACTTGCTGTGAGCTACTGTTGTGGAAATTTCTACAACAGTTCAGCTGAGTAAGAGTGCCAGGCTCTTCCCTCAGTATTCATGGAATCCCAGAATGGGTCAGGTTGCAAGGGACCACAGTGAATGACCTGGTCCAAACCTCCCTGCTCAAGCAGGACCATCCCAGAGCACATGGCACAGGATTGTGTCCTGACAATTCTTGGATATCACCAGTGAGGGAGAATCCACAACCTCTCCAGGGCTCAGTCACCTGTCCCTTCATCCAAGTCATTGATGAATAAGTTTAACAACTTGTTCGTCCAGTATTGAACCTTGGAAGACACCACCAGTGACAGGCCTCCAACTAGACCCTGTGCCATTGATTCCAACCCTCTGGAATTAAGAATGATGCAATGCAGTGGTGCTTAAGAATCAGTCAGCTGTTTTCAAGATTGTTTCCACTCCAGCTTCTCGTGCGTAAAACTCATTAATCTCAATATGACTACAAGCAGGCTCAAGAAAAAGGCAGTAAGTTTCTGGAACTGGCTCTGAAAAGCACCAAGAACTGAGCATAAATAAATAGCTGTATTTAACCCTTAATCTAATGGAGACATGCTCTTCATGTCTCCATTAGATTATATCATACTCCCCTGAAACATGAAAAAAAAAACCTGCACGTGAATGGCAATATTTAACAAAGGTAGAGAGTGGACATCAGCATAATACAGAATTGCTTGGCTTTTGCTTACAAGTTTGGCTGAAGAACAAGTGAACAATCACACATCTGTTTATTTAGGCTGCTTTAACCCACCAGACTCTGCTGACCTTCCCTGCAGCAGATTGCTTTCTCCAACAGGTGTAAGTTTAAGGTGTAGTACATTTCAAGGTTATTTGTTCATTTTTAAAAAAATTTGTTTGAAACAGACTATTCCCAAATTTAATTCGTTACACTTAGCTTTAATTCATCAAGGTACTTAAGTATGTGCCATGTGTAAGTATAAATGATTACTGTCCACTTCAGTTGGAAGTACTGTTGCTTTAGATTTATGTTCTGCTTGAGTAGCTTGTTGAACAAAGGTCCTCATTTGTAGTTAGTTTTCTTTTTTTTTTTTTCTAACTTTAAAAACAACTCTGACTTTACTGTTTTTAAAAAGCTTCCGGCTTTTACAAGGAGGGTGGAATCACAACTGCTGTGGCCTTTTGTCCCTGCATGTATAAATCCTGCTTAGTGTGTGTGAAAGTAGAGGACCCTAACCACATGCCCAAAAATCCATGTATGTCTAGAAATTTTTAACTTTCTTATCTCTGGTGATAAGGACCAGATAATTTGCCAGGACAAAAACTTCTGATTCCCAAACATCAGGTCACTGCAATGAAGTCAGGGCTAAACAACTTCACTTTATGTGCCAATAAGTTACGTCCTGTAGTGCTGACTGGTGAAAAGCAGCAGTCTCCTGTGTCCCATTCATTTATGCAAGACTCATGAGATTTCCTTCCAGTCCTTTACTCACCAATCAGCACTGTTGTATAGGATTTAGGAAGTCACTGATAAATCTCACATGGGAGTACACAGTGATGAGAATGGGGTATGATTAAAGCTGGAAGTGCTTCTCAAGTGTCTGCAAGGTACATCTATGTGTAATTTTTCTCTTATTTTATGTAATGAAAAAGTTTTGTCACATTTTAGTCTTAGGGCCAGATCTCTCATGATGAAAATAATTATGAAGTTCTACTTAGAAAGAAATCCATAACAAAAGTAAGAAAGTCACTCTTTTGGGGTGTGTAAACTTTAGAGTAAGATGAGTTTTAGGCGTCACGATGGTACTGTAAGGTCTTTCTGGAGCCTTTTCTTCTCCAGGCTGAACAACCCCAGCTCTCTCAGCCTGTCTTCACAGGGGAGGTGCTTCAGACCTCCGATCAACTCAGTGGCTTCCCTCTGGACCTGTTCCAACAGGTCCACGTCATTTTTGTGTTCAGGCCCCAGAGCTCCAAATGAGGTCCCGGAAGAATGAAGTAGAGTGGCATAATCACCTCCTCTGACCTACTGGCTGCAATTCTTTGGATATAGCCCAGGATATTGCTGGCATTCTGGGCTGGAAAGATGCACTGCTGGGTCATATTGAGTTTTTCATCCACAGAGTCTTTTTCCCCAGAGCTTGTCTTGATCCATTCTCTGCCCAGCCTGTATCTGAGCTTGAGGTTGTCCCAGCCCACTGGGACAACCAGCATCAAATTCATGGAAATGTTGTAAAATTAAGTTTTTTGGTTATGTGCAATCAATGTAAGTTTACAGTGGAGGGAAAAAGCCCATGAGCTAAATTACTGTGAACTTCCTGTTTGTACACCTGAAGTCTTTAATTTAAAATGAAATCTCTATTTTACTGAAAATATGAGGTTCCTTCAGCAACTTCTTCCTAAAGATACAACCCGCAAAAGCTTGAAATACTGAAAATTGAAAACAATAATAATTACAGCTATGAAATGGGAAATTCTGTGTTTAATGTGATTATATCAATATCTGTCACTTCTTCCTAAGCCAACCATGACATGTCTTTCTATAGTTTTCCAATGAAAGCACTTGTCTGTGTGCTGGTACGTAATCTGGCATTTCTCCCATCTGTTGTCTGGTTAATGAGTTGGGTTTTGGTTTTTTTTTGTTTTTTTTTTTTTTTCTAAATGTAGTGATTCCTTGCCCATCAAAAATAGCTTTGTTAAATACATACTGAATTGGAGCTATGATGCTCAGTGTTTTTCACTGAGTAATATTACATGAGCATTTTCATAGCTCAACCTCTGATCTTTTATAGCTGCCTTAGAGTCAAAAGAGCAAGATGGGAGAAAAAGTACAGCTAATTTACTAACTGCTGACAAAGTCTCCCGATATGCAGAGAATGGGAGTTGCTTCAGGAAGGGAGAATTTCCATTTTTACAGGGTGTTTCCAAGGGCACTGCTTCTGCCTTCTTCCCCTTCCCATAGTCACTTTGATTTAAAGGAGCTTAAGTATATCCATGATTGCTTTGAGCCCTACTTCAGCTCACATCAAAGTATGTAGAAAAACTGGCAATTAACTTTAAGGTTGTAGGATCATGACCTTGCTTCTAAGATCAGAAGCAAGATCACAAGTAGCAAGTTAGGCAATGTTACATTTGGGGACATTAGCGCCTATAAAGCCAGTATATTTCAGTGCTTGTATTCAGCTGTGAGGGGAACTGGTCACTGATTTCAAACGTCTCAGTACATTTTTCAGATTTTAAGTTGTTTTTTTTTTTCTTTTTTTTGTAAAGCTATGTGAGAATCTTCTGCTGGGAAGTTTTAGTATGGTACTTTTCCCATCAGAAAGAAACAAAAAGTGAAATCCCGTTTTGCAATGCATATTTCATATTTGTAAAAGTACTTTTTTGTTAAAACACCTAAATTTCATTTGAGGGATCAGTCTAAAATTCTGTTGGCCAGGCAACTCTGACTGCTGCTTAAGTACCATTTAGAATGTGTCCAGAGGTCAGCTAAGTCTGTGCTGGCATGCACACGTGAGCTGCTGCCTTATCTAATTGCAGTTAGGAAGGCACATCTTCATTCTCCCACCCCATCAGGTTGACCCTATGAATTTTTGTGCTCTAGGGCTGCTTGGTGAGGTGCATAAAGGTGAATATATTTCAGCTAAAGAGCATGGTCTGTCTTAGATGATGGAGAGGAGCTGACCATTGGAACCGCTTTTGCCAAGAACAGCTCTGCTGCTCCAGGTGCGCATTGTGTGATGTCTTGCCAGTCCCAGAAATAGTATCCTGTCAGTGTCTATTTTACTCATTCAAACAGGAGTTTGTATTCTGAGATGGCACTGTGGCACTTTGTGTTCGGTACTGGTGTGTATTTTGCCTGCAAGATAAATGCAGTGACAGTCTCTTCCCATGGGAATTGTCACGAGTGGACTCATGACCGTTTCTGTGCGAGTGTGAGAGCTGCAAGAGTTAGATGCTGCATTTTCAAACACTTACACTGCTGTCTTGAGGACAGGCTGCTTTTACTGGAGGAGGTGCAACACCACTTGAAAAGTACTGGTTTCTTTAGGGACGTGCAGTGCTAACATCAAAAAGTCCCTCACTTGGGCTTGATGTGCTTTTCATTAAAGCTCCTTGGAGGTCAAACGATGCCAGACAGGGTCCCAGAGGCACAGAGCAGAGAACAGAAGAACTCTATGAAGTTTACATGACACAGAAACACTTTCTGCATATGGCTTCGCACAGAATATTCACTTTGAAATATTTTTCCTTATATAAAAATCACTTTTTTTTTTTTCAAAGTGCAATCACTTCTAAGGAGCTATGTGATTTATTGTTTGTCCTGTACATTTTCTTTGCTTTATAGAATATTTAATTAGCAAAGGTCCTTCTGTTTCTGAGCCTTTTGAAATAAGTTCAGGATCTTTCTGACAGCTGCCATTTTTTATACCCTGATACCATTACCTGCAGCAAATATCTGCTGCTCAAGCTTGCTTTTCTCTGATCCTACTCAGTCACGAAAGGCAATGGTGGTCTCCCTGCTTATTCCTTCCCTTGTCTGCTTTTTTTTTTTTTTTTTTTTTTTTTTTAGCCAGATGGTGCATGCTACATGTAATTTGTGTCAAAACTAGTTAATATTGAACCGCTGCAGCACTTTTTTTGTATATGGTGGATCTCATCTCATAACAGTTGATGGATTTCACAACTGGTTTTGTTGTAGGACAGTAAGTGCACTCTGTAAGAAGCAGGTACTCCGTCACAGAGACTCAATATGATAAGACAGCTCTGTCTTATGCTATCACTATAAAAATGGTGATAGTATTAGTATAGTTAGCATACGTCTTTCCTGTAATCCCAACGGAATGTCTTTGTGAGATTTGGAAGAAGATGCTACTTCTCTCCCCTTCTGGCACCTCAGTAGATGCTGAGAATCTGCATTGTCATATGGTTAGCAACAACACCAGCAAAAAAAAAAATTTGTTTCTACTGGGCAAAATCTATAAAATTAGACTTTGTTTTCATTAAATCTGTTATTTGGGTTTGCAGTGTGATGGATTACGACTAATTCCAGTGCAGCTGTAAAGATGATTTTAAAAGACAGTGAACCACAAAAAAGGCAAAAGCTTGTGTGGAAGACATGGTTGGCTTTGTGGCAGGAGTTGCGTAAAGGAACAGTATATTCATGCATGACAACATCCTTTTCAGAGGGAAATGGCAGGAAGATTAAATAGAGTGGATGTTACAACATGTGTTTAAAGTACTAAAGTAGGCTCCTTGCCTCAGTAACATATACTTTGATGAGAAGAATTTGAGATCATTACAGACGATAGAAGGTGAAATGTTCATGGCAGAGACTACAAAGCAGCGACATTTCTTTTGCAGGTGCTTGAGCGTCAGTGTTTATTAGTCATACATCACAGGAAAATCCATTCTGGTAATGTAAATAACTGGTTGTACGTTCACAAAAGCGGAGTAAAGTTATAAAATCAAGATGTTGGTTGTAGCATTGTTCTGTGGTACATCTAACATGTTTTCTGGTCTGAATGGAGGTACTGGCATTTTTATTTTGTTTTAGTCTTACAATACTTAATTAGATGAAACACGTTGCAGTTTTTTGTGCAGTTGCATCATCTCTATTATATAAAAAATTAAGAACTCAAGGACTTGTATTGATGGTTAAAACGATTTTTCAACTAGTATATTGTTGGAATCCTGGATAGATGAGTGTAATAGATGAGTATGGTACATTAGATTATTTGGTCTTGCAAGGTGCTAATCATTTCTTCTTTCTGATTATTAGAAAGGTGCCTTTCTTTCCTGCCTAATCTGTTTGCAGGAAAAAAAATGTGTCTAGTTATATCTGTTCTGTGCAGTTGGCCACAGAGGTTGTAACAGGATAAAAAAATCCAACATATATGACCCAGTGTATGTCACTGGTGAAATAGACTGGAATCCTTCAGGACAGCATGGCAAGCTCTGATATCCTTCTAAAACTTATTGTCCAAAAAGGTGTGTTATCAGCCTGAAAGAGGAAAAGAAATTCACAGTATTCATTGGTCATCAATGTTTATGAAAATAGGACCTTGAACAGTCAGTGTGTGTTTGACCTTTTGACTTCCAGAGAATTCCTGGCAGCTTTGTACAACCAAGGGATTGTTTACGCTGGGTGTACAAGGCATTCTGAGATTGAGCTCTGATACCAAGAAATACCAGGAGTTACTACATAGATGATTCAGATTAAATAAAGGAACAAAATGCCAACATAGACTTCAATGTCTATGTAAAATTTGTAGCACACTCCTTCAGGTATCCAAATCTGCATCCAACTGGCAGAACTTATGGGTACCTTTTGCAGATAGCTACATTTACCTGCATATATTTTTATAAAGTAAATACATTAAAAAACATGTATCTATATATACACACGTGTATATTTATTTCAGTAATTGAATTGAGAACATTTGTGAGGGATGAAATTAGATCTTGCTTCCAAAAAAATCTGTTTTTAAATCTTACGGCTTTGTTATGGTAGTATGTTTTATGTTACATGAATTACGCTCTTTAATGTGAATATCTGGAAGATACATTCACCATTGGATTTAACTTGCATTTTGGAATGTCCACAGAAAAAGAATCAGCAGAGCAGTAATAAAAAACAGGCATTTAGTAAATTTTTTTCTGACACATCTGTGAGCAGTAAAGAGACACAGGGTTTTACCAGCCCTGAACATTCAATCATAAGTGAAACTTTACAACTGCAGTAACAACAGCGCTGTGAAAACATTCACTGGATTGCCACAAACTCTCTACTTACTACTGAAATCCTTAGATAAATATTGAATGAAATTTCTTATTGCAAGGCATGGCAAAGGAAAACAAACACACTTTCATATCCACTTTTTTCGCCTCCAAGGTACATCAGGTGACACGGAGGCATGTTAATTGAAGTTGATTTTTAAAGGCTTGATTTCCAGGCTCTGAGTTGCTACAGGTGTATCTCTCTTGTGGTTACTAGGAGTGAAGGACTGAGGTTGTCAACATAGCAAAAGAAAACATCATGAATACACAAAATCTCTGTATGTGGCCACGTATAACTTCTGTATTTTTCTCTTTAGCTTAGCATCTCACAAACGCTGACAAGTTAATTTAAAAATTGGAGTCTGTTTTGTGTTTTGACAGTATTAGAAAAGGATGTTTATAAGAGAGGCTTTAAAAGATGCAGACATTCCCTCAGTTTGTAAAGCTTCAACTCTGCGTGTCTAGATAAACAAGGCTTTTGCTTCATAGAACCACAGGATCATTTAGGGTTGGAAAAGACCTTTAAGATCATCAAGTCCAATCATTAACCCAGCACAGCCAAGTCTACCATGAGGAATGCTGTCTTATTTATCTTGCTGTGGATTTTATTTTCTGTTTGGTTTGGGGTTTTTTCTGTTTAATCACATCTTCTGAAAAAATTTTCAGCATTTCAGAATTGCAGTAAATTTTTGTCTGACATGAGATGAAAATAACGCTACAAAAAGAAAAGCAAGTACTGAAATACTAATATGAAAATGTTTCCTGTTTTATTAGTTGCACTAATACCATCTGAACCTGCAAAACTGAATCCAAAGTGACTATCCATGAAAGAGTTTCTGTATTCTACTTTTGTCCTTAAGAAAGCCATAGTATAAGAAGATTGCCAGAATGTTGATGCTGTGCCCAGAACACCTGAATTTGCTTAATACCAGGAAAATCAGATATACACATCAGCAACTGGTCAGATGGTAACACAGTTCACTGTTTTTACCAGTGAGACACACTGCAATGGGTGTCTTCTATGGGAAGAGCTTTGGACAATATTCACACCGTAGGGAGTTCACCATAGTGTGTGAATTCCAGGGTGAACAGGATGTTAACACAGGTACTGCTAGGCTGGAAACAAGTCATACAATGGCAGAAAATATGGTCAAAAATCAGCAATAATTGTCATTCTGTGCATAAGGGTCTGGATTTCCAAAGCCTAAAGGGCTTGGCTTGTTAATGGCCTCTGAGAGCAGAAGTGTGTGTAAGAGGCATATGAGCACCATCTCACGGGCTATGATAAGATCTGTGCTTTGCGTTGGAAGTGCCACTTCAAAATGAAACACTGGCCACACCACTCACCCTACCCTAGCAGTCAGCAGAGAGCCTCTGGCACACATCCATCCACCTTGGGCAAGCCTGGGCAGGTTGGGGCCAGAGAACTCTGTTTTCTGGCCCCAGCAGCTGATATCTGCAGTTCAAAGGGGTCACATCTGTTCCAGGGACAGCATCATGGAGCCCATGTGGTACATCAGGTCCATCTGCTGCTCGCTTTCTGGAGTGATGTTGCTTGTAGGAGAGTTAAAACTTGAGCAGAGTAGTGAGTGGAGAATGCTAGAAAAAATGTCAGCCTGCTTTCTGAGGGAAGAGTACCTAAAGAAAGGGTTCTTCAGTATCTCTGGATACTTCTCAAGCTCCAGGCTTGGGACATCAGCGTTGCATACCTTGACATCAGCGTTGTTTGCTTCAGGAACAGACGATGTGCGTGCTAGGAACTGAATTAAGCCGACATGTTTTCTGCATTCAGCAGCAAGTGCTGCAGAGTGGGCCAAAACATATGCATGTGCTTGTGGGCAATGCATTCTCAAAAACAAATATAGATTTTTGTGAGTGCATTGCCCACAGGTGTCTGTCATTCTCAAAACCATTCACAATAATGGGCTCAGGATTTATCATAACAACCAGAGCAAAGACCGGAGGCAGTGAGGGTTGACTGACCCAGATGGTTCTTGGATTTCTGCTCTCTTTGCCTTCCATATTAGCCACTAGTTTTCGCAGTCTTGCCTTTCCTTAGAAACTGTGATTTTTCAGGGCCCTGGAATAAGTCAACTGCAGAGCCTGTAGTTTCTTTGGCATTCTGCCTATCTTCCGCGTAAAGGTACCAGCCCCTAGACCAGGTTCCCAGTGCAGGATCACCTGCCTCTTGGATTGTTTGTGCTCCTCCTGCACTCAAAAATATAGCAGTCAGTCGGATAAAATCTTGTTTTGAAAAGCAATTTTGCATTAAGGGAATACAAAGACCTGAAAGTGAGGCTTTGGTTCATTTAGTCTGGATAAAGATAGCAACTCTATAATGTATTTTTGCTAATATTTCCTTGTTAAGCCTGTCAGAGTATCAGGCTAATTTTGAAGATTTGTAAGCAATTAGGTGGTGATGATAGGATAAGTAAAATGTGTGACTAAACTTGTCTGGTCAATAAAAGGGAGGGATGAACCCTTCTGTTTGGTTTCCAGGTAGGTCAGAGAGAAGTAATTGCTGTGTTGCTCAAATTAGAAACCAGAACAGTTGTTTTGGTGTGTTTCACCTCAGCCACACGCAGCATGTCCTCACAGTAACCCTTCCATTTGCTTATGAATAATACCTCATCAAAGAGCCAACTGGCCAGCCACCATTTTATTCTAAATTCTAAAACACAGCATAAAATTAGTAACATCAAAGAGACCACGCAAGAAACTAAGGCTGGCCCTACCTACCGCATGCAGAGGTTGTGTTTCTGTTAAATCTAGCTTCAGGTGGCGATGCTGAGATTGCTCCAGAGAGGCTGCCTCAGCTCACAGTTTCTCTGACCAGAATAATCCTTATTTCTGACATATTTTTAATTTACCCGAGTGATTTTTGCATGTTATAGAAATTTTTTTTCCACAGATATCTTAGCTTGATGCAGTTCACTTTCTTGTTTAAAACGGGAAAAAGTGAACATTATTCTGTACTTCTAGCATTGTTCTTTTATCTTCTTATAGAAGAGCCCTGCTGTGCAGTGTGCCAAGCATGTCTTGACTCCCCAGAAGGATGACCTCCCTTTTCTTCATTTTGCTTGTCTGTGCAACCAAGAAAACACTTTCCTTACTAAAAGCAAAGCTAAATGCTTGCTGCTGTTCATTCTTTTTAATCTAGCTTTAAAACTATACCACTACATTCAGCAGCTGTTCAGATTTTCTGAAGGCAAAGGCATTTTACATCATAACAGTGAAGGATACTTCCGTCATGTGTGAATGAGTATTATTTTTAGATTGAGTAAATGGGTGGTGGCATCTATTAGATGAACATAAAAATGAAAGAGACTAAATACTTTGTAGCACTGCACCTACATTTGGCAATAGCAAGACACAAAGAAACTTCCCAGCTGGTGTGTAACTCTCATGGAGTTCTGGCTGGTTTAGACTTCCCCATAGATTTGTTAGTCAGAGCTCTAGAAAGATTCAGAGATATTCAGTATTCTCCAAAAATTTTTAGAAAAACAGGAAATTATTAGAAGTCAGTGGCAAAAAGAAATAGAGTGACAGTAAAAGGGAACTCCTTCAGTACATGGATGTTGAAAGGCACAAGAAACCATATTTTAGAAACTTGGACTTTAATAATGTGTGACCAAGCTATGGTCAAGCCCTAGTCAGATCTGACTGACAAAACTCCTGTTTAATTCAACTACTTAAAATAGATCTCAAAGCTGAGCATATAAAAATTCAGGCATATTTTGGAAAAGCACTATAACCTACTTTATATTAAGTGCTATGTATTTACTCACCATCAATGTTTCAAATCTCTCCTAAAACAAGTATTGTATGTGTACCTTGGTGTCCCCAGGAACAAGAAAATCATAAAACCAACTGGTAAGTGTGTTTAAGTGACGTCTTTTTTCCCTGGTGTAGTCATTTCTAGAGTCCCTTGCCAACTCAGTTTGGTATCTGGTTTTGGTATTTCTCCATGACCTAGATTTTTGCAAATGCAAAAAAAGAGGAAATCTCTGTCAAAGTATACAGGTACACCAGCTTTATCCCCTCATCTCTGCAACATTCTTCTAGCTCAGCTGGTAACCTGGGAAAGAAAAGGCTCCAAGGAGGAGGTTCACACCCAGTGGTCTTCCAGCCTTTGGTATGGACCTATAATTTAAATCCATATGATACAAGTTTTGCTGCTTTTCTTAGATTTTGAATTTAAATGGAGAATTTTATAGAAGGGAACTTTCTTGCTTTTTTACCTGGTAGTCCTTCCAGGTAAAACTTTTAAGGTAGGATGAAGTGCCAGAAGACTATGCCAGACACCAAACCAGTGCTTTTAAGTCTATGAAGGAAAAAAATGAAAGGCCTCTGGCTTGAATGGAGAGGACTGGGGGGTGGGGGGAAAGAGAGGTGATAGATTTACAATGTAAATGCAGCCCTGTATAAGTGACCTAAATATAGACAAGTATTTCATATTTCCTTTTATAAACCCCATGAAATTTTGAAAGTACAGAAGTATTGAAGTGTTAGGGGTTTTTTTAAACTTCTGTGTGCTTGAGTTTAGCCCATCCCTTTTTGTGTGTCAAACCTGTGTGGAGGAGAGCTGTCACCTTGAAGAGGATGCTTGGCCAACCCAGTCCCCACCCCATTACTGGGAGCTGTCATTTCACCCAGAGCCCATAATTGCAGGAAATAAAATCAACAGGAATGTTGCACAATTGTGTGTGTACATACCAGTCCTCTAACTGACTTATTTATAGTCTGTGCCGTAATGTCTATTCATTAAAACCTCACAGAAGTCATTGTCCCCTGGCCCCTAAGCTGCAGAATTCTGTTTAATACCCTCTTGCTCAGAGATCAGCAGCTCTCCAGACCCTGTTGTACAATGCAAGTTATGACAAAAACTCAGCCTTGAGCTCCCGTCTCTTGAGCTTTGGCGTTAGGAATTCTGCCAGCGTCGCTGCTGGGGACCGGGGCACGGCTTGGGGGCACTGCTTGTTTTCCATGTAAGAAAATCCCGTGGCATTCCCCACACAGGGCTGAGCCAGGGCAGTGGCGGGTGTTGGCGGAGCTGGGGCATCCTCAGCCAAGGCACATCGTACATCACTGTCCTCACTCACAGCCAGGGAACGTGAGCGGCAAAGGGGAAGGGACCTGCAAGAGCTGTGCTTGATTTGTGGTAGCTGTGGTCTGAGGAAAGGGAAATATCAGGATTTTGGAACGGCTGGGAAGACAGAAAGGCAGAAATGGTGCTTGGTGTTGGGTTTTAAATTATTCAAGCAAGTAGCTGTCGTTCATGTCAGGCAGATTCTGAGAGGTATTTGAATGCTGTTGTAGTGGGTAGGAGTGGAGGTGAATGTCAGAGTTCAAGAGGAGGATTTCGGAGACACTGAACTTCACTTCTCTAGAGCAACTGAGTTGGAAGGTTTTGTCTCAAGGTCAGATTGAGTGAGGTGCCTCTCCAGTCAGGCATCCAGCCCCAGTCCTGTACCTGGCACCTGCCAAATCTCCACAGTCAGCTAGTTGCTAATGGCCACGGGGCTGGGGGCTGCCTCTTGGAATCCCAGACTGGGAGGTTCCCTCAGGAATTTGCAGATGGGACATGTGACACCATGAAATACCATCCCCTGCTACTCTGCCTTTCCTGGAAAGAGCAGTGTATACAAAATGTTGTAGGGAGAGAGGTTAGTTTTATTTTTGTGAGGTTTTTGTGAAAGCAAGCCAAAAGTTTATGTGTAGGGAGCAGATTTCCATGACTCTCAGTTTATTAATAAAATCTTTCTTAGTTTTTTTGGTACCAGTGACAGGTCCTACTGTAAGTAGGACAAAAATATCTCTAATGTTATCGCCATGGTTCCCTTTTCTTTTAGTTACAATCCACACTAGAGGATTCTTCCAAGGTTTTTCAAGCTTCTAAATGCCCACAAGAGTTGCTATTAACTTACCACAATGCTCTGCCAGCCATCTGTTGTGGTTTATATCATTAAATATCAGTAGGGGCTATGTATTACAGAACAGGGAGAAAAGCTCTGACATAATAGAAGTTGTCTCCCAGAGGAAACGATGGAGGGCCAGAGGCTACATCATTTTGGACATTTAAAGCAGCTCAGACTGAAGTGTAGGAGCTTGTACTGCAGGGCATTTTTGCAATCCTATCAGTGCAACCACAGAGGTCTAAAGTCTTCCTGTTTCTTAGCAGGCAGAAATCAGGATAAAGTCTGTAGACCTTTAAGAGTAAGTTACCTCTTTCTAACTGTAGAGCACAGTATTTTCCCATAATAAATTTGCATTGCAAATGAAACTGCTGGAAATATGTGTCTCTGGGAGAAGTAGAAAGAATATACCTTGTATGTATTTGCATTTCAATAGCACCTGAAATGTGTTGCAGGTCTTCTGTTTGCATCTGGTTGTCTTGGATAATCAGAAACCCAGTACCCAGAGGAATTGCTTTTTAAGGGAACAGTTCACAGCTGGGTCATGAGATTATAGCAGATTTCACAGAGACTGACTGATGGAAGAATTGCAGCCAGTTTGGGCTCGTGGAACAGCTTTGCATGTTGATATCTCTGTATGGTCTGGTTTTATCTGCTTTACCCAAAGGAGGAGCATAATGAAGGTTTTCTCCTAAGCAGCCTTAACATCTGACTTTGCAAATGCCACTTTATTTCTTCCACTGCAGTACATATGCAGCTTCTCTGCTGTCTGTCCCTTCTTTCCCAACTTCTCCAGCTGGGACAGGCATGGCAGGTATAAAACAATTAACAGCAAAGTAGTGTACAAAACACCCTTAGCAGCTTGCAGTTAACCCCCAGTTATTCACCAGACCACACTTGTGCATTCAGCTGTGACAGTGTCCTGTGGGAACAAAGGAACAGCCGAGCATACAAGAAAGAATTATTAAGGTGATAGCCTAGAAAATTATACTTCTCCAGTTCGTTGCAATTCCTAAGGATGCGTTGAGACAAGGAACCATGGATTGCCAGTGGGCATGTTCATATACAAAAATACCGAGTATTTTGTTCAGACATGCCTAAGCATATTTAAATCCAGTAAGTGTGCTGTATGTCCAATACACATGGTGTATCATATTCAGAAATATTTTAGTTTGCTTATTGTTGGTATGGCTTTTTTTGTTTGTTCGTTTATAAAAATAACCAGAGACTAGAGAGAGTCCAGACCTTCAGTCCAAATACTCTGTCATTGCAAATCATGTCATGGCTTGTCTTTTGTGAAGGGAGTGTTTCTAGAAGAAATAGCCAGGAATGTCAATTTAATTTACTAATATTTGGCCAGAATACATAAAAGTCCTTAAAAAAGATAAAATAATTTAAAATATTAGCCTTCTATTTGATTTTTTAGCAACTGACATTCAATTATTTGGTGCCCAGTGTACTCAGAAATGCTTTAGAATACCAATTTCTAAGACTTTGCTCAATATGGCAGGAAAAATTATACAGTGCGCAGATAAACTCAAAAATTGCTGTGCTTTATCTGTGGGTATAATCCATTACTACTTATCTGTCTTTATTTTGTTCCTGTACTTGGTTACTTCATAGATTCCTTCACTTTGTCCTCGTAGTACCCAGAAACACATCCTTCATGAATGTCACCAGTGTTCCTTGCTACCAAACACAAATGTGAAGAAGCCACTGAGATTTCCTTGATACTTTTTCAGTCATTGGAAATTTCTTTGTTGTTCTCTTTAGTCCTGCTCCAACACTGTAGAAGTCAATGATTGTCTTTCCACCAGCCTCAATGGGATTTGCATCTTGCCTTTAATAGTTCCACTAAATTAATTTTATTTTCAACCTTCAAGTATGTCTCAAAATTTATTTTGTAATTAATTATGTTTTGCTGTTTGACCTTCCTGGATTTTATATATTTTTGCATACTGTCTTTATTCCATCAGTTGCTTCTTGTAAAATTTAAACCCTGTTGCAGTCCTTTACCCATGCACTAACTCTCCTCCTCTCTCACACTCTTTTTCAGAATTCTGGTTTTGCTCCACTAATAAACTACTTACAGTCTTTTCTTATGGAGGTTTAGTTTTAGGTTTCACTCTCCAAAAGTGTCTATGTTTCTCCTAAGCCAACTCCACCACCTCTTTCAGCTTCAACAAAACTTGTCTGCTGTGCCTCTTCGTCAGTGCACATTGCAAATTTCTCTCATGAAAATGGATTTTATTTAATCAAATCAGGCTGTGTATTCACAACCATTTGTGACAGTGAATTTTTCATAGAATCACAGAATTATAGAATGGCCAGGGTGAAGGGACCATCCTGCCATAGGCAGGGACACCTCCCACTATCCCAGGTTGCTCAGAGCCCCATCCAACCTGGCCTTGAACACTGCCAGGGATGAGGCATACATAACTTCTCTGGGAAAACTGTGCCAGTGCCTCACAGTAGGCAATTTCTCCCTAATATCTGATCTAAACCTCCTCTTTCAGTCTGAAGCCATTCCCCCTTGTCTTGTCACTACATGTTCTTAGTCCCTCTCTTATAGGGACTTTCTTGTAGGCTCCCTTCAGGTACAATTAGGTCTTCCTAATTTTTCTCCTCCAGGCTGAACAATTCCAACTCTCTCAGCCTTTCCTCACAGGAGACGTGCTCCATCCCTCTGATCATCTTGGTGGACCTGCTGTGGACTCATTCCAACAGGTCCCTGTCCTTCCTGTGCTGGAACCCCAGAGCTAGAAGCAGCCCTGCAGGTGAGCTCTCACCAGGGCAGAGCAGAGGGACAGGATCACCTCCCTTGACCTGGCCTGCTGCTTTATAGATGCATCTCTCTGTTGTTCAAAAGCCAGGTCTCAGCAGTGCCCAAGACCAAATGCAGAAGAAGGGCAGAAGGAATCCCTGCTGCTGACAGCAGAAAAAGGTTATCCCCTCCCAGCTCATGTCATGTAATGCCACTTGTTCATTTTAGGAGGGGTTGGCAAATGCATTATTTTGTTAGTTCTGTTCTGAATTTTTTTTTTCCTGTGGACTTGGAGAAAAGTAGTGATGTTACACAAGATTTCAAAGTATAGGCAGTGCCAGTAATGTGGCAGTATGTAGAAAAATGGGAGGCAAAGCCAGGTATGAGACTGCCAGTATCAGCATTGCCCTAAAAACTTGCACCTAGAGGAGAAATTACTGTCAGCAGCTTGGCGTTAGAGGAAAACCTAAATTGGCCTTGTTCCCGATTCTAGTGGACACAGCAGAAAAAACACCACGATTTTTGGAGGTTTTTGTACTGCCCTTCTTAAGGGGAAAGGCTGTGGCAAAGGAAGTATCCACTCAGTCTTCCATGCCATGGTTAGGATGAATCAGTGAAGTCCTAAGACGGGATCTGGCTGCTGTTACCCAGGTTTTCTCTGCCTTGTGTAGAAATAGGGCAAACAATTCCATTCTACAGTGTTTTTGGTCCTGTATCTTCCTTGAGCAGGAAATTAATACAAAAATGGAAAGTAGTTTGCCATTAACATGGCAGTGATTATCTGACGTCCAGACTCGGCATCTATTGAAGTCAAAGGGAAAAAAAAAAAGCATCAGCTTCCAAGCGCTTTGGCTCAAGGCCTAGGAGAACCTCTTCAAATTTCTGAGGATTGCTAGGCTACTGAAAAATAATGTACGTACAGTGCTTCAGTGTACATATGTTGCTTTGATTATTTCATGGATATCACGTGCTTTGATGTTGGAGTCTACATAAAGACCGCCAAAAAAGATCTGTTAACTAATGACTGTTTATGCTGTAGTAGGCAAGTGCTGAAACTGAATTTGGCCTTTTTCCCCCGGGACGGAATCCAAATAAATGTCATGAAGTAACTGCACAAACAGCACTCACTGGAAAAAAAAGGTCTTTGTTTCACTAATAAGCTCTTTTAAGGAACAATGGATACAGTTTCTCAGTTTTCTTTGCATCTGACAAAATAAAGCAGGCAAGAATTCTATTTTAAGGCAGTTTGAATGAAAGCAATGAAAATTGGTTTGCTTAACAAAGGTAACTTGACTAACTGTTTGTTGTTGTTAGGAAGATGTGAGAACCCCTATGAATGTTTCTTAATTCCTGAAAGAATTGCGTGGCCGAGGAGGTTTGCTTGTTTGCTTGTCTGGTGAGGGCAGTTGGGTTCCAGCACATCAGGCAGATTTCACGGGCCAAAATACACCCAAGAGTTGTAAAGTGGTCAGAGGATGCTGATGCTCAGGAATTTACAAGAGCGTGTTTTTTGTAGGGAAGTTACACTGTCATTAATTTACTTGTGATTCTTATGAACTGCAGCTTGAGTAGCTGTTTTCCTAGTAATTCCTAGTAGCTTTCAGTGTCTATGATAGCACTTTTGGGACAAATGCTTTTGTAGCTGAACATCTCGAAGCCAGATTCCTTCTGATGTCTGGGTAACTCTACATCCATTACATACTGGACGATCTGCTAGTTTGAGCCATGGACAGACCTCTACAAGTCCAGCCACGTCTCCAGACTAAGTTGCACTCTTTAGCTACTTGCTTTACTTCCCCTGCCAAAGACTGCTGCCCTCTCCATCCACTCACACCACTTGTGCAGGAGCTCCCTCGTTTGTTTTAAGCAAAAAAATCAGCTCCATTTGTTTTGCTCATTGTTGGTCTGTACCAAGATAACAGGCTCAGCCTGAAGCTGCGCCATGTAGGAAGTGTTCATACAAACTGTTCAATGAGCACATCAGTGGGGGTGATCCTTAATGAGGAGAGCATGGAATGGTGCTGAGCAGCTGAGAGTAGTAACCCCTTCCAACTCACAGCAGGGTCCCAAAGAGGACATCTGTTCATGGCTTCTGTCTGCAGCTCCCTTGTAGGTCTGACCAAAGTGCTTCTGGCAAAAAAAAGTGATTCCTACTAAGTAGGGGGGGAAATAAAAAAAAAATTAAAAAAGGAAAGAATGGGGAAAAAAGAGTTGTTTTAAGTATTTTCTATAGGGAAATGTTAATTTGGAAGAAATTCTAGTGAAGGAACTGATGTTTTATCCACTGAATTCAGGGAAGCTTGGACCTCATACAAAAATATCTGGTTCAAGATTTCTCACAGAAAACTCCTTTTGAATTGAGATTTCAATTTGTAGATTTACATGTTTTTATGACAAAAGAAAATGTATTTCTTCACTTCTAACAACTACCACTCTACTGCTACAAAAAAAAAAAAAAAAACCCAGGAGCACACTCTACTCCCACTCAGCCTATAAAGACTTTGGCTCCAGATCCTTAATACAGATTTTGGCCCTAGCTACTTAAATGGTAAACTGCATTAAAATTGATGGATATGACTGTAGCCTGCAATCTGTAGTGGTGGAAAACCTCATTTCTACATGGGTCTTCTGCTGTAAAGTGTGAAGAACAAGAAGTTTACAGCCTGCTTTTTGCAGCACAGGAGACTTTCCCTTGCCATCATGTCAGACACTCAGTTTGCTGCCCACTCCAGCTCCCACTAAGTGCTTCAGAACCCAGCCCTGATGTACATGCATATCACTGATTTGCCAAAGGATTCCTATTTCTTAAAATAAACTCATTACAGTAGAGAAAAATTGATGTTTTGCTGTTTGTGTGTAGCTCAGAGCATTGTAATTTCTAATTTCTTTGCCCTGTAAATATGTATTAAAACCCCCCCCAACTTGCAGAATACATATTCTTACCACATTTCAATAAATATCTTTCAGCAGATTTTTTACCTCATTTCATTTGACAGTCTCTTGGTGTAAGACTTTATCAAGGGACTTTCAAACAGTGTGGAGTAGATCCCCCTCAAACTGCAGAGCTTCTCCACAATTACCCCTGTGTGTTGCTTAAAAAAACATTTTCAGAACAAACTGCATAGTCCGTCTTTAAATCACACCATCTCTTATTTCTTTAAAACATGGACCTTAAATGAAGGCATAAATCCTTGGTGCTTAATCTTTCTAAAGAAATGCAGTAGTGTTTGCACAGGGAGGAAACTATGAAAAAAATCAGTAACTACTGAAAAAGCACTGAGTATCTCAATATCACCATTTATATAAACATCAGAAGCTGTTTGCTTTATAGTAAAGAATACAAAAAACTGACTTTTATCTCCTCCCCCACAGATTTCAGTAAATAGAAGTCTCAGAATGAAATTATCTTCAGAGTCAACTGTGAAACTACAGCTATGATGCTGTAGTCATAAGGATGATTCCAGCTTCAGTATACCTCTGCAGGATAAGCTAGAAATATCTTACAGGCCGGGCCTGTTAAAAGAGGAAAGGGCATAATTTCAGGATCAGTATATAAATAAGTTGTAACTCTTTTTTTTGAATCTATATTGCTTTTCCTAAATGTACTAAAACTGTAAAGTAATATCAGTGGAAAATTGCAGCAGAATTATTTGTTTTCATAGTTCATTTATAGTTAATTTCCTGTACTAGTAGTACAGGGAAAATGATTTAGCAGCGAGTCTAGTGTGAATTCCTTACAAGAAACCAAAAGATAAATAGCTTACTCCCCACTGCCTAAAGGTTTGAGAGTGCGGATGAATTGAATTAATAAAATCTTTGGAGCCTTTGTGTGCTCCAGCATGGAAGGCATGAAAAGTATTCCTCCACTGTGCAGTTTATTTTCTGTACATGTTCTCCAAGAAGGCAACCTAGAGATAATACAGTACAAATTACCTTCAGTTTTGAAAATCAGTCTGCTTTTAAGTTCACTTCAGGTGCAGCAGAAGGCTGTGGCTTTCCTACCCTCTGCCTGGTGAAAAAACCAAAGGTGTCCCCACACAACTAAGGCATTTGGCAATCAGATGAGTGCAGAAAGGGCTTTTGCTATGCTCTTTCAGTTCCTACAGAGATACATGGTATTGTCCTCCATGTGCAGGAGCTCAGCTGTGCTAGCTCATCCTCCTAATTTCTTCTCTGGAAGCCAGAAGGATATTTATTGTGGGGGTCACTCCTGTGCCTGAGTGCTGGACTTGTGTTACCCGTTTTGCACTTTCTTTGTCCGCCTCTCAGCTGTTGCTCAGCACTAATGTGCTGGTAGTGTCCATTTGAGGGAGGGAAAAGGAGCAGGAAGAGGGAGGACTTCTCATCAGCACTTGGCAGGAATTTTATTTTGGTGTAATTTGTCCCTTTCTTAAAACAAAT
Organism: Sylvia atricapilla; assembly: GCF_009819655.1. Classification (NCBI taxonomy): domain Eukaryota; kingdom Metazoa; phylum Chordata; class Aves; order Passeriformes; family Sylviidae; genus Sylvia; species Sylvia atricapilla. The sequence goes on along the minus strand of NC_089145.1, from coordinate 15,145,742 downwards.
ATAGGTACAGTAAGGTGTATATAATTACTAAAATATATGTGGGTAAAGAGCAAGAGCCACAGCATATCCCACTCTTTTCTTGTTGGTAAAGTAATCAGACCAGCAAGTAGATATTAATGGTTCATGGCTGCTTCCCACTTTTCCTGCCCTCCAGCTGTCTGCTTTTGAATAGCAATTTGCATTTCCTCTCAGACCTCTCTTAATAAAAGATCTCAATCTGAGTGGTCCTGAGCTACTTTGACTAGAGAAGACTGGACTGAACCTGCTGACCAGCTGCTGTTGTAGCTCTGAAAAACAAATAAATTCACCTCCCACACATTTACTCCTACACATTTTCTTTCATCAGTGACATATGAGATTCAGTACAAATGGAATGGTCTCAATTATGAAGATCAGAGGCATTACATGATTAAGGCTGCTTCTCTATTTCATTGATATCCAAAAGTAAAATACACATTATGCTTTCTTACCTAATTCACGAAGCTTTTCTATACTGAAATATATAAGTCTAAGTTTAAACACTCAAATCAAAACATGAATGCATCACTGCAATAAGCTACTAAAATTTTGTCATTCATTTTGTAGAGGATAACTTTGGCTCTTCAGTATTGTATATTAAACCAGAGGTTCGTATTCTTGACTAACAAAATGCAGTTAGATCCAAGTTATTGGTAAACCAAAATGTGAGCTGATAACAGAACACTTTTCATTGCATCTGTTCTACTTTATCCACTTGGAAAATAAGGATTGACCAATCTGGTATCAGAGCTGGAAAGTTCAACAACACTGGCAGCTTATTTTAGAAGGATGCTTAATGATGAAGTACATTAAGGGATGTTATTTATTATCTTGCTGTTGTGGATATAGACCATCAGTCTAAGACAGGAGCTCAGTGCTCACCATGTGATCACAATGTTGCTGTGGAAGGAAAAGGCTGAATGTGGAGCTAAGCTAAGTAAGAATTAACTGTGTTTGCTTTTAATCTTTTCAGATATGGCAATTTGAATTACTAGCATGCAGGTTCATTGCATGATTGTTAAGATGTTTGCTTAACTCTGAAAGGTGCTGAGCAGCTGACAAGTTTCACAGTACTACATTTATGTTTCTATAGTACTGCTGAAAACACTACCCTTGAATTGAATAGAGGACCAGGTCCAAGTTTGGATCTTGTCCACAGTCTTCACAGGCAGATGTGTGAGAAAGTCAGTGAGACTTGGTGTGTGGATGGATGGGGATAGCAGTCAAGTGAGGAACCTGCTTGTATACCTGCTTGGATGACCTGCTGTAAGTATTTTGTGTATTCAGCCACATATATATGATATTGTTAAAATTATGCAAGTAATTGGACTGTGAGGATAATGAGATTTGCAGTGAATGTACAAATAAAAATCACTGGCTGCTTCCTACAAAAACAGATGGCACTAATATTTGTAAATTAATTGAAATAAGTTGGCGATGACTTCCATCATCATTGAAGGTCAAGGAAACTTAGGCAGGTTTGGATTATCCAGCAGCTGGAGAAGGTTATCTTATTTGCACTGTTTCTACACATAACTGTAAAATGACTACTGCTGAAATCCATAGCAGCCCTGTTTATTTATTTTAGAAGTGTAAAACTGACATTTGTATTATAGTAGGAAACAATATTTTAATGACTTCCCAGTCAGGGAAGAGTGTAATTTTTGGACATACAGAAGCCACCGATCACATGGTATGAAATGCTGAGTATGGATTGCCAGAGGAGTTTGACAAGTTCCCTGCTAAAGGACCCTTAAAACCTCTCAGAACAGTCCCATGAGATCCCTCACAGATTTGAAAGATGGGAAGCAATGGCTGTGAGTAAATGGCTAGGAAGGCAGTGGTGTATTCCCACAGGGATCTGACCTGGAGCTTGAGCTGTTCAACATACTCAAGAGCAATCTGCACAGTGGTGAGATGACAGTGTTTGCTAGTGATCCAAGATTATTTTCTCTAATAGCATTTAAAATTGATTGTGTGCATGACACTGAATGGCAGATGAAATTCAGTGTCAGTAAATGAGAAGTGACACATACAGAGAAAACCTTTTCTCCCCATACAAAGCTTGCACTGAATTATCTGTTACCACTCAAGGAGGAGATGAGGAGTCCCTGTAGATTAAAGCTTCCATTCATCCCCCAGATGCTGTATAGAGAAGAATTAGGAATAGCACAGAGAATGAAACAAACATCTTATAGGTGATAATTATTTTATTAATATAATACAGAACAGATGTAGATTTCCAAAGCAGTGACATGTTGCAAGGGCCGAAGCCATGCTTAATCAAGTATTTGAGAATCTGCCCTGAAGAAAGATCAGGGCTTTGAGCTGTGATGCCTGTACTGACAGGGAAATGTGACTGGAGTGGCCTATTTTGCCTTCTGCCTATTTTGCATAAAGCCCAACAGCATAACCAGAGGGGGAAGTTAGGGGTAGTATCTTCTTCATCACCATAGCAAGACTTGTCAGCAGCCTCTGTCCAAAAGGTTTTTCATAAGATGTAGAATTTGCAGTTCTTGAGTCCATTTAGTTAATGGTACATGGGTTCCTGAGCATCTCTTGTTATTTATTTTACGTTACACATTTATATGAGTTTAACTCTCAGATACCAGTTTTATTTAAAGATCTACATTCTTTAACAAATACATTTTACGAGTGCACCACAAACATTTCCATTATTTGTATATTGAACAGATGGTGGACGGAGCAGCTCTGTCACAAGAGCCCAGGCAGCAAATCCAAGGCCCTGCACTATACTCAGTACTATTCTGTCTTGTCCTGCAACACCACTTACTTGGGAAAACGTTTTTCTCAGCAAAAATTCTCAATTGCTTCTATTTAAATGCTTTGAGGTTGGTTTTGGTTTTTTTGTCATAACCAAGTGTCCCACCTGCCTTTCTGTGTAACACCATTCTGTGCCAACTAAACACGCTCCTTGCAGCCCCACCTAACTCAGCTTTGCCTTTCTCTCCTCATTGGTGCTTTTCTAAGCACTGATTAGAACCCTCTGGTAACACCAGGTTCGGTGAGCATTGAAATGGTTCCTTGTGTGTGTGTGTGTGTGTGTGTGTGTGTGTGCATTTGAGCCACATGTAGGTGTGGAGTGGAAAGGAAGCACAGGTTTATTCACTTAGCAAGCAGCATTTGGGCTCAGTTTTATTTTTAACACTCAGGAGAGCAAGTAGCTGCAGGACTTGATCACGTTGCTGGTATGTTTATAGTATAGCATGGAAGGTGCTATGGAAGTGCCAATTACTCTATTAATACCAGTAATTAGTTTTTTATACCCTACATTCATTTTATGCTCTTCATAAGAAAACTTAATCAGTGCAGACTACCTTAACTTTCAAGTGTCTAAATGTGGTTCATTCCAAGGGTTAACCATACTTGTAGTTTACTGTATTAGTCCCAGTTGTATTTGACATAAAAATGTTTTTATAGCACAACCAAATACCAGCATATTTGCGGTTGCAGTCAGATGTTTTTAACTATATTGGATATAACCCACAATGGTTTCAGAAGATATTTCCATTGTTTTAGCCAGATTTAGAGAGGCTGGATTAAGCTATGGCCCAGTGGTGTTTACATATGTGAGTATCAGTCTTAAAGGGCAAAGAATATGATGTTCCATAAACCTTTATACAGAAATAAATACCTCGCAGCAAAAATGTTTTTCTAAGATCAGTTACTATTTCAACTATAATGACCTGCTTGGAGAAGGTCAGGGGCCAAATTCTTCTCTCATTGACACTGGCGTAAATCCACAGTAATGTAAGTGCAGGATTTGGACTTGCGAGTTTAAAACTTTGGAATTAATTTTCCCCTGACCCACAACACTTAATGCAATCTATTCTGCTTGAGCTGTTAATTTAGCAAACTATTCCATGGATAAGATCCTGATAAACTACATAACATGAGAAATAAATTCAGTCAGAGCTTCAGGGCAGAATGTAGTCCTGGGCAGCCCTTGTTTCAATTCTCTCTTTCTAAAAACACAACCCTCCCAGTGTTGATCTGCCAAAAGGCTTGTTCAGTTTGGTGATGTTACTGTTAAGACAGATTATGTATATGTATGTGTATCTATTTATGTATGTCAGTAATTTACTGAAGTTCTGATCCAACTTTACAAGTGTACCAGTCCAGAGAAATCCTCAACTTACAATTGCCAATGCAAACACCCCTCAGTCTTTATCAATCTTCTGGCTGAACCAAAGCTCATACAGTTCATGTATGTTCCTAATTTTTTGCAGTTCAGTTTCAGTTTTAAACTTTATGGACTTTCCCCAAATCATCTGTAACTTCCCACTGCAATTAGTATTTCTATTCTTTACTGCTTGCAGTGAACAGCTTGTTAATGAAAGGTAATTTAGTACCAATTTGAACATCAAAAGCTGTTAATATTATGTAAATATAAAGGATTTTTTTTAATTGCATACTCGACTTCTGTGAGTGCAGTGCAAATCCAGTGTGTGTACACAAGGCAGTCCACATTGCTCTTGAAAAAAGTAGCAAATGTTTTGTAGGTTAAAACAGTCAGTTGTTTAACATAGCTGAACTCAAATCTGGATCAACAGATCCTGTGTTAGAAGCATCCCTTGTAGCAACCAGCTCTGTGGGACATGGAACATGCCCCCCTCAAACTATATTCACTCACTCACCCCAGTGGCATGGGGAGGGCATTGGGGGGGAAAAAAAAGGTGAAATCCATGAGCTGAGATAGAGACAAGTGATGGACAGTGCAATTGCTCACCACCTGCCCACTGCTGTCCAGCCAGTTCCCAAGCCATGATCAGTGCCTCCCAGCCAACTTCCCCCAGTTTATTTACTGGGTGTGGTGTTCTGTGGTATGGCATATCCCTTTGTCCAGTTGGGTCAACTGTCCTGGCTGTGTCTTCTCTCAGCTGCTTTTGCCTCCCAGCCCACTCACTGGTGGAGTGGTGTGGGAAGCTGCTAAGTGTTTGACTTAGTGTAAACAACTAAAATGTTAGTGTGTCAACATTATTCTCCTCCTAAATCCCAAACACAGCACTACAGCAGCTACTAGAAAGAAAGTTAACTCTATGTGAACTGAAACCAGCAAAGCATCCTTATTCTTATTCTTATGTTCTTATTCGTCATCCCTTATTCTATACCATTTATGTCACGCCCAGGCCCCACACTTCCCAATGCATCCTTTCCTGTCTTTGGCTGTATTGACACAGGCATCATGCCCTTTGTCTATGGGCCGTCCCTTTAAAATTTCCATTGGGTTTATTTAGTGAATGATTTTGGGATCCATCTGTCATAGCAGTCCAAAGGGCAGGAGAAACGATCTGTGGTGTTGGATCATTGTGCACTGAAGCCAGTTCTGGTTCCATCACCATTGTGCTTGTCTGGTTCTATTATTGCTGGAGTTTCTTCAAATTTCATTCTTCATTAATGTGGGCAGTTGTTACTGTAGTGCTGTTGATACTATATGTCACAGCCATAGTAGGGATTACATACAGTATTATATAGAACTGGTATCATACAATTCAAATCATTGGCTGTTCTCACCCAGAATCAAATTCCCTGGAGGAGCATATCAGACTTCTTCATCGTCTCACATCACCCATGATGTGTCTCCTTGTCCCTGAGCAAAAGCAATCCCATGGATGGGTTTGACTTTGCCTGAGAGGAATAATCCAGCCTGTCCTCCCCAGCATATCTTTATGTGCACTAAAGGGCCTTTATCCCTTTCTTTAGTATGTAATAAATCGGATTGGGCATGGCTAGCCCAACTGGCAGATCCCCTAATGTTGACTGAGCAGGTGGTTTTCCCTAAATGTGTACCCCAAGGTTTAAATGTCCCCACACCCATTGCTCTCAGTGTAGTCTTTAACAGTCCATTATATCATTCCATTCTCCCAGAGGCTGGTGCATGGTAGGAGATGCAATGGACACACCCAGTGTCGTGCCCTTTGGCCCAATGAGCAGCAATTTTCATGGAAGAACCGACTTTTGAGGTTGTTTTTCCTTGCAACTCACAGATCCATGCCTCTACGGTCGAGGTATATTTGTCATTCCAATTCCTTATGAAAGATGAAAAGGAATTTAGTACCCACTGAAACATCAAAAACTGTTGTAATAAATGTTATGTAAATATGAAGGATAAATTTTTAACACTGCAGTACTTGACTTCTGTGAGTGCAGTGCAAATCCTTTGTGTGCACCTGAGACAATCCACATCGGTCTTGGAAAAAATGTAGCAAATCTCTTTTTTTTTTAGCTTAAAATAGTAAATTGATTAAAAGATCCTGTGTTAGGAGCATCTCTTGTAGCAACTAGTGGCACAGTACTCCGCACATTATCCAAATTATATAGGTCAGGCTACACATACACAGGAAATGAAGGGCTAAAATATTTCAAGAGGCCTAAAAACTCCTCTGCATATCCTCTACGCTTGGCTCTTTCACAGGTCAGGAACCTGAAACAGGATCCTCATTCTTCTAGTGACACATCTTGTAGCTCTTGTGTAGCCCAGCAAGCTCCCAACATTTCACTTCTCAGGTGCCAGGAATTTCCATAGGGAATGTAAAGACAGCAGATGACTGAAGCACAAAATCATGTTATGCTATCATCCTACCAAGAAGATTTTCACACTTTTTTATATGAGTTCTCGTTGTTCTCCTGGGCAGTGGGGGAATTGATAAGTCAGAAGCACCATTTCTGCCTGTCTTTGACATTGAGCAACATAGACAGATCTGGCTGAATTTCCCCACTTGACCATGTTAGTAGATAGCTGCTGTATTAAAACCTGATGTGTTTTTGGATGTTGGTTGGTATAGTTGGCATTGGATTAGTTTCTCTCAAATAACTCTTCCCATCCAATTTGAGCATTACACAAATACAGTAACAAGTGAGAGGACTTTTATTGTAGTTTTAATTCAACACAGAGCACAATATATATAACTACTGAAAACAGAACCAGAACTTGAAAGACTGAGAGCTGGCACTTCCCTAATCCTGCCGGCTCTATGCAAACTCTAATGGAAAAATACCCAGGAAGGGATGGGATGAAATCAAGTTCTCAACAGTTCTCTGGAGATGCTGCTGTCTTTGAGTAGTCTAAAGTTTGTCCCTGAGACTTTGAAGGGAGTCAGGACTTTTTCTGAAGCTCCATGTTGAAAAACCTTCCTTCTTTTCATGCTCCCCACCTCTCATTCTGGAAGCAAAACTTAATTCTGAGCCTCACTGTTGTTTCATGTTCATGTAACTGTGCAAAGAGAAGGGGACTCTGAAAGTTTATGGTGATGTTTGCTATTCTAAGGACCAGATGGATTTCTATCCAGATGTTCTAACAGCTGCTGAAAAGGCATGCAGTAGAAAATTACTACTTCCCAGTTACACATGCAGTTCCTACATGCAGAAAAGACATGGAAAGGTGCTGGTAGAGCTAGGGGTAAAAGGAAGCACGTGTTTTACTTCCTTTCTTTCCCACCTACTCTGGGAAACTTGGGGCTTTTGTTCTCATTCTTCTTTAGGTCACTATGGATTATGTAGTTCCTTAGTTCTTGTTTTGCAGTCTCATATTCTGAAGGTCAGGTTTGAGTTCAGGTATTTCAGGGAATGCTGCTTGGGGAACCACTTCTGCATTTCAGTCGGACTCATTTACGTGCACTGTTCAGCAAAACATGTCGGTCACATTTCCACCTCTCTGATTTCCCTAACTCCCATTTTGTGACTGGCAGATCCAAATATAAGTAAGTTAACTTAAAGAAAAAAAAAAACCTTGCACTTCATTTAGACCAGGGCTTTACTCTTAGCCCTTTCTCAGAATAAATTATTACAAGACTGTGCAGGTGTAAGCACCTACCACCAAAGGCCCACAGCTACCAAGCACTTGGCCTGCATCCCAGCCATACTGAGGAGTACCAGTAGTTTTCCTCTCTAGTGGGAAAGATTGCTCCCAGAATACAGTATTTGAGGTAGAATTAAAAGCTCTGGGAAAGGCTTACTTCACTATGGTATCAGCTAAAGAAAGTTGATGCTGGAGGTGTCTTCTTTCTGGAAAGGAAAATATTTAAGGAATGTGGTATTAGCTGCTAACTGTATGCAAGTTGTGTGTGAAATGGGCAGGAGAATAGGACTTCATTCCATTTTGCAGAGTATGTTTTTGAAGTAGCTTCTTTGATTACAATCAAATAGATTCAGGTATATAGATATATATTGATTTTTTTTATATATATAATGAGAGGAGGATGGGAGGCTATGTAGTTTCTTTTTTCTAGGATCCAGTCAGCATCAGGAGCCCATTAGGAGTTACTCAAAGGCATAGAAGGCAGTTACCTTGCCTGAAGAAGCCCACAGCACAAAGAAGGCTGTTGTACTGGTAACAGAAAAAGCCTACTTTTTTAGAACAATGGATTTTTGCTTTCAGAATAATCACTTACTTTGGATATAGTCTGGACAAAAAAATCGATTGCTTTTATTAACCAAATACTCACCTACAATCATTAACTAGGTTAAAAACTCAATTTATTTTGTATTTTTTGTTTTGTCCCCTCAAAATAAGTGATTTTTCTCCTGAAAATGAGTAAGAGCTAGCATCTATACTTAAAATGTATTCTGTTCAATGTGGGCTGTAATTGCTTTTGTTCCTCATTGCATCAAGTATTTAAAAAAAAAAAAAACAACCAGTCCAGTGAAAGTTCAGCCTCTTTAACAGTTGATATATTTATCTCTTGCTCCATTAGGAAGCTGATCCAGCTTCAGTTTCTGAATATCCTCACAGTATCAGTGCACACGTCTTCTGTCAAGTTCAATTAAGAATAGCTCCGATAGCAGTTGAGTATTTTTCCATTGCAAATCATAACTTCTTGACCTTTTCAGAATTTCTTCTGCAGATGTTCCTGTGGCGGAGTGTCAGACTCCACTTGGGCATCATTCCCTCATTAATGTGAAAAGAGTGTGACTGTCTTCTCTTACACAAGCAGCTTTGTTTTGTTTTCTCTGCTGGTATTTGAGTTTCATTTTGGAGTGTGCATATGCTCAGATTTCCCTTCTAGCTAGCAGCACAGCTGGCTATACCCAAGAGTGTGCAGTCTTGAGTTTACAGCTAGCACTGCTGGGGTGGGGGCAGTGCACTGATGAGGAAAAGGGAAAGGAGGCAGTAGCACAGCCTTAGCAATGTGAAGACCATGGATTTATTCTGTTTAGATGTATGTATCTCAATAGCTTGGTCAGACTAATGAGAGGATGGTAATGCTGTGTTGTAGGTAAGGTGTAACTATGCTGTTTCCAGATAATTACAGCTTATTTATGAACTGCCAAACCTGATCAATTTGCTCACTGAGACCTCTTGGCAGAAGTAGCCTCATGTGTGCTGTAGGCCAGGTATATTAACTCCTGCTGTACAACTGAATTATTCTGAGCCCTGTATATTTTTTCTGATTAAAGGTGTTAAGTATTGATGCAAAAAGACAAACCTTCACTGTAGCTGAGCTGAGCCCAGGACCAGTTCTGTGCAGGATGACATTAACAACTGGCAGATCACAATGTGCCTGCTGAATTCTTGCATCTTTGAAATGATCCTGCATCTTGTTTGGCACCATCTACTTCCTGCTGTGCACTGCTCCTGCATGCCTTCTGCTTCTGGGAAGAGATGCCCAAGCCCTGCTCAGATGGGAGGCTGCTCAGGTGCCAGCTCCTATTGTCCCCAGCCTAATAAGTCTGATCCACGTAGCCAGGATATGGAAGCAGACAAAGCCTTTTGCAGAAAGACTAATGATAAAAATGATGATTTTGAGGAGCAACCAAATTGCCATGTGTAGCTTCATTGTGGAAACCTGTGAATGTGCTTTGCTTACATACACAAAAAATACTCTGTGAGGTGTAGCTCTCTCAAATTTTAAAAACAAGACCAAAAAGACAAGCCCCAAAATCCTGTTTGTATGTTCTGGCAACAGCCCATTTACAAGGCATTTGACCATTTAGCCTCAGTTAAGACCTCTTTGAAGGCACTGTGTAAGTTTGCATTGCCTGGATTTTCTCTGAGTTCCCAGTCTCAGCTGTTGATGGAAGATATGGTAAATAAAGCTGGACACTTGAAGAACACAGATTAATTGTATGAAAATGTCACACAGGTCAAGGGGGATTGTGTTTCACCTTATTTACTGATACAGGGCAGCATCACCACTGGAATTTGTACATCCTATACTCTAACATGCTCATTCATTTGGCACTCCTTAATGGAAAACATGGAGCAATTATATGCAGACAATGCTGTAATGGAAAATAATTGAAGACAGACATGGTTTGGGGTTTTGGTTTTTTTCTTTTTTTTTTTTTTTTTCTTTTTTCAAACAATGCATGCCAGATCCTGCATGCAACAATCCTTTTTTTTACTCCCGCCATAAATGCAGCCAATGCTTGAACCACATATGAAACCACACTTCTGAGGTTCTAACTTCACAGCCAGCTAGCAATGACCAAAACAACATCTGCTACAGTTAGAATTTGAAAGTACTTTTTTATTTCGTAGCGTTCCTTTCTCTGCTGAAGTCAGCCTCAGTAGAGCTTTGTAACTGTTGTATCTGGGTAAACAGAAAACTCAATGGTTTTCTGAACTTCAGCGAACGATTTGTGTGAAAATCAGTCACACAAAAATGGATGAAGTACATGTGTGCATAAATCTGAATGCATGTAGTATCTGAAGCGTTTTTTGTTATGTCTTCCAAAGTGCTGTAACAGTTAAAGCTTCTTTTCAAGTCAATGTACACTTTGACATTCCCTTGCTTTTTATGGTTTTAAACATCAGTGTTTACCTCTGCATAAGTGAAGCTGTCAACACAGTGCTTCTAATATTAATGTGACATATATGCCTATTCTTGTTGCTCTTGTTGTTATTAATAGTAATCATAATATTTGAGTTATGGTAGTACCTCAAGGCCCAGCCCTCTTCTCACTAAGTTTTTACAAAATAAAGTAAAGGGAGGGTCCTTTCCTAAGCAGAAGACCAATTGAAAATCAGGCATGGAGGGGGAGAACAGTGAGCTGGAGCAGGTGAGAAGAAGAGTTGAAGTAATGGTGATCATGCCACATGTGTCAGAGGAATCAGAAATAACCAAGTTTAATTGATTTGGATGGTCAAATGCTTCCAGTGCTCTTCCAAAAGTTGGAGCAATAAATTATGGTTAGGGGAGTGGTGTGGAAAGCAAATAGCAGAAAACTGATACTGAAACAATAGATTTTCTTGTCCTAAGTCATTCATTGTCATGCTGCAAAGTTTTCACATTGGAAAAAGTTATTGTCTTTTTCTTTATTGATAAAATATGAGTATTTCCATGGAGAGGTCAGAAATCATGGAAAAGGTATGATATGAAAGGCTTTGCTGTTTGATCACTGTTGCCTTACTACTGTTGAGCCTTTTTTTAGGGGTGTAAAGAATAATTGTATGGCCGTGTTTTAATTATCTGACCATTATTGATGGTGTTGTGAAACAAATCTCTCAGTTTTTCATTGCCTTAAGGTTGCTGGAAGTGTGGGTGAGCAGGCATTAAGAAAGCTTTAAGTATTCTACTTGCACTGCTTTGTATTGGTGGAGTGGAAGGCAGGAAATCCAACCTCCTAAAATTACATATTAATAAACTACTGGATTTATGGGTTGTTTTTTTCCCTACAAAATCTGACTTGCACACAACTGCTGAAGGGGAAAATGCAGCTTTGTCGTGCCTAACTGGCACAGATCCAATGTGCTAATGATACAGCTTTAAATTCTGCATGAGTCAAAGATACAAATAAGTAAAGATGGGCTATATTAGAAGCTTTTAGAAACAGTTGTACGTGGAAAGGGAGCACAGTTTGCCCATGACTCAGGAGTGCTGCCTCCATCTGTCTGCCTTGCCAGTGCGATAATGGAGGCGATTAGTGAATTGCCAACATGGCAAGGAACAGCTTCCCTGGTGGCGTTAGCTTTCATTGATTTTATGCAGCAGTGAGAAGCTCCATGTTTCATTCCCAGAGACTCCACATCCTGGATCAGAGGTTATGGGGATGGGAGGGCAGAAGCAGTATGATGTCTTCATTACCCAGAAGAAAAAAGCCAGTGCCAATTATGCTGAACACCACTGCTGTTCCCCAACTGCCATTGGCATCAGGTCCTGAGACACGGGGCTGCCAAGTCTCTTGGCCAATATCCGCTGTTCTGGCAACTGGAGCCATCAAAAAAAAAAAAAAATGAAAAGGGAAAAAAAAAAAAAAAAAAAAAAGAAGATGATTAAAGGAATTTTAGGAGTGACAAAGGAGGACAATTTTAGGCTCTGATTCTCCAGCTACCATCAACTCCCTGTGAATGGCAAAGACTTCAACACTTTAACAAAATTATTTATGGACTGGACTCTTACAGGATAGCTTGGGAATACATCAGTTTGCTATTAAACAAGAATATATGTGTATATTTGGTTTTGTGTGCAGCCAAATTACCTGGGCGTGCATGGGATTACCCAAACACAGAAAATAGGAAATCCCTCTGCAGTTATCATGAGCTTATGGCTGTACACAGCAATGTCTCTGTGGTGTCAAGGTGCACTTCTGTGCTCACTAGGGGAAGAACAGCATCTCACTTCGGCTTTCTCTGGCAGCTCTTTCCACAGTGCAAAGCAATGGCTCTAGCCTACAGAGGTCGTTTTTTCTGTCATTATTCAGCCCTTCTCAAGGTTTTTGAGGATGTATATGGTGGTTGAAACCTGAAGGAAGTAGGTGTTGTCAGAGCCTGCAACATCAATATCCCTTCCTCTAAGAAGCAGTGACCCTGATCTGCCTGGTTGTCACTGAAATATCTTCCTGTAACAACCACTGAAAACAGACCATGTTCTCACTCCCTGAAAAGAAAGCATTAACACTTCTGAGGGTTTCTTTAGCAGTATAATAAGCTTAGTACGTTTCAGGCCTGGGAATTATTTACAGAATTTTTATGGGAAGCCAAATATATCAATAAGCACATTGAAAATATCTACTGGGACAGTGGATTATAGGAAAATGGAGAGTGCCAAGCTTCAGAATTATTGATAAGATTTTGAACTGTGCAAATGATGAATGTGATGCCCTATTATGCAGTTTGAGGTAAGGCATCCATTTACATGAGCTCATTTATGAAAGTATCATTTAATACAGTATGGTGAAAATAACCAAGTGATTTTCTTTCGTATAATGAAAGTGCTCTTTTTTCTTTCCACAATCATGCTATCAGAGCACATTTTATGTTGTTTAAAATTTAAAAATAAAATTTCAAACAAAGGGGAAAAATTGGAAATAATTCAAGTGCTAATGTCTGTCATTTTAACTTAGAAGGAAATACTTCTTATTTTTCGGGTTTGAATTTTCTCCTTTATTAAAAAGAAATTAAAATGAGATACCTCCTCCCCCACTTCTTTCCTTTTTCCTTTATCTTTCGTTTGATATAAGGGAAAATGGAGTGGAAAATAAGCAGCTTTCTCAGTTTTTAGCTCCCTCCCTTTTCAAAGAGTCAGGTCTTGGCTGATTGTTCTTTCTTTCTCTCCATGCTGAAAAGTGAAAGTGTGTTCTTTCAGCACCCAACCCTGACTGGGAAGAGGGCTGGTTTCTCTGGGAGAATTTCCTTCTTGACTGGCCTGTAGCATGATCCAGCTGCTGCCTCCAGGGAGTCTCATGCAGGGGAACTTGGGAGACAGACTGTGTCCCCCAGGAGACACATCAGGCTGAGCTCACCCTGACCCACCTCAGCCAGGACTGAAGGCAGCCAAGAGCAGGGAGTTAGAGCCAGGCAGCTCCTCAGGGATACCTCAGACCAGTGCAAGATGTTTCCCATCTCCTCTGCAAGTGGGGCGATACTGTGTATTTAAAGTTCTGAAGTGCCCAGCATCACAACGAGAGCAGGAGCATCCAGGCAGACCAGAGCTGGTTTTGTGGCTGGTGCTGTTTTCAAATTAGAAAAACAGTCAAGGACTTTCGGATAAGATGTGCATGTCAAAAGGCAATAAAGAAAACAACTGGTCTTAAAAGCTAATCGCCATGCACCGTTGAGATTGGGACCAAAAAATGTTAGCTAATATTTTAAATGTGAGTGAAGGGTCAACAGATGAACCGTATTGTAAACATACATGTCAGCAGCAGGGCAGGGTTGAAGATAAAATTGGAACCATGTGCTTTTCCATTTCTCATAAGGCACAGAGGTCATGACCCCAATGGCTTAAAAGTCCCTCAACAGGGAAAAATATAATAATGTCATATGTCACGCAGGGAGATGCTGTGCTTATTAATTTTGTAAGGTACATACAATTGCTAAGAATAATGTTTTGTACTGTGAAGGAGAGAGTCTCTTTTAAGAACATCTGGTTTTTATCAAATCAAACTACTCTTGAATCAGGTCTTAACACAATACATGGAAATACAGTTAAAACTTACAATGAACTGTAACTAATCCCACAAACTGACGAATCAGCACAAATCACTAAATATGATATTTAGAGCAAATGAATGCAGTCATCTGATAGACCTTGGAACTGCCTCATTACTGCCATTTATTCAGTCATTAAAGAGCTGCACCCAAGTTAGCATCTACCCCATTTCCACCCTAATACCTGAGGAAGCCGTGAGCTTTTTCTTTCATTTCTCTGTCCCCATTAATAAATTCTACCCATTTCCTTTCATGATTCAGTTAAGTGGTCGTTGTGCTGGATTTTAAATTAGAAAGGGAAACAGAGAAAGGATTGACCATTGCACCCAACCTAATTCCTCTCAAAAAGGGTGGCAAGGTGGTGCTCTGCAGGCAGAAGGCACTGCTGTATTTGTGGCAACTCCACAGATGATTTATTGATGGCAATGACAGTGTGCTGTCACAGACAGGAATACTCTCATAAGTGCCTGCCCAGAGCTTCAGCAAGTTCTTATCCCAAGAAACATAAATGTGTTCTGCAGAAATTGTTCAAGAGTGATACTTTCCTGGAATACAGATGTTCATGGGTCTTCCCTCTTGCAAAAAAAAAAAAAAAAAAAAAAAAAAAAAAAAAAAAAAAAAAAAAAAAAAAACACGTGGGGATTTAGCATTTACTGTGCATCTGTTCTTTTTAAATAGTGTGCACAAGAGGAGTAAATATGGGATTGAGAGAAAAAGGTTCTGAGTTCTGATCTTTGCTTTGGGTGGGTTTTCATGTCTTGGTAGGAAAATCTCTTTCTTCCTTTCTCCTAACACTAAAATGTACATACCTGCTTCCAAGCATATCTCTCAGTATAACTAGTTGCAGCTTCTCTGTTTCTTTGAAGATTCAAAAAGGGTATTTTTGTATTAGAGTTGCATCACGAAATGCCAGGCCCCTCCTGGCTTTTCCATTCCTCTGGGTACTGCAGTTCCAACCTCTTTTTTTTTTCTTCCCAAACCAGACTTCTGTCTCCCTCTTCTACTTCCTATCACTGTTCCACTTGTATTTCTTGCCTGCCAGATAGCTGTCTGTTTTATCTCCCTTTATATGCATTTCAGAACTGAGGCTCTGAAATGTCTGGGATGAAAATTGCCCTCCAAGAGGCCAAAGTGAGGAAGGAACTGAATGTTCTACTTAATTCAGATGAATCCATGCTAAACCTGTTTTCAACTGTTTTCTCAAATGCAATTACCAAATGCTACCCAAGCCAAAAAGATCTTGTCTGTCGAGTCTTGTTCCAGTTCCTTTGCTCATGAGCATGTAGGTCTTTTATAGCAAATTGTATTCAGGAACATCAGGTTAGAAAGAACCACCTTCTGCCTTTGAGACTGATCTCCCACAGTTGCAACCATGAGACAATGCCCAGTTCAGGAGTGCACAGGTCTTTCATTCCTGCAATCACGGCACACAAAAAAATACTTCTTAGCCTTCAAAAATACGTATTTATAGTGGAAGGTCGAAAGTCATGCTATAATGTGCCATAGGAGTATAAAAGGAGAGATCAAGGGTATTGCAAAATGAGATTGTGTGTGAAATACAGCTCCCAGGTGGAAAAAAAAAGTTGACTAATAACCATTGCTTCTGAGGAAATAAGGAAACCCAGTAAAGTACCTGCCAGTATGACCTGAAGGAAAAACATGTGCTGTTCCATTGAGTGCCAGTGGGATGTGCCAACTAGATGCTGAAGGGAATGTAATGCCTTGAAGCATGACTCTGTCTGCATCTTATTTCAGTATCCAGTTGTTCAGCAGAAAGAGGAAAATATCAGAAACAAGGGCAGTAGGATGATTAATTCTTCACAAGGCATGAAAGCTTGAAGTTAATTTGGTATAACTGCACTACAAACAGAGATATAGCCCCCTTTCACACTCCCTTGAATGTACCAATACGCTGGATACCTACAGATCTGCTTCAGAACTCACTTTCTGGGAATTTCTCTCTATAGATTAACCATTCCCTTCCTTAATCCTTTCAAAATCCATCTGAAAGCCATTTAGGCAACCTGTCACCATGAGCCTCATGTGCAAGCAGCTTACAGAATTTCACTCTTCAGACAGCTAGAAACCCTTTTTTCTCTTTAACTACATTTATTCATGACCAGTTTATTGCAATTTGATCTTATGCTCCATGGTCACAGTTATATGGGGCCATGATATCTTTTCTTTGCCTTTCCTTTAGGAGGCTGAACAAGCCAACTTCTCCTATTTTCCTATCACAGGATGCATTCTCTCTCTCTTAATAAATTCTGTGATCCTTCTTTGAAACTTGGTTTCAGTGCTGTGGTTGTCCTTAAATATTTAGAAAAAGGGTATCTGGGAAACTTGATACCATGAAGATTCAATAAGTTGTTTGTGTGCGTGTGTTAAAACATATAAATGATGCACTATCACGTATATCTCTACACATGTATTTTGAAACAAAAAAAGGGTATCAAGGTTCAGGTTCTTGCCAAACTCTTCCCCTTGTGCTCAAAAGACCTCTTGGCGTCCTTCTCGGTTTAAGTGGCAAGATGGAAGAAGATGCAGCACAAAGACAATCAAAGGCAATCTAAATACAATAAAAGTTAGCTACCTCCTCTCTTCTTCTGTAAGTTGTGTAATCTGACCTAGTTGTGTTTTTAGAAAGCTGGTATGTGCCCCTACATGTATGGCTACCAGCAGAAAGAAACCCTAGAACCAGGCATGTTGTTATCATGTCACTTTTCTTACTCCAGTCATCTTAAGGGATTTCATAAATCATAAGGATCTCATCATATTTAAAACATTGTCAAAAGCACTTAATCCATTACACCATTCTAGTTTTAATTTTCATTATTTAAGCCTCTTATAAATGCATACAGCTTAAATGCTCATATAGTTGTCAGTATTCCCCCCTGATTTCATTACCTGCAAATTCTTGACAGAAAGCTGTGCACTGAAACCACTGTGTTGTGAAAGGGTAAAAAGTGTATTTTGAATGACTTCTCCTGGTTAAGGCAGTCAGCACTTACGTGAGGTACCAGTCTTGTATTTTAGTAAATATCACTGTACTCTGTTCTATCCTTAAAGGCTATCCAAATTCTGGGCCTCATTCTGCAGTCACACCTGCACAAGCCTAGGTGTGTACCTCTGCAGAGCATCTCTGGCTCTAGCAGTGCCTTGAGCAAACAGCAGTTCTATAATGTTGATTAAATTTAATAGCCAAAAGAAGAGGCTGACCACAAATCAGTGATGGTGAAACATAAGCCTTGCCCACCTCACAGAAATAAGAGGGTTCTGTGTTCTCATACCCTACCCCAATCATACTTAGATCTGTTTGAAAGCCAAACCAAATTGTAAATGAATCCAAAACCAAACCGCGAACTGGCTTCTGGCACTTTAAATGCTTTTATTTAGGTACCACCCAGCTATGGAGGTTCCACAAAACCAAACTGGTATTATTATCTTCCTTTATTCTACTTTTTTGACTGCTTCTGGCACCATCTAGGGCAATTTAAAGCATAATTAACAGAGTGAAAAGCAATGAAATTTTGTCTGAAATTGGTGTATTACTATGATCCTATAACTTTTCTTTCCTGAATACTGTGTCAAACTTTTTCATTAGACAGCCTTTTTTAGTCCTTGCAACTCTCCTTAGGTTTTTCCTTAGACTTCAGTCTTCACAAATTTCTTATGCTCAGTCCTATCCACAAAAGCTTTGATAATGAATTTTGGGGAGGATAAGAATAGATATTTTGATTGGAGAAAAAAAAATTAGTCCTTTGAAAGTCCCCATTTATCTGCTGCATTTAATCTGCTTCAGTTAAAGAACTACCAAAAACCAGATTCTTGGAGATATTAGAAAGTTGTGTTGGTGAGTGTTCCTGTAATGGGGAAGAAAAAGGGTGAGCATTGTAAGCTTCTTCAGTTTCAATTGAGATGTAAAGGTTTGGATTATTGTTTTTGAGAGCTGTGCCATTCTAACCTTGGCGTTGAGCCCCTGTTGTTGCCTCCCCTTGAGGTCCAGCTCTGTAGGAACCAGTGCCTTAGCCACGGCAAGTTATTACTGCTGGCAGCTCATCCCTGTTCCCATCCAGGTTAGGACAACATGCTTATCTTCACAAACGGAAAAGCACAGCCTCCAAAGGTTGTTGACTCAAGGTCTGGTGACTGTGATGTGGCGTGATGTGGCAGCATGGCTGAAATGGAGACAGAGCAGTGATAAGTGTGACTCTGGTTTTGTAACAAAGGCAGTGGCAGAATCTCATTCACTGCAGCAGGGCAATGGGTTCAAGCCAGAGGGAAGGTGACTCATCCTAACTCTTTGGGTATTTTACTCTAGGTGTTGATCTCTGATCTTACCAGTCTAGACTCAATGTTTTTGGGAGAGGGAGCAGGAGAAAAGTCATATCTAGAGCATGATGCATCTCACCATAAAACAGACATCTAAAATAAATCACGTGCACAACAATGGAGTTGCCCATTTCTCTCCACTGACTATAAAAAGCATCGGTATGACTGGCTCCAAAACACACACCTGTGGTGACACTTACAGAAAGGTCATTTGCTGGAGAGGACTGAAATGACATGGCAAAAAAAAATCTATGGTATGAGGGTGGAAATCCACCCTATACGGCTGTTGTTACCTTATGGACAACAATTCGGTACATATAGCAATATTCTGCAATACTCCTCTGTGAGGCTCGGGAGTGACTCAGAGATCAGGAGTGGTTGTTTGTGCTTCCTAACCGCTCTGTTTACAATCTCCCCTGTGCTGGTAAAGCAGGAGAGATGGGAAGGAGAAAGGCATTGAATTGGTCTTACTGCTTCCTCCTCTGTTTCTAACCTTTTGCTTACATTTAACTCTTATCTTAGTGTTGTGTTTGCCCATTTCCAAATGTTTAGAATTTAACGTTGCAGTCTCCAATGAAGAGTGCCATTCCCTCCCTCACTTCTGAATGAAATAATGAAAACACTTTAATTAATTAATAATTATAATGCACAGGATAGCTGAAAAGTTGTAGTAGAATATCTGTATAGATATTCACTTTTAACAGTTTCTAAGCAATTGCTTTTAGGTATCATGGTTTTATAGCGACAGAGATTTGTACAAAATGAAAATACTGCTTTATGCATTTCTAATTCTGTTTTCTCAAGCTTTCAGTATTTTTTTTTTCTGTGTGAGGTGAAAAGTTGATACTGGTTTACCATCCCCAGGGCTTTAGAAGACATCAGGATATTTCAGTGATGTGATGCTTGTGGATGCAGAGGCACCTTGTTTTTCTCTAGCTGATACTGTCAGTTTCTGAGACTTTCTGGTTCACAAGAAGTGCTTGCCATAGCACCATCAGGTGCTACCAGCAGTTTACTTTCTGATGTCTCTTTATGTGAAGCATCTCCAATAAAAAAATTTAATTAAAAAAAAAAAAAAAGAAAAAGAAAAGAAAGGACTTTATTTCTCAGATCTCTTATAGCACAAGGGAGGAAGATTCCTGTTGTTCTGTCTGCTCAGCACAGCCTAATTTGGGGGCATACTGCCAGATCCAGCATGCTTAAGGCCTGTGCACAGCATTTGGACTGCTAAAATATGCTCTGAATTTAGAGGGAGAATATCTGCAAAAGCAGTCTGACATAAAAGAATTTTTGTAAGTAAATAAAGGAGGGATTTAAATTTTACCATGCATAGGGAAGTATAGTTTGCAACAGAATTTTTTCTTGCTCTGTGCATTTTGATGTGCTCATGGCTGCTGTATTCCTAGTGCTCAATGCCCAGGCTTCTTTGCTGGTAAGCACAGGGGTTATTTTCTGGGTTTCATTTTCAAACCATAATGAAACTGAAAAAGCAACAAGGGCTGGATATAAGTGCAAATTATGAAGGCCATAAAATACTCCCAGCAGACAGAACTCTCTGTGGCAGAACTGACAGTTCACATCACTTGGTAAATACTTAGCACTACTACTACAAAACAAACACTGGGATTAATCACAAGAGAAGTCTGCAGGTTGAAAACCTCGAATGAGCAACTGTAGAAGGATTTTCAGAACTGCTTCGGTCTGTTGATGTATCTCACCATAAAATCTTTCCATATTCATATTTGTTTTTTGGCTGAAGAAGTTAAACAGTGGTCTGGCTGCTAGTACAAAGTGTTCTGTCTCCCTTCCCCTCCTGCCTTCCTGTACTGCCATGACTCCAAAGTGAGGGGAGGAGTCCGGAGACTGAGCAGAATGAAATGCAGGTGGGGATTGAGTGCTAACCAGCCAAGACAAACAGCGCTTCTGCTGTCTTCTATCTTTTCCTTTTCTTTTTTTTTTTTTTTTTTTCCCCCCTTCCCCTGAGCTGTCCTACATTGAAGCTTTCAGCCTGTTTGTAGCTGCTGGTGCGTGCATTGATACCGATTGCTGTAGTGCTGCATCTCCCTCTTGTAGGCAAACACACGCTCTTGTTTCTTTTACATTCTCTCCTCCCCCTCCACAAACCTCTTTTCCCAAATGGTTTGGTTTTGAAAGAAAAAAAAAAAAAAAGACAGAGAATAATAGATCTGTGCAAAAAGCCCGGTAACAAAGCCAGGAGAAACTTGGCCAGCTTTCAGCTTTGTTACGGACTCAAGGCTCAGTCCAGGTGTGTGGAAAATTTTGCGACTGCTCTCCAGGCTGCTTAGCAAAACTGAGCCCTCTTCTACTCAGACTGGAGCTGATCTCTGGATTCACATGGCAACATGAGGAAAATCCAGGTCCCATGTGGTTTGTGGGTCAAATCTCAAACTGAAACAAGGGACACCCAGCCCTCAGCCCACAACCAAAGCAGATTTCCACAAAGGCTGTATCCCTCAGTGCTGAATTGACAGATAGCTAAATTTCCCTGTAAGCATCCATTTTGAAATACAACAATCTGATTATTGATATTTTTTTTTGTCAGAAAATCATACTGAAATTTTTGCACCTGAAATGTAGTTAATGTCTTACATCATCCGGAGACATATGGTAAAAATGTTAAACTGTAGCAGAAGAAACTAAAACTAATGTCATCTTCTGTTGGCTAATTTGTTCCTTTAGGCATCATTTTGACACATGATCTTTCTCTTGGGCCCAGCTCTGCCCCTGCAAGGTCTGTCTTTCTGGTTATTGAGTTTAACCACACATTGCAAAAAGTAGTTTCATTGGGTCCCACCAGCAGTGGACACAGCTCCTGGCATGGTATGTGTGTACATGTATCAAATTCAATCCTGCAGTCACTTTTTATATCTTCTAATGTAAATATCCGGTAGTCTGCCAAGTGTTATCTAAGCCAGCACAAGGTGACTGCTCTTGAAGAGACTTGCCGTGCTTTATTACAAAGGATGGTTTTTCTCCATCTCTTTGTTACCTCCCTAAATTTAAAACGTGTGTCATAAATTCTGAAAATGCAAAATCCATACTGGCACTTTCCGTGTTTCAGTGGCACAGGATGGAAGCAGAATCATTTGGGCATGGTCTGTGATTGGTGCCTCCCATCCGACATCCTGCCCACCCATCCTCTCCCTGCTCCCACTCCGAGGAGCTCACCATGGTATTCCCGGCCACTCCCCAAACAAGATTAACTCAAGTTGAGGATCACCTTAGAGAAACAGAAGGCATTATCAGGTTGTGTTTTTTTAACTCTGATCCTCAAAAAGCCTCACAGGCTTCCTTGTCATCAGCTAGATAAAAAAAAGCCTTCTGCCATCATAATGTACTTGTTGAGAGGTGATAGAGGATTTAACTTCTGTGGGTAGAGTGGAAAGCTTTTGCCAGCACTGAATCAACACCCAGTTTCCACGCCAGCAGGAAAATGCTCCCCCATAGCCAGCACCCACAATCTGCTCAATATTTCTTGCTGGGACTCAGATGCCAGCTGCCTTTTGGGCCGCAGGCAATTATGGAATATGGTCGTTCCTCCCCTTTTTCTCCTGGCTGCATATCAATTTATAGATTAAAATCTGAATCTTGAATGTTTCACTCCATGAAAAGCTGTTTAATGCACAACCAGTCATTTTCTGCATTACTAGAGGCAACCAGAGGCTTTAAAAATACACCCAAGGTGGAGAACAGGGTGAATGCCCAGCCTGAAAGCTGCACTACATGTGTGGCAGCATCCTTTCATGAAGAGAAGGGTCTTGCTGCCTTCTAGCAAGTGCCAAGAATAATCCTTTTAAAAGAATTCAGGCGTGTCTAGTGATAGGCTAATACGCTGCAAGGATTGCAACACTAACTGGTAAAATGTAGAAGAAATAAAATACTGTTAGCTGAGAGTGCCAAAGATCTTTTGTAAACTCTTGCTGTTGCTTTTGACACGCTGAGCGGAACGTTAGGATGGGCGGTCCAGTGTTTAGTGACACCGAGACATAAACTTCACAGCAAGACGTGCTACCAGTACCCAGAACTGGTTTGGGGGTTTGTTTCTTGTCATATCCTCGTTAATGCAGTTGTTTTTAATCTTGTTTAAGTTTTTCTGCTTGCTCAGTTTAGGAGAATTTAACTTGTCAGGCTTTATTATAGTGAAGATCCTCTTTCCTGCTTCACAATTTACTGCAGTGGGATTGCAAAAGCCTCAGGGAGAAAGTCAATTAAATGAGCGATGAAAACACTCCTAAGGATATTAAGAGTTTGGATTTTGTTTGCTTTCTGCTTTTAACAAAAACCTACTGTCAATTTGAGTGCTAAATTACTTGATATTGTTTGGTTTTTAAAAATTAATGGTTCTAGTGCAGTGTAGGTCTTGCTGGTTGCCTTGGTGCTTTAGCTCAGAGCAGGAATGCACTTTTGAAACAATCATCTGACAATCCCCATTTATTAGGGTTTTGTTTTTGTTGAGAGCAGTCTTGGAACATGGGAGAGTTATGAATGAAATCAAACTGTGCATATATGCTACAGGAGTAGATTTAGCACACTCCTGCCCCTAAGTGGCTTTTCCTCCTTGGGTCTGGAGTTGAGCTGTTGTGGGGCAAACCCAGCTCCAGAGGGACATGGGGAGGGATGAGGGTGGCTCTGCCTCGCCAGCAGCTCTCCTGCAGAGATCTTCTTCACTTGCACTGCCTCACTTGCTGAGGGCAGAGACAACCCCTGGTTCTCAAATTCAGGCAACTCACTCTGAAGGGTATGAGAGAGAGGGTGAGCATATCTGTGTCTTGTTTTGTCAGGTCACTGACCACACTGGGCATCTAAACCAGTTCCACTTCTGGGTAGGATGAATGCAGGCCTTGGTGCCATCATTCCTCAGGTCCCTATTTCCCCTGAGACATGAGAGAGGATGGATTGATCAGAAAGGAAATCCATCCAGCTGACAGTCCTGCCTGGAGCAGGAGCAGCATGGAACAGCAGAGCAAGCCTACAGTGAAACGTTTGAACGACATTTGAATTAATTAGAATACATGTAATTTTTCATGAGGTTCTGGAAAAGCAGTTGTTAAATGACCTCTACTGAAAATCTCATGTAAAAAAATAATTGTTGTCAGCCTGAGTAGAACACGTGTATCGTGGAATACAATGGACATCCTTGCAGTTTGGAATTTATGGCTTCACATCAGATTACAGCTCAGTTATTCCACATGAAAAATAATGCCTTAATTGTAAAACAGTTCTTTTAACCTTTAAAAGATGGAGCCTTTGTGCACACGCTTCTGCATCTGTTTAGTATTTTTATGAATGCATGATGTAGAAAGGGTTAAAGTGCATTTGGCCTCTCCAGTGAACCTGGTATATGAGCAAAACACAAGAAGGGAAAGTGTGCCTCAGCCTTTGGCCAGATGAGTTTATACAGTACTTGGGGTCTGCTGGAAGCAGGCATTTTCTCTAGTGCTCGGTGTCAAGTGTATTTTAATGTAACTTTCTATCCAAAGCTGTTCTGATGTGAAGGGAAAAAAGAGGAAAAAAAAAAAAAAAAAAACCTTGGCACAGTATTTTGCTGCTGCCCTGGGATTGATTATGTCCTCAGTGAGTACAGCAGCAATGACACCCATCTGTGCTGAGCTGGTGAACTCCTCCTGGTATCTTTGTAGGAAACATGCACGGAGTAGTTATGAAGCAGCGAGTTGCACTGAAGTTGTTGGAGGCTCAGCAAGTGATTTAATGGTCACAGCTGTTTGTTTGCAGACAGGATTTGGACAAGTGGAAATATACTGACCTGTGATGTGAGACCTACTCCGAGCTCTGCAAGTTCTTCCTGTGTGACCTTGGGCAAATCACTTCTCTGCTTTTTTCTCCCTCCTTTATCTGTCTTGTCTATTTAGTCTCTCAGTTAGCTCCCAAGAGCAGAGGCTGTATCTTACTCTCTGTTTGTACAGTGCCTAACATGACAGGGCCCCAGGCTTCCTGAGGTCCCAAAGATGCTGTTGCAATGCAAGTTGTAAATGTTAAAGAGGTGTAAGATTCTGGCCCTGTGCACCATCATCACCATCTGTTTTCCTATGACAAATTAGTAGTAGGAAAGCACACAGCTGAGTGATTAGAGCTGTGACCATTCCCAGGTCCTGCTCCTGGCTTTGGCACTGCCACACTTTGTAATAAGAGCTGTTTAAAAATTTTCCAGCAACATACTCTTGGTTTTTCTTCCTTAGAGAGTTTCAAATTAGTTAAAACTGAAAATAAGGAGAAAAAAAAAAAAAAAAACTAAGAGCATGCCAGTTTTGACAAACCTTTACTGGGAAGATGATTCAGGGGCTGAGATTGGAATTCCTGGAAAAACAGAAAGCAAATGACCTCCTTTTCTCACCTCTTCTAGAAAAGCCAGTACTGTCCTCATGTGCTGGAGGAGGCTGTGTTTGAAATCTCTGCTCCAGCAAAAGTTTTGCATGAGGACAAACTTGTGCTACTAGGTATTGTCACAGTGACTAGGGCCATCACTTGGGGTGCCAAAAGGTTGGTTCTTTGTCAAGACTGCACAGAACACAGATGGAGGCCTGGCTTCCCCACTTCTTGATAATTTCCTCACCAAAAGACTCTGCTGTCCCAGGGAGAAAGGGGTTGAGATTTTCTCTGTGGGTTTACATTGACAGATTTGCAAGGTTTTGTGGTTGTTCTCAGCAGAAAGGAAAAGAGAACAAATATTTTATGACCTGAAATAGATGGGAAATTCATTTGCTGTCCAGCTCCTTCTGAAAGTGGTGTATTTTCTTACTGTCACTGTGTCTCCTCTAATTAAAGTGGGTACTCTGTTGCTTTTAAATACCTCCATTTTTTGTGATGTTTGACCAGTTATCACTTCTCCTTTGGGGCTGGTGCTTCCTCTGATCTGACTGGAAGTGTGGAAAGGCAGCTGTATGAAGGTGCTTTGTGCCCTGGAGCTGGAAGCATCACACAGAGCAACCATCAGGCAGCTTCTTCCAACCTCAGCTGCAGCAACAGCTATGGAGCTGTTTGCTTCACAGATAATAATTAGATTTTGGTTGTGCTTCCTCCACACAGCACTTCCCTGTAATGATACAATCAGCTATGCCAACTTTCTGCACCTCCCAGGACTCTGCTGGAGAAAGGGAGTCCTCCAGCTGGACAGGCAATGCAAGCAGCAAGCAGAATTTAGTTGTGTCAGGATGGAGTATTCTGAAATCTTATGAATTTGATTATTTCTTTACAATGGAAATTCTACAATATACTGTGCTATAAGTCAAGTTGTTCTTGGCTTCTCTTTAGTAATTCCCCATTATTTGTTTGAAATTATGTCATCCAAAGGACTGAAACAAATTGATCATGGGAAATCTACATTTAGTCATAAAACTACTGTGTTTGAGCTTTTGTCTGGCATACCAGGTGGGGCAATGACTGGTGATGGTGATTGTTGTGTTAATCAAACCACTGAATTACGAAATTATTTCTATACTTTTATTCCACTTTCCTTGGAAGAAGTTTCTTTGACAAGCAGGTGTTTCTTCTCAAGATCATAATCAGTGCGGAAACACAGGGTGGCTTGGAGCTGCCACATTTCCACCAAAAGTATTTCATTACTGCTATGTTTATGTCTATGTCCACTTAATGAGATTTCTATAGATCGTGAGACCCACTTAGTATGTCCTTAACCCCATAATGATAGGAAATGGTGCTCTCGACTGCCAGACTGATCTCCCTCACGAGGATCATAACGTTAAAATTTCCTTTCCAAAACCAAGAGCCATATGTTGCCACATGGAACTGCTGTTGGTTGCTTGAACGAGTCAGTGCCCTGAATTTTATGAAAACTGGAATGGCTGCTGTGGTTGAAATGAAACTTTTCAGCTTCAGGAGTTGCAGTCACAAAGGAGGTTAGTGTCTGGACTGATGTGGAGCGTGCTGGTGCAGAACTGAGCTTATTTCCTAGCTGGAATCTGCCATTTCTTCAGGACCTGAAGGAAGAAGATTTTGCCTCTGTTCCTTCTTGCCAAGAGGAAAGCATACTTACTAACTGTATTTCTTCATTGAAAGGGTTGTCAAGGGTTGGAACATGCTGCCAAGGGAAGTGGTGGAGTCACCATCCCTGGAAATGTTCAAGAAATGACTGGATGTGAGTGCCGTAGTTTGGTTGATACGATGGTGTTTGATCGAAAGTCAGATTTAATGATCTTGAGGGCTTTGGTCAAAATTTGGATTCAATGATCTTGAGGGCCTTTTCCAAGCTTTTCAATTCTCCAAAAAGTCTCAAAACCTTGAGCTGCAATTATGCCCAAGTCACTTGGTTCACTGAATCTTGTAAGACACAGTTTAATAGAATCTGTCTCTACTGCCAATATTTGCACAAAGAGAAAAGAAAAAATGTATTAATGGGAGAGATTTATCTCCCTTTATTTGCATTATTATCAAACGGAGATATTTCAGGATGAGGCAAAGATGGGGGAGTTGTTTGTTTTGGGGTTTGATTTTTTGATTTTTATCTCTCCAGGCTCAGGCAATTTCGTGAGCCTGCAGCTGTAACTCCGGGAAGAAACAGGTGAAATGAAAAGTAAATTGTCTTGTAATGTAAAGATAACAGAGCACTGTTTTCCAGCCCCAAAGCAGGAGTCTTGAGAGACAGATAAACAGGAACAAAATCTTTCAAAATAAGTTATAGTGTATGGTGTCCTGGTGCAATTGACTGTTGTTACATATTCATATGAGGTGTAACAAAGCAATTAGTATATTTTCTCCATTAAAAGAATTAATGATGCAGATCTCCATTTCCCAGTAATTAATTGCAACTCTTTCTGCTCTGGAATTTTTTATAGGGCTTAACTGATATTCCAAGAAAGGAGAAGCTTAGCACAAAATGTGACTGAATAAAAGTCAGTTTTACCCAAGGGTTTTCTTTGGATTTTGGTTTGTGACATGTACTGTGAAAGATTTAGTAATAGTTTATTGCATAAAGATGGTGCAGTACTGACACAGCCTATTTGACTTCAGAAATTCAATTCACTTATATTGACTGACTGATTGTGAAATCCAGCTTTTCACAGGTTCCAAAAAACCCCCCAAAAATTCCTAAAGCTTCAAAAGAAAACCAGGTTTTGTTTAATCCCTGTAAATACGTAACCTCTAGACTTTTCCATCGTGACTAGACACTAACTTTCAGAGCCCACTATTAATATTGTATTTCTTCATGTATTTCTGGCCATTGGAGTTTTTTTCTCTTCCCCTCTCCCACTCCCAGTCTCTCTCACAGTCTAATATTCAAAGTGCTAACATTCAAACACCAAAAGAAAATATACTGTTGTTTTGTGCATGTCATAGCTCTTATGCTGAGGGCCATGAACTCAGTAATGTGTTTCTCTTCTAACATAAAAGGATGGAAAAAGGTAAGAACTTGTATCATCTCTAAGGTGAGCTTTGTGGAGCCATGCCAGTGCTCTGCTAAACAGAGGCCTGTAATGCAAAAATGTATTCCTGCAGGTAATTTTGTGATTAGGGGGAAGACCAGAGATTGATGGATTATAGGTCTGACTCAAAATTCATTGAAGTCAAAGGAGATATCTTTAATGATTGTAAAAAATGCTCTTTTTTTTACGTATGAATTGGTGACAAGCCAAACTTGGGCTTGAATTCTCTAGAATTTGCGAATCAGTTGAGATATGATGTGGTTAAAAGCTGTGAGTAGCATGTGACTCTAGAGCCCTGAATTCAAATCTCTGTGTTGTTCAGCTCTAAAGTTTTCTGTAGAGTGTCTGGTGTAAAGACCTGTGATATTTTACAGTGCTAAGTCCTAATTTTACAGCAGGAATTTGAAGGATGCGTCACAAACCATTTCTTTCAGATAATAAAGGGATAGAAACTCAGACTGTCAGTGGGTTGGATTTCTTGGGTGACTTGTTGTGGGACAAGTTGTGTGACTTGTCTGTATAAATGGCCAGGTATTGTAAATAAGGCACATAAAATAGCCTGTTCAAACTATGCTTTGCACTACTGTAAGTAGTCACACAGATTTTTCAAACCTTTGCTGACTGTTCCAGTGCTGATTTTCCATGTAATCTATAGTAGCCAGTGTGGCTGGAAACATGATCTTGTAAAAGGAACAGAGGTTACCTCAAGGTAATTTCCATTTTTAAACAAGTTCCACCATGCAAGAAGTTGCATAGCTTCTGCTGTAAGCCATAATATCAACCTTTTTTTAGATAAATTTGGGGTTACTGAGGGCACAGCTTTACACTCTCAAATGCTGGGTTATTCAGAAGTAGGTTGTTCTCCAATTTGGTCTTTGCAAATTATTCACTCTTGTTTATACAACTTTGCCAATAATCTAGACAATTCATATAGCACTTCCCCAAAGGTGCTGAATTCTGTGAGATTCAGAACAAATTCATAATGTACCAAGTAGAATCCACCACGTTTTTATCTGATGGATGAATCTTTCAGTGCCCTCAAAAGTATGGGAAGAAAATAATTTCCTGAAAGCATTCATTGTGCACCATTCAGAACTGTAGATTTGTTACTATATCTGTAATGTATGTAATACTTACTAATATACATAAAATTAAGACATGCAACATCTCTGGGTGTTTTTGTTAAGAATTTGAGTATGTAGGAGGAGAAGTGTTTCTTAGATTTGAAAAGCAAGGCTTTAATGGGACAAGTCTCCGTAACTTATTTGCTAGTTTGTAAAGTTTGGATGGGTGAAATTTCAAAAATGTAATGTTTGGTGATTTTAGTAGCTGTTTCATCTGTGAACCTTTCTCAGTTAATTTGGTTTCACTATTGGTGTTTTCTAAGTATAAAAAAGAATACATTTTGTAATTTTTAATGGAAAATAGATATTTCTTAAAACATGAAATACTTGCATGTGGACACAAATATTTGTTAAAATGTGCCTTTAAAGGCCAATACTAATTCACTGTAATGTATTAATTCTAGTCTTTCTCATGGAATATATTGTCCTGAGACACAACTATAAATGATTTTAAAGCCTGTACTTAACCTGTCACAAAGCACAAGCCATGAAGAAGATGGTGAAATCTTCTTCAGAGCTTCAAATCTTCTACAACTGAGCTTTCAGGTTACTAGAGAGTACCTGTGCCATTTCCTATTAAAATCTAATCCATTATGACGAATCCATGGGTGATTGTTTCATGCTTTTACCTCCCTTACTAGTAGCCATCACAAACTGGATAAACTAATGATTAAAATTTTATTTTTCTTTCTTCATCTTATTGTTAGTGCGAACATAAATCAGTTTCACTGTGAGGAGGGAAAAAAAAAAAAGAGGAAAAGTAAATACAGCTGTAATTGTAAACATTTGTAACATCAGTTGTAGACATGGGTTGCCAGAATTTGTCATCTTTAAAGAGTATGTTTTTATAGTACAGAAGTTAATACTGCAAAACTGAGTAAGAGCATGGAAACTCATATGACTTCTCTTCTAAAATGTTAAAGCATACTCAGCCTATCCACTTCCAAGCAAGACAGAGTAATTTCTTTAAAAGCTGAATATCTTTACTGAAATATTCTTATTTTGTTGAATTGTGAGGACACAGGTTATTGCTGTTACACCACTTACTCAGTGGAAATAATGTTTTGGAACTAGCATTTTGTTTTCACTTGGGTAAAACCATATTAATTATTGTTCTTAATTAATATTAAGACTTGTTTAGGCTGTTGCCATCAAGATTTCCAGTATTGCAACATTATCTGATGACAAATGGAATAATTTCACCCTGTCTTAATTCACTGAGGTATCAGTTGCTGTTTTCGAGTTCCCAAGCCCTCAGTTTTGAGATTTCGTCATTCTCTTTGCATCACACTGAGTGTATGGCCCTTAGATTAAAGGACTTTCATGATCCTTCCTATCTGTCACCTCGCTGGCTCATGGCTTACACCAGCTTGTGTCACCTGCTTTCTAGAGCAGCCCACTTGTACTTCATCCCATACACTGTAATACATACATATATATATATATATAAAAAGTATATACACAAACATATACATGTATTTCTGCTCAGAGTGGGTCTCCATAAATACCTTAAAGGTTTTCTGCTTTTTCAGATCCTTCTGTAAAACTCATTCCAGGATGAAGTACCCATCATGCTGCCTATTTTGTCTTTCTTGTCCTCATTTGTGGTCACTCTATACTACTTGGACTAGAAGACACCTGAAGCAGGATCTCTCTTTTTCCTTGTTCTCTTTCCCTTTTTCGTATGGAGTGTAGCACACATTAAATCCTGATCAGATTAGTCTTTCCTGAAACTGTGATAGTGAATGCATAATCCAAGCAGTTACAATGGTTGTTGCCCGTGCACATAGTGTAATTTTGTAAAGGACTCTTCCAGTGTACATTCACACCATGTTTTCATACAGCACTTTTTCTGTGTTTTCTCCAGGTTTACTGTTGTTGGGAACAGGCCTGCTAAAATAAAAGGTCATTGCAGTCACAAGAAAATAAGTTCAAAAGAGAGCTGGGTTAGACATTGACACATACTTGTGAAATTAACATTTAGGAAAGTATTTGAAATCTAAAATATTTGTCACTGACAGCATCTTGTAGTTATCCACTTATGATTAAGAAGGGGTTTTCCTCTGTGCCTTTTAACTGAGATGAAAGTAAATGTACTTTTGGTTTGAGCTATCATGTGGGACTAGAACAACTTTTGAACCTGTCTCTCGGTCCTTTAGAAATTATGTGTCTGTTGCATTGCTCAATGTGTGTACTGACTGCAAAGTTTTCTTCCTATATGGGGTTTTCCATTATTAATTTTAATTTCCTACTCTAGGTGTTGGGCTACAATTTAATTTCCACTTACTTCACTGGTATGTGGATTAGACCCTATGAAATGGTCAGTCAGGGGTGCTTTCATTAAAGGAAAAATAAATTTACTGTCAGGCCAGTTGAAGATCTAAGTAGAAGGGGCAGCATGCTCAGGCTTGTATGAGGTTATTGCCTTCTGTATGGTTTAAGGAGAAGATTGCCTGGAGGCTGTTACTTATCTGAATAACTCCCTTCATAATGTCTAGCCATTAGCTATGTGAGCAGGGAACTTACAGCGTTATTTACCACTCTTGTATTTAGTTAATGCAAAAATTTACAAAGCGCCTTGTTCATGACGTGTAAGTATGTTGAAGGCAGTATTTGGTTTGAACTACATGGGCATTGTTTGGGGTGGTATACAGTCTACAGACCTCAGGACTCAGCCCTTGTTATCTGTCACTTCTCTGCTCCTGGAGTCACAGCGTTTTCTGACTCTTTTGGCCTGTGCTGTGATTAAGCAGGAATCTGTTTGCTGATGGATTTCTACAGTTGTAAAACAAAGCAGGACACATCTCCAGAGAAGTGAGCAGCATGTCATAAATAAAGAGCAATTTATTCACAATCTCTCCAGCAGCTGATGAACCTATCAGGCAGAGAAGCATTTTCAGAACAGGAAACTTGTGTGAAGGACAGAAGCTAGTTTGAGATCAGTGATTTATCGTTGCATGTTGTGTAAAAACAGCAGCATGCTGACACATCTGTGGAGCCCGATATATAAAACTGTTGAACAATTTTTCCCAGAAAACCTAAGAATAAGAAAATATTGATCTCTAGTTGAGTTCTGCTTGCCTCTGACTCACACCTAGGTAAGCAAGGAATCTGCTGGCCCAGGAGATGTCACAGGAGGGAGGTCTGGTCAGACGCCAGGACCCTGGGCTTCGTGTGGAAACAAAGGCAATCTTCCCCACCCTCAAGGAATGTTTGTCAGCTGCATAGTGTCTTATCTGCTCGTTGGATCAGCATAAAGGGATAGGGACATTAATCCTCCCCCATACTCTTTACAGAAGTTGTGAACAGGAAGCTGCTATCAGCAGCAGTACAAACTGATGCATTCCTTTGGCTCCAGCTGAACATGAGCTGGCCATGTGCACTCGCAGCCCAAAACGCCAGTGGTGTCCTGGGCTCCATCCAAAGCAGCATGGGCAGCAGGCAGGGAAGGCATTCTGCCCCTCTGTTCTGTTCTGCTGAGAGCCCCCTGGAGCACTGCATCCAGCTCTGGCGTCCCCAGCCCAGAAAGGACACCAACCTCCTGCGGCAACTGCAGAGGAGGCCCCCAAGATGATTAAAGGGATGGAGCACCTCTCCTGTGAGAAAAGGCTGAAGGAGTTGGGATTTCTCAGCCAGGAAAAGAGAAGGCTCCAGGGAGACCTTATTATGGCCTTCTAGGACCTGAAGGGAGCCTGCAAGATAGAGAGGAACTATTTACAAAGACATGTAGTGACAAGACAAGAGGAAATCACTTCAAAGTGAAAGAGAGGAGGTTTATATCAGATATTAGGGAGAAAATATTTACTGTGAGACATTGGCACAGAGAAGTTGTGGATGTCCCGTCCCTGGAAATGTTGGAGGCCAGGCTGGATGGGGCTGTGAGCAGCCTGCTCTAGTGGAAGGTTCCCAGCCCAAGGCAAGGGGCTGGAACTGGATGACCTTCAGTGTCAATTCCAACCCAAACCATTCTGTGATTCTGTGGTCAGTGCCAAAAGGCCTTGTTGCTATCACTGTCTCTGTTGGTGGAGAAAGGTCTGTGTGCATCAGATGTCCAAAAAAAGCCCCTGAAGTTGTATGTGGCTGGCCTTAAAGCCATGAAATTTTTTTCTGGGTTTTGGATGGGTTTTTAATGAGTTGGGAAAAGAAAAAAAAAAAAAAGAAAAAAAAAAACCAACACACCAGAAAAACACAGACCAAACAAAACCAGAAGAGGTACCTAAGAATTATTAGTGATTTTGAAGAAAATGAAAGTAAAAGCTTTTCAAAAGGGGTGTGTGAATTTCCAGATAGCCCCACACTATTGGGACATATATTTTGTAAAGGAAGAATGTGTGAAGTTTTTTCATTATCTGGTAGATAATTTTGTCTCTGAGGCCCTATCTCAGCCTGCCTTTTTTTCCTTACATCACTAATCCACAGAAGTAACTGATTAATTTGATTAGGATTGGTGAGAGATACATTTTCTAGGTATATTTTCCTCTCTACAGCATGAGGAAGCTGAAGATTACCTCATACCTTGTTTTAACCATGTAGAAGTGCAAACCTCTGTCCTTGAGATAAAGAGCAGAGAGGATCTGAACATTTTCTTCCTTCACCTCACCGGAGAGAGAGTAATGCACATACGCAGAGTAAATTTCAATTTTAGACAGTTAGACAATGCAACCTGGCAGAGGCAGAGTAAAATGATGAAGCTCATTGCATAAACAGTTTATGCTTATTATTGGCTGCACATCCATTTAAACTGTAAAATTCCCTTTTTCCCCAAGCTAACAGTAGTTTTCCTCTGATTGTTTTTTATTTGGTTGGTTTTGGTTTTATTTCTTCTGGTATGTCTTAAAGAGAAAAGAAACCTGATGTAGCCTAGCATAGCAGGATCTAGATTAGCAGCATGGGTACCTTGGAGATTAGGTATGTATTTTTTTCCTTGGAAAAATGTCTAAAGTAGTGTAGGAACAGATTCAGGGATTGTTATTGAAAGGATTAAGTCTAGCTTGTTTCTGGAACAAATTTGAACAAAGACCAACCTATTTTGTTTATCTTTCATAAAAAGATTAGGCAGACTGCTTTATTCTGCATTCCAGTAGTCACACATTAAAAAATTCTTTCCAAAGCAAAGGCAACTTTTTTATTTTATTAAAAAAATTTGAAAAATTTGTAAGCAGGAATGGACAGGAACTGCTACGTTCCTGGGCTAATCCAGTGTGAACACGTTGCTCTGCAGTCTGAAGGCGGTTGGCAACTTTTTGGCAGGAATATTATTTATTTAATTAATCAGTGTGAAAAGAACAGTTTGCCTTCTTTTCCCGCTCTATTTGCAATCGAGAGCTTTTCCCTGCTGGATGATCCATCGCTTCTTACATACCACTTTGGCAACCTACTTTAAGCTAATACACGATGTCTTTCCTTCAAGTTAAATCACTAGTAAACTAACTCTCTCTGACTGTCAGATGCTCTAGCAGATCCCATGGTTTTATTGCTAAGCCATTAAGAGACCTTTTTTTTTTTTTTTTTTTTTTTTTTTTTTTTTAACTTAAACCTTCCCTGGACTGGGTTCTGGCCAGAGGCAGTTTCCCCAGCTCATAAGTTTCATACTTTGCATGGAAGACAGCCTCCAAATCAGCACTGGCCCTCCCCTCTGGGAGCCCCACAGTCCATCAGTTTTGAACACAACAGCCTGATCAGCAGAGATTGTCAGCTACACTGGGACACTCCATCAATTTAATGTGGAGACAGAAGCCCCTTTGGGAGTACCTGGTGATGGTGTGGGGGAGAATTACAGAGACCAGATTTCTGTTGGACTCGATGATCTTAGAGGTCATCTGCCAACCCAAATGGTTCTATGATTCTATGAAACCTAGGGGAAAACAAAACAAAACAAAAACGTGTAGAAAAAAAAGTGTAGTGAATATATTCCTGCAGGGAGGGTCTTTTCTTCAAGAGTTATCTCGTTCTTTAATGGGCACCAGAAGCAGAGGGGAGTGCTCAGAGGGTAGGCACAGCTACCAGAAGGAAATCATTATGTTGGATTTTTTTTCTTATCAGTTCTGCAACTTAAAACTACCCTGAAGAGACGTGTTTCGACAGAGCTCTTCACACTTCCAAACAAAAGAGCTTTTCTCCCTTCCTGCCCGCCCCCCCACCCTCCCCCTAGTTTGGATGTACGGCTGGAGAAAAATGATTGCAGGCATTGTCTGGCAACAACAAGCGCAGAGTCTCTTCTGGAAACGTGTTGGGTCAGGTTCATGAGCATGCACAGAAAGGGAGAGAGGAAGGGGGGTGGTGGGGGGGGAAATCTCCCTGGCCAGATAAATAACTTACTTTTGGAAGATGCTTCACCAGTGTTCCTGCTGTTCTGTAGCAGCCTCAGCCAAGATCCAGCTATGTCAGTTGTTTAGTCATTGGTACTGGGAGAGGTGATATGCTAACAAAAGTATGCAGTAACAAGCATTCAAAATGTACTGTTTTTATTAGTTTTTCAGTAAATACAGGGAGATGCTAATAACTAATTTCTGCTCTTAATGTAATTCATGTTGTGAACATGGAAATGAACAGAGGAATAATTTCTTAGAGTTTGGATCCTTTCACTGACCCTGTGCATGTTTGCATTTAAATAAAAGAAACCAAATTTGTTCCTGTGCATGGCCGAAAAAAAAATATCCATAGTCTTGTCTGGGTAATGTGACAAAAGGGTTTAGTGTAACCTAAGGAAATAATTTGAGTATAAAATGGGGAGCTGATTAGAGCAGTAAAATAATCAGATGTTAAAAGGAGCAAATACAGGAGAGTGTAACGGCTAAAAGCCCAGGAGTGGGAATCAGGCCAGCTGGGGTTCTGCTTCCATTCACGCATGCTGTGCAACTCTGAGTAAGTCAATAAACCTTGCAGTGCTTCAGCTCGACCATCTGTAGAATGGAAATAATAAAAATATTATTCCCTGTCTCCCCAAACTGCAGTGAGGCATTGAGATGAGTATTGAGTCAGAGTGCTGTGAGTTGAGAAAAGACAGATTTAAACTTTCCCAAAGTTCAGAAGTTTGCATCCCCTTCATTTCTATTTGGGAGGCTCAACTCCACTTCTGCAATTGTAAATCTGTTCTCCCAGCTCTGTAGCTGCTCGGAGTCTGTTTGCCTTGTGCGAGGATGCATTTGTGTCCACAACAGTGTCACTGAGAGTCAGAGAGGTGTGTTACACTCTGGGAGCTGTGGCAACAGGAAAAACGTGCACAGTTAGGGATGAAAAATGGAACAGAAACCGTGGGACTAGTAGTTAAATTCTTTACATACTTCAGAGCTCTCTCTCTCAAACAATCCACTCAAGACCCAAATCTCATGAGCCCATGCTGTATACTTTTAATTATGACAACATCTCTCTTCTTTGGGTTGTTTTGCAGCTGTGAGATGGAGTGTGCTCTAGAGCCCAGGCATCACCAAGACATATCTTTGTGCTTGTCCCCCTGTTCCCTGAGAAATGGGATGAGGAATGTTCTCAGTGCATGTATTTGCTCGCAGCCATAAGTCTTGGTTAGGGCTTAAGCGTGTGCAGCAAAGGGACGGTGGGGACACATGAAATACTATACAAGTGAGCCTTGCTAAATTAGCTTTGAGCTGTTTCTAGCTATAAATTGTTTTTCCTCTTAAATTTCATCTCTGATTCTGGGCCGTAGCTGGAAACAGAAGTGCTGAAATACAAATCCAGGCTTCCTGGTGTATTTAGTTCAACGTTGGAGTCTCCAGAGGTTGAGATAAGTTCCAGAGATTATTCCAATGGTTTGTTTGCTCGTTGAAAGTAATTTCCAGATCTCTGAGTAGTTCAGAAGGTGAAACAATCAATTAAATACACTCATGTGCATACTCACATGCGCAGAATATCCCCAAGGTGGTTAATGGGGCAAAATGTTTAAAAGGCACCAGGAGCCCAGTTCAGGAAAGCTGCAAAAACCGCAGCAGTTTGGACATCCAGTCTCTTCAGAGGCTGTAACTGGAACGTCCCACATCTTCTGTGTGTTACATGCAAGCCAAATGACAAGCAAAAGACCAGCACAATTATTTCCTCAGAGTAAAATGTACATTTTCTGTAATATAAATTCTTTCATTTTGCACTCCAAAGTAATTGTAAAAATAAATATACACATGCAAAATATTTTCCTTTTTCCTGTGTTCGGTTGGCAGTGGGTGTTGGTTTTGGTTTTTTTTTTCACATAAACCTCACTAAAAGTCAGCCATATGGGGAGGGCTTACAGTGTGTTGTAAACATCAGGTTCAAATCAAGGCTAAACCAGTGCTCTTGCTCCAGCCAAAGCCACAGGGTGCTTCAAACTCCCATCTATTGCAATATTGGAAACAAACTACTGTGCAGTAAATTGTGAAGACTAGTTTTTCATCTTGCTACTCTTATATGAATTCATTTTTTTTTTCTGCTATGAACTTGGATGAAAAATGTGAGACAAAAAAAAAGGAGGAAGGAAAAATTTTTTCAGTTACAGAATAAACTTTTTCATGTTCTTAAGTTCACATGGCAAACTAATAACTTGAGAAAATCTTTTATTTACATGCCCTAAAATTCCTTACTTCATGATATATATTTTATTTATATTTGACAAGATGTCAGCTGAGTCTTGAAAATCAGCTTGGCTCAGATACTTCAAAGCAATTTTATAGTTCTGAAGTGACTTTGAAAAAATTCTGCCTTTTTTCTAATTCTATGAGTTTTAATCCTGGTCTATGCATGCAGATTCTGTAACAGTCAGTAGAATTTTTGGGAATTCTCTGTGTATTTAGTTTCCCATGAAGTTCTGAAAGCAGAGTTTTGCCTTTCTTATCTTGCTGTCAAATGATTATATATCTTTCTTTAAGTTTTTAAGGCAGTAGGAATTTTAACACCTAATGATCTGTGTGTCACTGAAGTTGGGAAATATTAAGGCTCGTGGTTTACTCAAAGGCATCATCTTTTCTGCTTTAGATTGACAAGACTTGACTGTCATCTCATTGACTGTTTTTCAGTGTATGTCTCTGTCACTAGCAGAGCTCTGTGCATCCTGTGTATTACAGTGGCAGGACTCCAAGGCAGTATTTGGCTATCAGTTTATTCACTAGATTTTTCATTTAAAATCCCTCTTGAGCTTTTCAGTATGGCTCAAATAAATTATTAGTTGGCTTAGAGTGCTGGCTGTAAATGTTTGGGCCTTTATTTGAGCATTAAAAAAGGCCTGGGAACTATTTCAGGGAAAGTATTATTAACAAATACTGCATGATAAAAATCTACTATTTGTTTTGGTTCCCAACCAGGATTTTTCATTTTGGGGAAAAGGCAGAGAGGAGGTTGGTGGCAAGAAGAGCCATTCTTATCAGAAGCAGTGTCATAATTACACAGAGTAGAGGGCTTGTCTAGAAAACAGGATTTTAAAACTGATACAGAAATCTTTATAGCCGTAGGGAGATTCCTACGGACGGTTGAGGAGGGTGTCCAGCAGCCAGGTCAGAGACCTGGTACGAGAGTCCTGCTGGAAGCAGAGGGTAAGGTTTCATTTAAAAAAGCATTTCAGACAGTTGGAAGGCACACCCTGACTTCCAGGAAATAGGTATTATCCTTATTGACTCTTTGAATGCAAGTCAAGGTGCAAGTATTCCTGGGAAGTGCCCAGAACATGCTGGAACACGAACAGGGTTCCTTCAAAGGGCAATGCTCCTCCGTGTTTTCCAGAATTGCCCTGTGCAAGTGGATTTTCTGTGCAGTGGTCCTCAGCCTCTTCCTTGCCTAGGATAAATTCCTTTCACATGGTGTTTCTGGTGGCTCATTGGTCTTGTCAGGAACGGTTGAGATTCTCCACTGGTGTTGCCAGGTGTGACATGGAGCATGGAGTTTCCGTGTGCAGTCTGCAGATCTCTCTGCATTGCTCCTTTAGCAGGGATATCCTTCATAAACCCGAGCTTCCTACCATCCTCAAGAGGCAACCAGGCCTAAGACTTTTGATCCATGTCCTATAAAACCACATGACCAGCTCTTAGTGTTTTCTTTTCCCTCTGTGTTTTCCCTGGTAATCAGATCAATGTGTACAAGAACTGCCTTAGCAAATTGGGCTATAGGGTCAAGATGGTTTCTTGTATCACTGAAACTGAGTAAGATCAGAGATTAATGGAAAATTTTCACCTCTAATCACTGGATGGATTTATATTTTCCATCCATTTCTACAAGTAAAAGTCTTGGAGAGACTTTTTTTTTTAGTCAGAATTAGAAAAAGTAGACTAGCACTGACACTAATTGACTGTGCAGATTGAAGCACCTCCAGGGCCAGCCTTGACTTGAATGCTCCTGGGAGTAATCCTAAAGTGTGTTGTTGATAAAAATTAATTATTCTTGACTCTGCTTCTGCTGCTTTTAGATTCAATGGCAAATGTCTGGCTAACTTTAGAGGACCTCCATCCCACTGTATTTTCACACAGTGATCCCAAAACACAGTCTGCATGTCAGACTCCCAGGTAGAACATGCTTCCTATTCACCTTGTGCAAAGCTGGAGACCAAAAGGTGCGCTTCAACCATCCAAAAAGCATTCAAGGGGTTTTGGCAATCTTATTGCTCTGCAGCATTAGCAGTTGCAGCTTTGTATAGGGAAAAACAATTTGTCTCCCCAGGGATATCTGCTGGAAAGAGCTAGTTAAGAGACACTTAGGGAAAGAGGGAATTCTGCAGTTTTGTAAATTATGTTCAAATTGATAGCCCTCATGGCAGGTGGTTCTTCAGAAGCTTCTCCAAAGTGCTTCCCCAGTGTGCAGGTATTTGGAGCAACATCTCAGGAGGGAAAGCTGGTGGCAAGTAACAAGTGAGAAATGGACGGGCTTTGTCATGGAGAGGAGATGTCATTCAAATAATAAGAAGCCTTAAGCACCTTATTTTAGCTAGAAGTGGCAAAAAATCAGCCTTTTTGGGAGAAGTTCTATTGGAAACCTCTGTGTTGTCTTATGTGAAGAAGACTAGTTGAATAATGTTTTCCACTGAACCTTCTTGGAATCATTGATTTAGACTTCTTCATTGTGGTCAGCATTTTAATCCAAGGGCATTGAAAGGCTGTACTTAATCTGCTTTGTTGTCTTCTTATTCCTTTCAGGCTCTTTGGAATAGTGAGAGAGTTTTTAATGAAACATTTTAGTACTGTCAACATTCATTATTAAGCTGAAGTAGTTTATGTGTTTCCAAATTAAAATGGTTCGCCAGCTCCACTCCTTGAAATATCTCAATATTTTTAGAGGTTAAAAAATTGTGATATGCCATCATTTCCCATGCAACAGAAGTTCTATTTTCTGACCAAGGCATGTAATGGCAGCCCTTTTTTCTGTGAAAGTAACTGAAAATGGGGTACTGAAGCCAGGTAGGGAAGCAGTTTGTCTTCTGTTAACTGTATTTTGGGGTTTATTATGCATACACACCTCTTGCTTTTGTCCATCAGGAGTGCTTCAGATCCTTACCAAAACTTTTTAAGACATTGCCCACTTTGTTTTAATGGTGTGCATATTTAACCACCTGACCTGAAGTTTTTAATTTTGGGCATCTCAGACTAAAATTTATAGGAATGTTTCAGTTGAAAGCTTCAGCTATTCCAAGCAAGCAGACAGGAAGAGACACATCATTTTCTGCATATTATTGTGGTTATTTTTAAGCCTATTAAGTGTTTTGTGATCCTCTCCTATATCCATATTTTGGAATGAAGATTTGAAATTCATCTAGAAGTTGAATCCCAGGTACATTTGTTCTTTCTATTAAAAAATACCCCCAACGACAAAACAAAATCTTGACTTTTTATTTGACCAAAGTAAGAGCATCTAAAATCACACATTCTTATGGCAAAAGGAATGAAGCTGCATCAGGGGGAGTTCAAATGGGACATCAAGAAAAGGCTTTTTGCCCAAGGGGTGGTTGGGCACTGGAACAGGCTCTCCAGCTAAATGGTCACAGCACTAAGCCTGACAAAACTCTTCTGAAGACAAAGTATTACAACACTGAAACATGCATAACTACTCTTTTTTTCCTTTCTTTTTATTTATTAAAAATGTGTGAGCTGCAGGTCAGATGCTTAGAGAAATCACTTAAGTGATTATTTACTTTTTCCCTGAAGCATGGCACAGTTTGTTGTTTCTGTGGCTGCTTGCACAGAGGAGTCTGCAGTGAAACAGCAGAATCCAGACTTCCTTCACCCAGTAAGAAATTAAAATATGGGACTTTATTTCCTAAGCTGGATTTTTCTAAACCTTCATGCAATAAGGTCCTGAATAACTACTGCTATATGAGCATATATATTCTTGCAAGAGGTTAGAGGGGTGCTGTTCCCCTCCTGTGCTTGGAGCCTGTGTGTCCCAAGGCTGAACACAGCTCTGAGATCTCAGCTTATAAACCCAGGTTGGAGTAGGTTTGCAGTTAGTAAGTAAAGGGTTAATGAAGGAAGATGAAGTTGATTTGAACTGAAAAACATTGGTTCAGTTCCTAGGTTTAGCCCCAGATATTTTCTGTGTGAGCACAGGAAAGACATTTAATCCCTCCATATCTCCGTTGCATATGTATAAAACAGGAATGAAAATCTGATTTTTGTCCCACCCCTTGTTTTTATCTCATCTCTTTAGATCATGCATTTTTCAAGGCAAGGGCTGTTTCTCTGCGTGTGTGTGGACCTCAGACAAGGCTGCTAAAGCGCTATTAGTTTGTAGTAGGAATAGTAATAACAACAACAACATATGGAGTTCAAACTCTGACAGACAGCTCAGAGCCATTACACACTCAGGAGAATGAAACACAGTCAAGCCCAAGACAGCAATTTTCATCTGAGACCAAATTTAACAGTTTGGCAGGGCAACCAGATTTGGTGTTATGTAAGCTGGGCTTTGCAACTTCAAACCCTGCGTTTATTTATGTTTTGGGGAATTTTTCTTCCATTTCCATAAGGTTCAGTCTGCAACTGGCACTGTTTTAGGGCTGGCTTGCTGTGGGTTCTACCCTGCTGCAAATGACGCTTGGAAATCTGAAAAGAAGGTTTCTTTAATTGACTGAAAACCAGAGCCATAGTCTACTTGATATGAAAAATAGACCAAATTATAGTGGTATTCATAGCCTGCTGGAATGGTTGGTTGTTTTGGAAAAAAATTGTTTTTAAAGGAGGCTTGCCAAGAAACTGTTCTGTCAGGAAATGATAAATGGCAGTTCGGAGACTTGAGTGGCCTGTGCTGTATGTATGTGCCTTGGTAACTGCTGACTCAATCCTGTGTGCTCCTGATGGCTCCCACATTCACAGCAAGGGAATTTACAGTCCTGATTCACAAACTCATTACTGTCCTGCAGTTCAGGACTTTTACACATGGCCTCAGGATTGTTTTATCTGAAAACAATGCAAACACATTTCTTCAAATTACACTTCAGATAACCTTTTGGTTTTCATTACTTTTACAGTGTATGCTGGAAACCTTGCCATTTCTTTCCAAAACTATAGTTTGTCTGAATATTCCCTGCCAAGTTCGGTGTTTTCTGTTCAAGTTGGATTTTTTTTTTAATAGTATGTTTTCTATGAAGCTGTGAAGTTTTAAGAAATTTAAATAACAGAACAGTGTAGGCTTGACTAGAATTTGCATGACAGGGTCGGGTTTTAAAAAGTAAAAGAAAGGACTGTCTCTGTGCACTGAAGAAAGGTCTGCTTTACACAATGCACCATTTAGTCGCAGAAGTTCTTTGCAGTGACATGTGTCATTTACTAGATTCTATTACTGTAGGGGATATGTTGCGTGCAAGTGGACAAACCTTTGGAGTGTGCTCTTCTGAGTGCTAACTGTGATCCATCTTTTCAGGGCATTTATATTACCTTAATCCCATTGACATCAATAAGTTTACTCCTCATTTACTCTGGAATGAAAGAGGAGTGAACTGGGACTATTGTATATTTAGGCGACATTGTTGCAAAACATGTCCCATTCCTGAGTCAGCGGAGGGAGAGAGAGAGGTTCGTGCAGTACACAGAGCTCAAGGCATTATTGTTTTTCTAACGTTGCCTAATGAATCTGTCTGAAAAGGGTCACACAAATGGTAGAAAAAAATTTGCATCTACATGTCCATGAAAATTTATGCTGCGTGCTTGCAAAGATGAAGTACAGATTAAAGAGTTGGGAGATAATTTGATAGAAAATATATTGATTCATTGCCTTTAGCTTGAATGTTAGAGTTCCTAGGCACCTTAGGAAGAATTTGTGTATTTGGTCATTTGCATCCTTGAAAACCTTTTTAGCATTCACATAGGAGGCAGTTGTGAAAATGCCAAATACTTCAAGGATCCCTTCTCTGCCCTGGCTCCATTCTTTTTCTGCCCTGGCTCCTGTTCTTTGCTATTTGTGAACAAATCCTGCCTCTGCTTCCCTTTTATTTACCCCATGTATGGCACTGAGGTGTAGAGCAGCTGCAAAAAGCTGGACGGGAGAGCTCTGCCCGCACCCTCAGTGCTCCTTGCCTTTGGCAGATGCTGTGACTTGTATACTGAGGGCAGCATGACACCTTGGGGTGTGTTTAACTGAAGGCAGCACCTTCCTAAAGTAACCCTCTGCTCTGTGATTTCCCGGTGACAAACCTGCTGACAGCTTTTACATGCAGTGATTAGGAGAAGAGTAATGTGAAATGCAGATATCTCTGCCCCCTACAGCCACTCGGTTGCTGGTTTTCACATAATATGCCATTGATTCTGCAAGTTCTGCATATTGAGCTAAG
Organism: Sylvia atricapilla; assembly: GCF_009819655.1. Taxonomy (NCBI): domain Eukaryota; kingdom Metazoa; phylum Chordata; class Aves; order Passeriformes; family Sylviidae; genus Sylvia; species Sylvia atricapilla. The sequence continues at coordinate 15,101,729 of NC_089145.1, read as the reverse complement.
GGAAGTACCAGTGCTGATTAGCATCAGTGTGAACAGGGACTCTGGGAAGAACTGAACATGACTTCGTGGGGAACTAAATTAGTGAAAGAAATGAATGCCGACCTTGGCATTTGAGTTCCAGCACAACTGTAGATGCATAAATAGCACACGCGAATCACAAAGTGAGTAAAATTAAATTATTTTACATTTCTCACATGCTCACAAGTTTTTCTGGGTCAGGTATTGGTATACAATGAGAGATGGGGGAAAATGTTATTAACACGAATGTCAGAAAAGTCACAGAATCACTAAAAATAGTGCTAAACTTAAGATTTCAACATCAGTTTCTGATTACTCTCTTTATTTTCTCTATTCCTTCCAATATTCTGTGTCCAGCAATGGGGTATGCCAGTCTTTCACCTTTAGAGACTTCAGAGTGTGAATCTGTTTCCAGGGTTGCCTAGTTTTGCAGCACTGGAATGACTGCTCCAGAAATATAATGATGTCTGTCTCCTGGGGTGGCTGATTTAAAACCTTTGCCATGAGCAGTGACCCCCGAGTGAGTGAAGTGCGTAATTAGTACAGGTGTTCACTGTACTAACAAAAGCATTTGTAGGCTCAGGGACAGTCTGCAAAGATTGAGTTAATGTCATTTTCCACACAGGGCAAGCTGCTTTGTCCAGCGGGGACATACAAGCCCTAAATTAACTGTAGAATTATAAACAGACCATAATTACAATACATGAGGAGAGAAACCTCGTTTTGACCTCTTGCATTGTGCTTTCACTTGTATTGTGCAGAGTTACAGACTATGTGTTTCACTTCTATCCAAATACATGGATCTTCCTCAGTGAAAAGCTCACCAGGAGTCGAGGGCACTCAGAGAGTAAGGGAAGTGTGGAGCATTTTGCAGCAATGCACTGCAAACAAGCTTGACAGCATTTCCTCTGTGTGAAATATTCCTCTAGAAATGGTTGCCTGGAAAATGGCTCTTATTCCTATGTGTCAGTTGCATTGGAGAAACGCTGTGATTTAAGAAAGCTTACGCTTTAGCCACAGGCTTATTTTGCTATTGTACTAGATGCTCTGTTGTGCAGCAGCACGGGGAGAAAACACAAAGAATCAAGATAAAATTATATTTGTGATGATGTGTCTGTGTGTCTGCACATCATCTGCAGGCTGTGGATTTATTAGTTTTTAAGTCAGTAGAACCGTTGTATAAATAATGCATATCAGAGCTGGTCACACGTGGTCTGCTCACTTGCACATGTACACTGTGAGTACTCCCTGAGCCAGAGAGGAGTAAGTGCAACCAGACCTCCTCTGTCCTCTCTGAAAATCAGCTTCTAAAAGGCAACGTTAGACACTTTTGTCATCATGACAGTCCATGTCCCTTCTAGAAAGATGCGCTGGTGTGGTTATTGTGGGGGTTTCAGGCAGTGTGGGTGCTGTTCCTGGCTCAGACATTGTTTTTTACAGAACCTGAGGCAAGTCATTTCACTTTCTGTTGTTTCCATTTCCTTAGCCATGAGTATTGGGTATGATAAACATTTTGAGGCTTAGAGGTCAAAAATGAAAACAGAAGCACTTGGTCATGTTTATGACTTTTATTATTCCCACTGCTGTTCTGGATTTATCTTAAAACTTAGATATAACTTCAGAAGTTTATTTCTTGATGGCCCTAGTGTTTTTCAGGTCTAGGCTTGATGGGTTTCTGAGGAACCTGGTCTAGTGGAAGGTGTCCCTGCCCTTCCAACAGCAGGGGTGTTGAAACTATAAGATGATATTTAGGGTCCCTTCCAACCCAACAGTTCAGGTACTATGAGCAGAATCATCTTAACACCCTAAAGGAGCTGTGATGTTTCAGTCTACAGTAATGCCCATTCACATTTCAGAGCAGATGTGTCAGGGCTAAAGCTGTTAGTCAAATCACATAAAGCCATCAATAAAAATGGATGACAAAATCTTTATTAATTCTGAATTATGTTAGCATTTTAATCTGTAATGTCCTTAGTAGATACTATGTGATGACGTTTTTCCAAAGGTTGCATGATTAGGGGTGAATGAATTTCTCCTGAGTAGCTGATTACTCTCTCTGTTGGACTGGGGCAAAAATACTGCTTAACAAAAGAGATTAGCAGAAAAAAAGAAAACAAATTACTTCAGAGTAAACCTCTTTCACTCATTCAAGGAAAATATGCAAAGATAAAATAGGAAATGCCTGCAGCTAAATCAGTTTGTGTGGTGATACCCAGATCTCCCAAGTCTGGCCCTTGTGGACACCAGTGATCAGTCTCCAGGAGGAGCAGGCTGCAGCTTGCTTCAGACACTGGCTGCTGATTCTCTGGTGTTCCCTTCCTGGACTGCCACTGTCAGTGAAGTCTCCCTGGCAGGTGCCCAAGACAAACTTGGTCCCTCTGTGGAGGACCACTCTTTATGTGACAATTAAAGTGGTGTCTCTCATGCCTTCCAGCTACTGAAGATCCTGTAGAGCACTTTGGCTGTCTCAAATAGGATTCAGTGCTTTCTTTCTGCCACCATGATGCTTTCCCCTACTTTCATAGTATTATTGCCTTTTGTTCCTATCTGTAAACGCTGAGGAGTGTTACTTACTCTCTGCTCTGAAATAGATGCTGCCTCCCATCACTGAGAAGCTACATTTTGTTATTGATTTAACAGGGGTTAGTGCAGCCCTCGATGGCGGGGGCTGGATGGGAGAGAGCCAGCCACATGTTCATGCTCTGCCTTTGCAATTGGTAACAGTTCTGGTTGGAGGTGGAAATGGAGAAAGGGAACGTCACAAAGCTTTATATGTTCAAGACTGTCACCACCTCTGCCTGAAGAGTCTTCCAGCATTTCATCATGTCTAGACTACATGTGCTGTGTGATCTTGTGTAGTGGCCTCCTCTGTCATAATATAATATTACAAAGTCCAAAGCCCTTGTTAGTTTTGAACTAAAAGTAATGGTCATCATTACCTTCAGAACGAACAATTCTGGCTACTGCCTAAGAACCGGAAGAATAAAGGTGGATGCACATCTAACATCTGGAGCTGGGCAGATCATTTAGTCTTCAAGTCTGTCATAATGATTAATCAGCTAGGAAAGACTTTGAGCCTTTTGCTTCCACCATGGAGCAGTTGCTTATGCTGCCAAGCAATCCACTTTTGAGTCACGGTTTACCAGTCCAAACAAATGCCCAGCCTGGCTGTATTCCTAGAAGAAGTTACTGACAGATAAATGCTCTAAGGATTTTTTGTTATCTTTGTCAACCATTAAATTTTTCAAGCATGTTATTTTATCAGGAACATTTGCTTTCTTCTGAAGGCATTATAGCTTACAATGTTAGGGTAAAGAGTTTTGATATTTTAACTTACTCAAAACCAGAGCGAAACCTGCAATGGGAGCAATTGGGAAAGTTAACCCATGCAGAACTTGTTACCAGTAGCAGCCAAATTATCTGTCTCTTAGTTTTCAAAATGTATGAAGCCTCCAAAGCGTTGGAGGCTTCATACACCATAAGGTCATATTTAAACTGTAGGAAAAAAAGGGAACAGATATGTGTCTTTAAAATCTAGTTTTTTGGGACCTTGGTGTATACAGAAACCCTGTTTTTGGGGGTTTCCTCTGCAAGAAAGTTGGTCAGAAGCTAACTCTGGAAATCGAAGCTGATATTCTTGCATAGCTGGTTGGCTTCCGAATTTGAATTTTTAAGCGAAAATGTCTAAAACTACAAAATGCGTAACAAAATAATCACTTCATTCCCCCTGAATTCAACTGGCAGAGCTGTTGAACTCCTGCAGGCATGGTAATGACTTTGTATGACCCATGAAATTTGACTGAAAACCCTTCTTCATTAGCAGTTGGTTGCCTTTGTTGTAGTTTTGCTCCTGGTATCCATAAGATCTCCTAGTTTGCCTTTATGAATAACACCATGACAGCCAAGAAGCAGTTTCTTTTTCTTGTAAACATGGATTTCCACTGGTAAATATATTACATTCTGGTTCACTCGCTGATTATTTGCTGGCTTGTGATTGATTGTATCTGCCTCCACTTTTTGAAGTGCTCAGTAAACTAATGAAATGTGCTTTTGGGATGTCCATGGATTTTAGTGGGTGCAGAGCACCTGCATCTTCTCTGGATTTTCAGTGGGGTTTTGCTGGATGTTTAAATTTCTATAAAATGCAAGTGGTTTTATTTTTGGAGGGCCCTGAAGGAGATATTTCCAGGGATATGATTTCAGCAGAATTGAATGATGGTTAGAAAGGCTGGGGGAGTAGACTGGGCTCGCAGACTTTTTATCACCACTGAATTTCACCTCTGATCTCTGTGCAGCCCCTGGGAATGAAAAGTGCCTTTGGAATTGTGTGTGGTTTTCTTTCGTTCCACTGAGCTTTCCCACTGAAATTTTCTGTCTTGCATCTGTGTCTTTGTAAAGGTTCATGCAATGGCAAAACAAGAGGCCGCCTCCTTTCTGAGGAGGAGGCTCAAGCAAACAGGAACACACAGCCCTGGTTTTGTGTGCTCAAAATGGGTGCAAACTTGCCACCTTATTCATCACCAGGATTTCTAACCTTCAGATGCCATGGCCCATAAATGACTTCTCCATAATAATATTTATCAAAGTATTTCTGGTCTAATTATTCATGCTGAGCTTGTTCTCTAAAAATTTCTCTTGAAAGAATCTTTTTAAAGATTTTTCTTTTGAAAACAAATTCATGACCACATCAAACAGAGATTCATGTTGCCGTTAGTTTAGTTACCAGCAGCCCTCAGGGGAAACTCACTCAAAACTCACTGTTGTTGTAATTGCTTCTCTCCCTTTCTCTGCCCCACTCTTTTAACCTTTCCATTTTTGATTGCTGCAGAAGTCATCATATGGTTATTCAACTTTTTAAGCTCCTTTTAGGTACTAAGGGGTTTATGCCCTTTTTTTCTCATATAGTAACTATCAAATTATAAATAATTAGTAGATTATGGATGCTGAAAAAGGAGCTGGCAAAAAAAAAAAACCAAACAACCTTTTGTTGAGATAACAGTTGAATTTATCCTTGTTTTTAACTTTTTTTAGCAAAAAGGCAGATAGTGGTGTCCTGCCCAGTGCCATGCCATGAGATCAGATCCATAACCTGTGGATCTATTCCAGCCATAAAAGCCACTGCACCTAGTCTGGCTTTATTCCCTTTGAAAAGCAGCATGGATGCCTCATTTGGATGAAGTGCAAAACATAGCATAAGCAGTGCTGACCTAACACGACATGATACATGGCAGATTTGCTTTAAAAAGAGCAGCAGTCTCAAATCTGTTTTGAATTAGAAAAAGTGTTTGAAGGAAAGAAAGGGAAAAGGGAACCATTTCGTAGCAGGCATCTGAAAAATAACAGTTTGGAGGATGGAGGAAAAATTGTCAAGCAAAACCTTGCAGTTAAAGCTGAAAAATGTATTTCTAACACTGGGGATTATGAAGTGTATATCTTATTCTTTGGTTTTTTGTTTTTTGTTTTTTTTTTTTAAATAAAATCTTGGCAATTTAAGCGCATACTATGATGGTCCAGAATGAGAACAGCTACTCAATGGTGAAATTTTCAGCAGTACTCTGGCAAGAGGCTATTAGTCATAGTCCCAGTATCATACAAGAGCCAGAGCCAAGGATTCAAGAAGCAAAACATTCCCCTTTGGAGAGAGGTCAAGATTAGTCACTTTTGTTTTCTTTAATGGGGGTAGAGGGACAGTGGGGGTTGGGTTGATTTGGGGTTTATTTTGTTGTGGAGAAGAGTTTTGGACATATTTTTGTGCCAGTTGGGTGTTGTACTCTTCGCTTTTTAACCCTAAAGTGCTGTAAATATGCCACTGTTCCACACCAGGAACAGGAATCTACAGCTAGGGGAAAGCTGTTGTCTGACAGCCAAACTTCTGACAAGGAAAATATGGAGTGATATCCAGAGGCTGTGCTGCCACGGTTAAGCCAGCAGAAAGGGTCCTCCAGAGGCAAGAACCACGGGGAGTTTTCTTCACATCTGTGGAACTGAAGCATCTGAAATACAAGTGCCTGTTAGCTAAACAGAGAGCCTTTCTTTCCTCTGCAGATAGGTACCGGGGTGCTCAACCAGAAGGACCCCGTGGAGAAACATTTTGCTGAACAGGAATGTGACTGAGAATGAGAAAGCAACCTCCTGTTTTTCAACCTCCTGTCTCGATAATAAAAACCAGAAAGGTGCTGTGAAATTTTCCTTGAAGACTGGAAGATGTGCCCAGGTCAGGGAGTGTACTTTTAAGGTTTTGTTAGAGCCACTCATCCAAGTTGATGTTAAGAATGTTTATTGTATCTGAAGGTGGGCCACTGACTGTGCTGCCTCAGTTTCCCCCACATTGTTCTGGCAATAACGGGGCTTAGCTGCTGTGCTTAGGTGCACCCAGGTTTGCACGGTGCTGTAGATGCACTAAACATGCAATCAGAATGTCCTGAGTGGGAAGGGACCCACAAGGGTAACTCCTGGCCCTGCAGATGACAGTCATTTATTCTAGAACTCTATTCAAACTATTACACAGAGATAAGGGGCTTTTTTTTCCTTGTTTCTTTGATCAATATTTCCACTATATTTCTTGTTATCTCAAGCCTGTTTCCCATCCTCCATAAGGCTGGATTTCAATTTAAGCATAATTTGGGAAGCTGTTTATGATTATGGTGCTGGATGAATATCTAGCGATTTTTGCAGATACATTAAATACTAATACTTCTGGTATCATTGATTCGCTTGTAAAGAAAGAATCCCTCCCTTCTTGCCAACTCATGTCTTATTTTTAAACAGAGAGGGAGGAAAGTTGTGTCTGGTCAGAGATACTGTTTCCTGAAGGTGGGGCTGTAGTTAATGAAGATAAGCTAATTCCTGAAAATATCAGAGTATTCAGTTAATAGGATAGGGGGATTTGATCATCTCTGGTCATTTCTGGTAAAAGTTATATTTAGAGACAAAATACCTTCACTTTCACTTTCCTGGCTTCTTCCAAGGAGGAAAAATATTCGAAACTCCCTTGTTTATCTACTGCTACACTGTAATTTAGTGGAAAGGGTTAAAAATTAAATATCTGACCTTTGTAATATTTTAGAGAAAAATAAATGCTGTATCCTGAGACAGTGCTGGGCCAAAGACTGTAGATTTTGGATGCTGTTCTGACTTGAAAATTTCCATGTGTTTTAAGTCTCGTCTGATTTATCTAAAACAAGAGTCAGCCACAAATTTTAATTGCTTGGCTATAGCCCTCTGGATGCCAGATAGATCTGTGAGCACTGCACACATCTGGGAGGCCAGGACTGGCCTGGGAGCCTGGGGAGTGGTGAGCCAGCAGACAGGCCTTGTGGCCCAAGACTCCGTCTAGAACTAAAGAAAGGCTCTCAGGAAAAGCTGATTTCCAACAGTTTTGGTGCTCTAAAGATGCCAAATATTTTTGCAAGTTCTTAATAATGGCAACAAAAGCACTGAACCAAGACCACAGTTCTCTGCTCTCTCTTCTTCAGTGTCAGCTGTTCCCATTCCTGCTTCTGACCATTTCCTGCAGCCACATCCATCATGGTCCTCATTTCTGTCTTGACTTATTAGCATTTTAAGTCATCCCTTCCCAAAATTTTTACCCTCAAGCCTTTCTGAATCCTCTCTACTTCTGACAGATTCACAGAGTCATCACAGAATGGCCTGGGTTGGAAGGGACTTTAATGATCATCCAGTTCCAAAGCCCTGCCATGGGGACACCTTCCCACTAGACCAGGCTGCTCAGAGCCCCATCCAACCTGGCCTCAAACACTCCCAGGGATCCATAACTTCTCTCTGCAGCTTGTTCCAGTGCCTCACCAGCCTCACAGCAAAGAATTTTTTCCTTACACCTACCCTAAATTTTCCCTCTTCCAGTCTGAACCCAGAAAAAAAATGAAATTATTAAAAGAAGCACTGTTCCAAAATCTTTCTATCTTCTGTGGTCTTATGCTCCCTAACAGTCCATAACAGTATTTCACTCTCCTGTAATTTAATTCTCCCAATTGCCAGCATCCTACCAACCTCCTTGTTAGAAGGACTGGTTTGTATTCATCTTACCTTGCTTCTGTTGGTCAAGCAACAAGTTATAGACAAATAATCTTATGAAGGTGACCTGTAAAAAACCAAACCAACTTGTTTGTAACTTTTGAATTCTAATTATTATTCAAAATTTTTAAGATCTTAGAGGAATTGCTCTCTTACCTAAGCACAACATCTGTTGTTTTTGCTGCTTGTTTCTTTGTAGGGAAAAGAGGCAGTATCATAGGAAAGAGTTTGGATAACATGCTGCTAATATTCTGTATTTGGCTTGCTATATTTTATATTATTTATTCCATCACATATTACTGAAGTGGCTTTTTAATATAATTTTTTTAGCTTTTGACCCATCAGAGCATATCTCTTACTACATTGGTTTCAAATGTATTTCAGGGGAGACACCTAATCTGAAAAATGACATTACAGTTGTAGCCTAGACTCTTTTAAGAATCATGAAAAAAATGGAGCTGAGTGAATAGTTAACCAGAGATGTCATATTTCCAGCAACTTTGAGGAAGCTTTTAGAAAAACATGCTTTTCTTTGAGAAAAAGAACATTTAGAAAAGAAAAATAATTCTCTGCAGTTTAGCTACTTGCTAATCAAAATTGCTTTCCCAATCCTAATGGAAAGAACAGATACATAAATCAACTGTGCAATTTCTCCCATTTCCTATAGCTTGAGCATTTGCTACCCTAGATCTTGTACTGCACAACCAGAACAAAATTCTTCAAACAAACTTTAAAGTGCCACAAGTGTTACAGTCAGTAACCAAATGGCAACATGCTCATGTTGCCAGTTTAATTCCCAAAACAATTGTTAAAAAACGTGTGACAAAAACTGAGTTTCTTTACAGTGCATTAGGAATTTACTGTAGAAGTCATGCCCTTTATAATAGTTCACTGATATCTTGATAACTTCTGGAGAATCAGAGCCAGCAACTGGTTTATAAATCCTGGTCATTGCTGAGCTCTGATCCTGACTCAACAGCTCAGAATTTTCTCCCCAAGGTCATCACCCTCTGTTGACTTCACAAGCAGCACAGCCTGATCAATGGTGAATTCTCAGCAGCTGTTCAAGGGCTCTTACTACAAAAAATAAGTGGTTTTTTACGCTTTTGAGAAGTGTAAGATAAATATTTTCTTATAAAAATACACAGCAAGATGAGAGCAGCAACAGTCTCAGTTTATTGAAAAAACAGAACAATTTTTAGTATCTCAAAGCAGAGATTGTCACTGATAGCTTTATGCAAGAGAGCTGATTTTAGAACTGAGGGTGTGGCAAGTGCCTTTCTTTCCAAAGATGCTTTTTGTCTGAAAATTGTCCATTTTATTTTTCAGTTAAGACAGTGGTTACAGTGTTCATATAATGTTTTCATCGACTAGAGACTTGCCCTTGAAACCTCAAAACTCTTTTGTTTTCTGAGCTATGATCAGTCTTATAGTAGAGTGTTTTTTCTCTGGCTCCACTTCTTCTATCCTTCCCCTGGACATCACACACATACTTTCTTCTTTGGCCAACTCTCAAGAGAAAGTTCAGACAGTCTGGAGAGCAAGTCTTCCTTCATGCAGATTACATTCTCCTTTAAACACCTCAGTGGCGGGAATATAACCCCCAGCAAAACCTCATCTGCCTCATCTTGGGCAGCAAAATAAACACATCAAAGCCAGAAGTTCTGATAGAGGGTTTTAAAGAATATGGGATCTTGGCTATTGCAAATGGAAGGGAGGCACATTCCTTGATTTTTGAAGAACCATGCACCTGAAAAATGAAATGTTCCTTAATAATACTGAAACCATTGGTCTCTCGTGACACTACTGTAGAGAAATCTTTAAAATAAATTCCCTGGGAAGTTTCCCATACCTATCCCTGAGCTCCTCTAGAAAGTCACTCCTACCATCACACCCGTTCCTGTCCTCAGAGACCTCCATGATAAAGCATTAACTTTTAGAAATGCTGAGATACCAACATGTGAGAGGACTTAGCAAGAAGAGGAGCTAGGGGAGCTTCTCTCTGAAGCTTCCTCAAATATTTTGAAAATTTAAATAGGAAGAATCCCACCAAAGACAAACCTGATTTATAACCACATATTTTATTCCAGAACAGACTCACTTGTGTTAAGTACCACTGGATACTAATACATTTCTTCATAACATTGTCATTAAGAAGTATCATAAGTTCTGAAATATTTTTTGCCTTTCATCTTCTCTCCAGCAGAGTCATTGGTGTGCCTGGTGATTATTTTGTTAGCAGAAAGGACTTTCTGTGTGTTTTTATGAAAGATATAAAGCTAGCTTATTACTGAGTGTGCTATTGACCAGCAAACACATTAAAGATATGATACAACATGGAAAGGTGCTCAAAGAAAGCATCATTTTTTAATGCCTGTAGAAGTCTGCTACACTGCAGAGCAATAGGGTACTCCTTAGTAGCAAGCCACCAGAAGTGATAAATACATGAAGGTCTCCCCAATCGGCCTTGGTTATTTAGAAAAAGTGCCTTAAAGAATTCGTTTCACTCACTTCACTGAAAAGCTGCACCCACAGGAATGAGTGCTGCTTAAGTCAGGGTAGCAGACTTGGGAGTTTAATGTTGTAAAAGTAGCTGAAATCTTCCTTTACCACATCTTCATTCAGCCAAGTGTTGCTTGCATCCTGGTTTCCCTCTTCTTCTTTAGCAGCTTCACGCTTGTCTTTCTTTACTGCGAACAAGGACAGCCTCCCTGAACCCACTGAGTGAGTGGTGAGCTGATAAAAATTATTTTCATTGTGAAAAATTCTTTTCATGTGTTGAATCAGTCAACTATGTTAAGAACATAGGTAATTATAAAACACCATCCTGTGCAAAGGGACTATGATTTTTACCCTTAATATTTACTTTTTAAATCTCTGAGGATGAGAATGACAGGCAGAGGACACAGCTTTAATCAACAGCATTAATCAAGCATGATATCTCCAGATCACAGAGCAATACTTGGAATAACCTATTAAGAATATGTGGTCTTTGTGGCTGAAATTATGCCAAACTCAAAATTTTGTCCTTCAGCTTCCCATGGCTGAAAATACTGTTCCTCTCAGCTCTGTAATTGTGTCTCTCATTGCCTTTTCCTGGTAAATTCCTATAATTAGTTTTGGGAGTAGGTCTCCAAAGTGCTACCCTTTAGTTCTCCATTACAGGGGAGCTTAAAAGATGCTGTTCTGTCCCTGGAGCTGTCCCTGGAGCCAACCGGGCTTCTGTGTTTTGTTTTGTTTGTTTTGTTTTTAAAAGCAAGGAAATAAATTCATTGCTACATATCATGTTCCAAATCATACCATGAACTTTTTATGAAAGCTTAAAATTACAAAGTGTTGCAAGTTAATATAGCATGGAGATTTGCAGAATTTTAATAGATAATAATAGACAATCTTAATTGAAAATTATTTTGTTTTTTCAGCAAGAACAGTCTCTGTCTTGTTCAGTAGCACCTCCTGGAATGCCTTTGATCCCTTTACAAATATTATTACCTTTATAAATGCATGTCACTAAGGTTTTGAGAATTGGGATTGTTCAGCCTGGATAAGAAAAGGCTTTGGAGTGACCTACTTGTGGCCTTCCAGTACCTGAAGGAAGCCTACAGGAAAGATGGAGAGAGACTATTATAACAGCATGATATAACTTCTCTTCATGATGTACCATTTAAGATTTGAGTGCTAAACTTTCACCCATCATGAAGAACTATTTGGTTTTGGGTTTTTGGGGGTTTTTTCTCAGTGCACTGCATGGATGGGATTTATTAATTTCTAAGAGATAGATTCAAAACTTGTTTAAATCTTCTTCGCTCCATCTGTGCTCAGTCTATGATTGTTGGATTTTTATTTTTTTTAAACTTAGAGGATGGAAAAATTTTGTATTCATACAACATTTCAGTAAGACTTAGGAATAACTGTGGTGTATAATTTCTGAACTTTGAAACACTGCTTCTTATTCCCAACTGTGAAATACAAAGGAAATTATATGCATATAAAGAATCTGATCATCCAAACATCATGCTTCTAATGAAACATAAATCAGCTACAAAGAGCTTACTTAGTTTTTCCTAAAGGAAACAAATCAGTCTGAGTTATTTTTCTATGTAATTAACAATGTTTGCTGTTTTAAGTAGAGAGATCAGAGTTGTTCAAAGTGGTTAAGATTAGAGCAACATCAGCAGTTTTTCTGTTTGCTTTACTTTTATTCATTCTGGCATCAGAGCTAATTTCTAATCAAGTAAATGTGTTTGAAAGTATGATTCAGGGGAGATGATACATTTCTCCATGCTAACTGCATAAAGCTGGCTTAATGAAAAGGATATTGCACACAATGACATTTTTCTGGTGGGTATAATTATCTCCGCAGCAAGCAAGTGAATGATGTATTTCAGGATGTGTGTTTGGATGATGACAGGCAGATTGGGCATGATAATAAACCAGGCTGTTCACCAGCAGGCCTCTTTTTCTGGTACATCATAGGCCTATGATGATAGTAGAAGTTGCCTTCTGGTGGCTTTTATTTCTCCTTTCAAAACATCTCATACTTTAAGCAGATACTCCTTTGGCAGAATCAAGAATGGGGGCCCATTGTCCCACTGCTGCCAATGTCATCTTTTCTGATAGAGTCCCAAGAAGCATAAGATGCACGTGCAGAAATCCAGACTGCTCCTTCTCTTGTAATGTCCAAAGAACATGTTAGTATTTGGGACTGATGATTCAGTGCAAGATTGGTACAGAGCCCACTGAAGCCACTGGGAGTCTGTGCTTGCCAAAATCTACCACTGAGATCAGTGCATCTTGGAGCAAGCCCTTCACGAGCACAGAACCCCCGGGAAATGGAAAGCAAAACTGATCAGACAACAACTAAACACAACCAGCTTCCTGGACCTCCCTCCACAAAAGCTTTCTGGCTTTAGAGCCCTACCCCAAAAAGCAGGAACATGGACGACAAAGGTCTTTACTTTTAATCTCATATGGCTCAGCTCAATAGCAATTAGCTCCTGCCTCTGCTTCTGTGGGCCTCCTGTACTCCACAGCTGCAGCAGCCAAACCTTGTTGCCGAGAAAATATTAGACAATTATCTCTGGGAATTTATTTCCCAGCAAGAATATTCATTTCTCACTTCTCCCCAGTACTTCATCACCAAGATGCGCAGCTGTTGAAGGACTATCCAGATCTCAGTCCAACCTACTGTCATGTTCAATAGTTCATCACTGCAAGAGTTTCATGAATGCACGTTTTCCAGATATATCTCCAGTCTGTGTTTCCTATGGTAATCCCTGCCTGGAATCACAAATTAAGGAACATATACATATAAAAATTCACTTAGAATAGTTAGCAAAAAGACATTTCTTGTAGAAGGAAAAGTTGCCCTTTGGGTTCTGAAGAGAGCTGCTTGTCAGGAGGCTTTCACTGCAGTCCTTCCAGCACAGTTGTCTCAGAAAACAAACAATACCTGGGCAAGGGGGATGCAGGAATGAGGTATTTCTGTAGGTTTCACTACCACTGATTTGACATTTGGAGCATCACGAGTTTGCTATCTGCAATGGGCACCATTTGGGCAAAACGTGTCTATTTTTAAGGGAGGGGATAAATAGTGATGAAATGAGAACCTGATGATCTGCTCAGTTTTCCATCTGTATTTCCTTCTAAAAATCTTGAACTTATCTGTTCTTCAGCTTTTTCGTTTCATAGAATCTCATCTTTCAACAGCCATTTCCATCCAGAATTACTAGTGTTTCATGTACCATCTAGGGTGCTTTGCCTAATGTTTTCAAAACCAGCTGCAAAGTATAAATCTCTGGCACCTCATATTTTTAAATCACTGTATCTACTTCCCTACCAGTTGTACAGAGTGTTTGAAAAAACCCAGCATTTTCTCTATGGTGGAAAAACATTTTAGTCTCTGCTGAAATCCTCCAGGTTTGTTGATGTTCTGCTCAGCCTTACTGTCTTTTACTATCCTGTGTGATACTTGGATGACAGCCAGGCACATATAAATTGCTCCCACTCATGCTCTCTCTGGCAGTTTTATGTGCCTTTCACTACTTTCTAGCAGATATTTTAGGCAACAATTTATTCCTATCACGGGTATTTTTTCTGCTAGCTTTCTTTTCCCCTTCTAAAAGGTATTACATCTTTTTGCCTAGAATTTACTCAGTGTTTTAGGATCCCTGTGGATCAATGGGTCAGAGACTGCAATGACAAAATCGAGGCTTTCTTATTGTGCTTGAAGAAGGGAGCAGGAGGCCATAAGGTAGAGTCTTACTGCCTAATTTCAATGCTTTAGCACACCAAGGGTCAGAGAATGGGCAGGACTTTGAAGCTGAAAATGCCCGTCTTTCCCTTGGGATATCTTGCCCAGTACTCTGGATTCAGTGCAGAGAGGACATTCCCAGTGCCAGATAAATGAAGTGACATTGGTTACTTCTTTACTAGGAGATGCAAGAAACCAGATGTGGTGCTCCTAGAAACACCTAATACTCAGTTTTCCTCTGAGTACCACAAATACACGCCAAAAAACATCCATAACCTAACTTCTCTTAGGTATCAGCATTTTCTCCTAAACATTAGAAGAAAGAGCAGAAAAAAGGGGAGGAAAAGAGAAATTAAATTATTTAAGGAGCCTCTGTCTAAAGAACAAAATGAGCATTATGGATATGGGCTGAACCCCTGGAGTCCTCCAGTCAAGAAATTAATTTTCAGCCATCTTGGAATTCTTAGTTTCTGTCTTGCTGAGGATCGTGCCATTCAGATAGCAACCCTAGGAAATGCTGTGTCACTGGGTTTTGACAGCATAAAACTGACTCAAATCCCACTCCCAGCTGCTATTCACTCAGGGCAGCAAAAAAACCTGTGGACGTTTTGTGGCCTGAGTTGTTAATTGAGCCCAAATGTAGCAAAGAGCATCACTCAGTCCCAGCTTAAGAGTTGATTAGATCACTGCAAGTCAAGCAGTTATTTACTAAAGAATATTGGTATTATTAGGGCATAGAAGCATGCTAGAAGTTTATAATTTATATATATATATACATATATATATATATATGGACACAATAATTAAAAAAAAAATAACCACAAAAATTCAGTTCTGGGACTTAGTTCTCTATTCCAGCAGATCTCTTTAAAATCCCATTTCTCATGTGTTCACCCAGATATAAAATGAGTGTCAAAGCACATACCAGAGGTGGGTATTAATGAGCTTGTCCCCATCCAACCCTGACCTATTGCATTAAATTTCCAATGATCTGTTTGATGAACTGTGAATCCGTGGTATCCTCACAGAGTTTGCTGTGATCCTAATTAATACCAGCACGTATGTCACCCGGTTTGTTGGCACTTTCTTGCCTGCTGCTCCTAAACAACTCTCCCCTTTGCCTTTGCAGGTCACACAAATGGACCAGAAGCTGAACCTCATCACGGACATGCTGCATCACCTGGTTTCCCGTCAGCAGGGGGATCAGGGGAACAATAGAGCATCTCAGAGAGGCAACAACAACGTCAGTTCAGAGCTTTTCCTCCCTAACAACACCCTGCCCACCTACGAGCAGCTGACAGTACCGGGAGGAAACGAAGATGACATATCCTGATGTGGTGCAAGTCTGGGCTGGGTTGTTCCTGCTTTTCTCCTCTCAATGGGACTGAGGGTTGAGCACCTGGGAGAAATGAAGTTCATCAGCCAACCAAGAAATTGTGCAACTGCTATATCTACACCACTAGTCTCAAAACATGCTCTTCTAAAGTTACCCACAATAGCCAAGGGATTGCCAGGCTGTCTTCCACCAGGCAAAACTTCCAGAACCTCCACGCTGATTTTGTTCCTGAACAAAATGATCGCAACTCGTTATTTCTCAAGAAGACCAAAATGGCAAGGATTTAGAGCTCCTGTAACAAGAATAATAATAATAATAATAATAGTAATAATAATAATATTCTAATAATACTTGAACTTAGATGGAAAAAAATGCATTCTGTTTATGAATCTGCAGATAGCAATTTATTTCTACTACTAAGGTTTTTAAAACAAACTAGGATAACTTATGTTGTTTTTATTGTATAAACATACACTAACATTCTAGACAATAACAAACCACATACTGAATGATTTTCTTTTTCTGTTTTATTTTAGTGTTACTACATAAACAGTTATTAGATAATTACCAGATTTTTAAATTCTGTTTTTCTTCAGGGAGGAACTAATCCTTAATCTGGAACAATACTATTTATAGTGGAAAATCCTGTAGATTTTCTAAGATAACAGTTTTTCATGGGGAGACAATAAAGTATTATATAGCAAAAAAATTCTGCTTTCTAGAAAATTGTTGCCAAAGAATTTATATATAAATAGAAAACACAGTGGTCTGAATGTACTTGTCCTGAGAATTTTAAAAGGAAGGCTTTCTCCTTCTTAAATCTACTGGGTTTTAGCTTACAGATGCCAAGAATAATACAGAGGCTGAAGAATAATAAGAGGCTGAAGTGGCTAGACTTCACTGGTCAAGTGTTTGAGCTGGCCACTCACAGAACATCCATAATCCTTGCAGGAATTGAGGCTTCAGTTCAGGAAAGCATCTCTAATCCAAAAGCACATATGATAATTTGAATGTTTTCATAAATAATGTCTTGAGAAACTCAACTCCCTACAAGAGTTGGTTAGTATTGACAAGTGCCAGCTCTTTATTTAGAGAATTGAGGGCCTCAGCTATAACCCATGGGGCTGAACCACACTGCCCCACATAATGACTGCAAGGAAACCAACAGTGTTGGCGAAATGGGAGTTCTCACACACACAACGGTGAGCAGCAGTTGGGCTTTGATTACTAAGACTGAAATTAGTGAGCCCTTGCAGACACTCAGCACCTGAATCATATCAGTCTTTAAAGACTGCCAGCCTCAGAAAAAGCTCTTTAGTCCAACATGGTAGCTGAAACTGCTGGGGAAACGAGATGTAGACAGATTTATGAGCTCCTGCACTTTGAGCATCCTACACAGTCAGTGCACCCTGTTCCCCTCACTGCAGAGCCTGTACCCCACAGAGGTCTCCCTCTCCTGGGGGATGCCCTAAAGCCTCATACCTCGGCACAGCAGTTAATATTACCAGTCTTTTGACCAATATTACCAATCTGAAATACTGATGAGTAATGAATAGGATCACAAGGAACCTTCTCATAGGCAACTCTCAGATTCTGGGCTTTCTTTCAAACATTTCATCTCTTTCAGTTGGACTGCAGAGAAAATTCTGTATTAAATATCCTGTATTTAACTTCCCAGATTCTGTTACAGTTATCCAGCCTCTCTGTTGTACAGTAGATAAATGTTAAGGTTGTAGAAATTTACAGGCATAAAGAAGAATTGTATCAGGGCATTATGTTTTCATAGAAATCAAAATTATTCTCATGATTTTGAACATTTTTTAAATGAGATTCACTGTGTAATTTCAAGTTATAAATCAGCCTGTTCATTTCCTAATAAAATACAGGACAAGAGTGCCATGTCTTTTGCTTATTCTAAAATCCAGACACTTGATATACACAAGAAAGCAGATCCCTTTTCTCCTTTCTCTCTTAGCCAACTGCACAGTGTAAATATGCCTTATTTGCAATGCATGACTGTAAGCCTTCTGCTGACTCTTCACTAGAGAAATAAAAGAAGATGCAGACTTTATCAGCTGAGATGACGAGAGAAAAAAGTGTGTCATGTAGCCCTGGCTGAAAGGAGAAAGGTCTGTGCATTTCTAGGGACACTGCTTTAAACAGAAAATATGTCCATTCCTGCCTGTTTGTTCCCAAGACCATACCTCCATTCTCTGTTTGACACCTAATCTTGGTGATAACAGTCTGGCACAGCAAACACTTAATGCAAAACATAATTTCCCTTCCTTGTCAGTTGGTCTATAACCATCTGAAAGTCTCCATTGGAACCAGATTCATTTGAACCACTGGATTTTACAGGTTTTTTAAGGCTGGTGGCCATTTGTGAGGTCAGGGATTCCTCCCCTGAGTCCAGCTGATCCTTTCAGAAAGTACAAAGCTCTGAGATCTTCTACTTCAAAGCTTATAATCTACCTCGCCCTAAGGGAAAGAAGAGGATCCATTTTCCCTCTTGAAGAGGGATGTTTTAAAATGAGCCATCCAAATTTGCCATGAAGCTACCTGGAGCCAGCCATCCCCAAGGGCTCACCAGAGACAGACCTGACCTCTCTGCTTGGAGGACTGACTGGAATTATCTGCCCTGCTGGGGCTTCATATCTCAATGACTTCTCCTGGAAGCAGGTGCCTCAGCATCTTTCTTGCACAAAGCACTGGAGAACAGCAGCAGTGGGAAGATGAGCTGAGCAGTCCAACACTAGAGCAGCCTGAAGTAACCAGCATGCAGTGAGTATGTGCTTCTGCTAAAACCTTTCCTACTGGTGTCTCCTGTTCAGCCAAAATGTCCAGAGTATTTAGTTGGTTTTTTGGGGTTTTTTTTTAAGTGGGTAGGAAATGTTTGTAAGTATCTTGAAGGGGAACAAAGGAAACTGTAAAGTAGACCAAACCTTGACTATATAACTTTCTGCCCCATTTTTGTGAGCTGTGTTAAAATAAATGCATCTGAAGCTGCAAAAGAAGCCTCTTCCATAGAGCAGCTCAATAACAGTTTGCATTTCAGGACTGGTGTAATTTAGGCCTAGACCCTCCTACCTGCTGAAAAATATAAAGGTCAGTTAAAAAACAGTCATCTAAAAAAAATGTTAGCTGACTTAGCTTCCTCAGCCTAGCACGGGGATGCCAGATGGATGCCAGATCTGGAAGGTAGGAAGCCAAGGGATAGGGGAGGAGGCAAAACATGGGGCTGCCTAACTGAAGGTGGTGATGAAAGGTGACCCTGCCTCAGTCCGCAGCAGATGCAGACGATGTGCAAGTTTGCAAAAAGGAAGATCCACAGGAGCTGGAGAGGATTTGTGGAGGGGAGGAGTTTTAGTCCCTGAGGAAAAGTCTGGGCTCCTGGTGAGGCGACTGTATTGGGATTCAAAAGACAGAAGCACAGCCTGGCATCAGCATTAATCTGCAGTGTGACCTCAGGGCGAGTCATTTCACCTGCTTGGCCACATCTGCTGCCCCCTCTGCTGCACTCAGCCCACTTGTTTTTTTAGACCACAAATTCCTCAGGAAAGGAGGGCCCCTTTCTGTGTGTTTGCTCAGTGCCTACACAAAGGGACCTACCCTCTGGGGGCTGGAGGTACCACTTTCAGATAAATAATTGCCTACCCCGAAGTCCTGCTACAGGCAAACCCTTAATTATTCCGAGCCCAAGGAGTTCCAGTTGGAAGGGCCTGCTGCCAAACCAACAGTTAGAGGAGGCTGGGGTTTAGGTCCTCTTCAACCTGGTATCTTACAAAAAGAGATCAGGAGCTTGGCCATCACTCATTTTCACTCTCCTGCTTTAAAGCCAGTTCATTTTAAATAACACAATGGCCCACTGCTATGCTCAAATACTAGCTAAGGCAGAAATCTTTGGATGTCAGTGGACTAAACAGACATTTTACTGCAGCAATTAAGGTTTGTTAGTAATAGCAGATACCTCTGGGCTGATTTAGCACCCATCAGTTCTGAGGAAGCTGGAAATACTCCAGGCTGGTGAGCTTTAAAGGTCTGGGCAACAAACAAGCTGCTTTTTTGAAAAATTAAAAAGCAAAACACAGGAAGATCATCTTTTATGGGAGTTTAAAGGAGAAAAGGTTAAAATAGTTTTAAGCTAATCCTCATGTACCCTGCTGAGATGGGTTTTAATGCTGAGGTGGTGGTTTGGGAAGAGAACAGGCATTGAGAAGAAAAACAAAAAGATTGAAGGTATGATGCATCTCCTATGAAACTGTATTTGTGCACTTGATTTATGTTGGCTTGGAGTTGGATATTGCCTGCAGTGGGACTGCCCAGTCCATGCAGGTCAGTGTAAGCCTTTGCAAGTTGAAAATGTGCAGTAAAGATGCCTTTCCATGGCCTTTCAGTGGAAGCTGGGCTCAGCTTTGTAGGCAGCATTGCTTTCTTCATGGTCACAGAGCCACAGAACCATGTGAATTCACAAGTTTCTGATTCCCATTTCTGTTTCCAAATTACTGGTTTCTAATATTCCTGCATGCCACTTGTGTTTTCAAGCCACAACGATTAGAGGTATTTCCTTCCACTTCCATGATACAAATACTACTGCACACACACAACACAGACCAGCCTTTAAAATGCCCTCCAAATTCATTTAAAATAGCTTCTGCAATGTTTTGCATCTTGGGTCTCCTGAGCAGCAGCAGCTGTGGTGAAGGCACCAGGTTGTTATGCTGGTGGAAGGTGGAGGTGACAGCTGCAAGCAAAGATGTAGCTATGGAATTGCCCAAAGGTGTTGAATTCAGGTTGAAACTAGCAAGGATTTCTGTGAACACTGACTTTTTTGGTCTTGTCTGTGGTCTGACTTTGATGTCTAAGTGTGAATTTCAGCTGAAGCTTTTCTTTTGTGGTTGCAGGTTTGTTCTGTGTCTTCCCCTGATGCCCAACAAGATACGCGTTCCTGTTCAGCCTTTCCTCAGGGAGGATGTTGACAACACCAGAACCCTCTGTCTTCTACATCAGTGCCTATTTTCACAAAACTTATGAGAACTTAATTCTTTTCCAGACCTCTATCCTTCTGTCAAGTTGAATTGAACAAGGCCAACAGGTTCAAAAGTTATTAGGGGGAGGCAAAACAAACACAGCATGAGTGCATTAACCTTGTTTTCACAGGAACTGGGCTGAAAGTCCTCTCTCTCCCTACCCAAACACAGAGGTCTGGAAGAAATGTAGCTCTTCACTTTGGAGTAGGATGCCAATTCTAACTCCTGGGGTGAGGAGGAGACATGCAGGAGGCATGTTCTTGGGAGTTGTTGGCTCCTGCAAGGCTTGATGCACCTTGCCTTTGCATCAGCTATTGAAAGATGCTGGAAAGCAGCTTTTTCCTCACAGTGCTTCCAATGGCAGTGACTTAAAACATCAAAATGTTTGGTGCAGCAACAAAGAGCACATAGGTGCTGGATGGGCACATTGTGAAACATACCCACGTGTGTTACTGTAACACAGCTTGGTGTCCAAAGAGAGATTGTCTGCATCCCTGGCAGGGGAGCACTGCTGGGGAAGGACTGGCCCAAAAGAGTGGCACTGTCCACGTTCACATCACTCCTGCATGAGCTGGCAACTGCTGCCCCTGGCAGAGACTTCCCAGGGATCTGACATGAGGCATTGTGCTCTCTGCCTGTGGATTTGCACTTAAGAAGAGCTGATCTATAAACCCAGTCCTGAAACCATCTTGGAGCTACGTTTGCTTCAGAGCTAGCGTTGCTCTGGCAGGCTGCCCAGGGATTTAGGCTCTGTTAATCCAAGTTTGGCTCTCCGTGGCAGACACCCATGGAACAAAGGGAATAAAGCTTCCACGATCCCATCAAGTCGCTGGTCAATCTCTCAGCCAGGTGCAGAAAGTGCGCTAGGCAGCCCTCAGTGAACTGTCTTGGATCAGAGAGGGCCAAATTCCCAGCAGGGGTGTGCAGACAGATCTATAGAGATTTTCTTGCCATAATTTCCCAAGGCTGGGAGCCTCGCATAGCGAGTCTCCAATGCCTGTGCATTTTGCACAATTTCTAAAGCCAGCTGTGCTGAAATTCATCACTGCTGCTTTCTGTACGGGCAGTCTTACAGGGAAATAAAAACCAAGAAGGCAAGGAGGAAAATAAGTTTAGCTTTCAGTTCTGCTATATGTTATGTCCATAGGATTATATTGATCATTAATTTTTAAATGTCGATATGGTAGAGTTGATACAAGCAGTACCAATGCTGTAAGAATGATAATCACATGTGAAGGATTAGGCTCATAGGCAGTTTGTACAAGAGATGCTATCAGCTGTTGTTTAAGCATAATTTGTTAGTCCTAATGGTCACCTAATTGAATTTTTAACTGGGCTGTCTATAAATGGAAACTAAACATAAATGTGATTCAGGTTTTACTCCATTTGCATCTTAGGCTGTTATGCTCCTTATAAATTTGCTTTGATTACGTCCCTTTCCCTAATTCCTTCTGTTCATTGAAACACCATATGCAGGTTTGATTGGCAGAGGGATTCACGTCCTTCAGATCACTTTTGGGAACGATCAGGTTACCAAGAGTTACCCCGTGAGGACTGGTCACAACTGCACCAGGGAGTCTTCTGCAAGCCACAACATCTTCTTAATCACAATTTGTCTTGTAAAGCTTGAATGACAGAAGGTGTAATTCCCCTGCTGAATCCCTCCTCTGCCTGTGCTGCAAGAGGGGCAGACACAGCCACCACCATGTGTGCTCCCTCACAGCCATTATGGAGCAGATTTGAAAGAGTGCCTTTGCTTAAATGGTTGCAAATGTTTCCCTGTTATTTCAGTTGGCAATCAAGCCAGTACTTTATTTTCCATTTATTTTCTCTCCTGTGCTGAGAAGTAGGAGAATACTCTGCAGCCACAGGACAGAAGCCAGAAGCTGGGGAGCAGAAAGGTGCATCAAAAGACAGGTCTTGCCATTAAGCAAAACGTACTGCCCCAAGCACACGCATTTCAGTCCCTATTTCTTGCAGCCTGAGCATCACTTTTAGTGCCCTGGCTTGATCTTCTTGCACCCAAATGCATTAAGTGCCTTAATACACCTTTGAAGAACCCTGAAGTGTCCCAACTCTTAATTTCCATCTGGTTCTCCCACAGCCTGATTCAGGTCTCAGTCCAAAGCCAGCAGGAGGCAGGAAGGCTTTGGGCTGGCTCTAGTGGCGCTGGAGCTGGAGGCCCGGGCTGTTTGCCGGTGCCTGCCCCTCTCAGGCACGTTAGTCACTGCTCCTTGGCACGGCACAGCCCGTGATTAGCATTTCCTTCCTATGCCAGTCCTTCATGCCGCCGCTTCGGCTCTGACTTTTTGTTTTCCTCCTTCCCCCCTTCCCAGCCAAAGGGGAGAACAATTCCTGGAAAAGAAAAATGCTCTTTCCCCTGCATTGCTGAAACCTTTGCAGGGAGCTTTGGGGAGGAGAGAGTAGACTTTGGAGAGCATATGGCTAAAAGCATTTGGGGGTTTTCAGATGGTAAATGACCTATGAGGTCTCAAAGGGGTTTTATTTATAAATGATAGACTCCTGAGAGAGAAATAATTGCTGCTCTCCCAGGCGTAAAAAAGCAATTCACCTGACATAAAACCCAGGGATAAAATTAGCTAAATGAAAGCAAGATATGGCAACTGTATTAAGCCGCTTTTTTTTTTTTTCTCTCTCACTCTCTCTCTCTCTCCCCTTCCCTGCTGAATGGTGAATCATTTTAATTTTGTTTTCCCCTCCTTTCTTGGAAGGAGGAAAAAAAAAAAAAAAAAAAAGCCAACGCCAAAGCAGTGCCTTGGGTCTGAAAGAACAGATGGTGCCCTGGGCGGCCCTCCGGAGCACTCGGCAGCGTGCATTCCTCCACTCCAGCACTCAGATAACTGAGTTATACAGCACACGACCATCTGGTGTATGACACATCTTGTGTCCCCCGGACAATGCCCCAGCAAACCTCTTCAGGGGAGAGGTTAGTTTCTAGGGTAACAGCAGCATGTGCAGCTCCAGGCCTTATTGAGATTCAGGGCTCCTCACTTGTCCCTATTCTTCTCCTCCCTATTGTTGTCACTTGAGCTTTTGCTGCTTGGTTACACCGAGACTGACAATATCCATCAGTATTTTGTCCCCGGCCCAGAAACCATTGTCTCCAAATTTTGTTTCATTATTTATGTTTTCAATATCCAATGGTTGACTGAAGCATCTGCTGTAGAGTGATAAGGCAAGTGCCTATTGAGGAGAGCTGTGCTGCTGCCTGACAACGATGGTTTGAATTATTTAGGTTGTGGTTGGACAAGCATTTGCAAAAGGCAGGGTATCCGTGAAGCACTGAGGTGACTTTATTTATTTCTCTGTTTCAGGTTTTTCTAGGTGCTCACATCTTTTAATTCAGACTCTGAAAAAGCTTAAAGCTTCCATAGAGAAGTCAGCTTACAAGAAGAAAATCTGTTCATTGACTGGAGGTGTCATGGATGTTTACTTGGGGGAAATTATTTGAGATTGAAAAAAAAAAAAAAAAAGAGGGCTTCACCTTCCTTTTAATTTTCTGTGGGATTTGTTTTGAAGTGACTTTGGAGTTTGAGCATTCATTTTCTCCACTTATTTAAAAAGCCAAGGACTGGCTTATAACCATAACCAAGCACTCTGCACAATACTCTAAAATTGTTTCAGCAAGCTAAACTTAATCAGCAAAAAGAAGTAGTAGGTGTTTTCTCCACCCTTTAAGACATGTGCCCCACTGAAGCATTTGCCCCATTACAGAACAATTACACCAGCAGTGTTACCTTCCTCAAATATCTGTAATTGTCACAGCCAGCCAAAATCCTGCCAGATTCTTCTTACATCTGCATGAAGTAGACTGGTCACTGAATGGAGTGGAAAATACCTGTGCAAAAATGTAGAACATCAAGCATGAGGCCTAAGCATTAAAAACACACAACTAAGAAAGTACAACTGATGCCTAAGCAAAATTTGCTTAACTGCAGGCCTCAGTCAAGGTATGAGTAACTTTAAAATACTGCATTGCATGTCAAATTGAGGTCAAGTATTAAAGAACCATCAATAACAGTTAAGTTAAGAGAGGTTCTGTATACATGTATGAAATAATAATAACTATATATATTGATATTGTGATAAATTTGCCATAACATCAAGTCTGGTACATTATTTTTCATATATTTATAAATGGAGATTTTACTTTTAAAGCAATGTTCATAAAACATGCATACATGACCTTAAAGGCAATTTTTAAATGATTTGCCTAAAATGCTTTAGAGCTACTATGAGGAAAAGAGGAAAATATTTTGGGGTTTACCCCTTGTGAAACAACATCTTTTTTGTAGACTGGTGGCAGGAAATAACAGTGAGATGCAGTCCTGAGCCTGGTTTTAAATATTCTAATGAAATGCAGTTTTGAGTTGCAGCATTTTCTGCCCCTGACCTGCTCGTGAGGTGTGCCAGGGTAAGTGCATTTGCTTCATCACATGCTTGAGTTGGCATCTGATCATAAAACAGAGACCACACTAAGGGTGCATGTGCAAGAGGAGGAGGAGCTGATTGCAGGCAAGCCTGGCTTAGCCATGTTTTGCTTGGCAGCTTTCAACAGTGAGGAGGAAGGGACAGAGTTCCTATTTTCCTGTCTAAGTGTTGAAAGTTGTCAGTAATCTGCTCCATCAGAGCCTGTGCATTACCTCTGTGGGTGCAAAACCCTCCACTTAGCCCGGGCCAGCTGGCAAGGTGCAGGAGAAGCACCTGGGCTTCAGGTGTTTGTGAGTGCTCAGGGAAGGTCCAAACACCCAGGTCTGTCACATGGACTGCAAAAGGATGCTCAGTTGTTGCAGCCTTTTTCCACTTCTCACAGCCCTCCTACCTCCACTCTCCCAGCTTCAGGGATGGGGTCTGCAGCCCTGAGGTGCCTCAGCATCTCTCCAGCTTCAGAACATGAGAACAGCTGAAAGTGAACTGGAGCAAAAAGCCCTCTGCAAAAGGTTCTCTGCTCTCCATGGGCTACCAGGTGAGTGTTTCTTTAAGAGTTGTGGAAGCTGCACCCAGTGTTGAGCCTTCAACTGGAGCACTGTATAGCAGTCTGGTTACTTGAGCTGGATGAGTTTCCCCTGAATGTGGCATGGAGCAGAAGAAGGGTGACAAGGGTGGTCAGAGGAATTAAGGGCCTGTCTTAAGAGTTTCTCTGTCTAACCCAACAAAATGAAAGGCTAAGGTTGATTTCCATAAACATACAGGAAAGGGAATAGCTCTTTCAACCAAAGGGCAGTGTTGGCATGAGAACAAACATGTCAGTTGTCCACAAACAGATTTTTGAAGGTTTCTAAATATCAGAGAAGGAGGGGTTTCTGAAACAGCACTCTGGTGAAAATATGGAAAAACCAAACCTCCGAGCTCTCCGAGCTTTAAGGTCCCACTCGATCAATTTGTGAAAGAGGTAGTAGGCTGTGATTGCCTGCCAAGGCAGGGAACTGGTCCTCACAACTCAGGACATCTCTCCTTCTCCAGTATTTCAACAGTTTTAAAGCCAAAAGAGCCTATTAGATCATCTGGCCTAAATTTCTGTATGATACAGGCCATAGATCTCACCCAGTCACCCTTTGCTGAGCCCAGCAATTTATCTGACTTAGGCATTATCTTACCATCACCAGAGAAAGAAATATTATATACAACTCTGTATTTAAATATATATATTTTTGATCACTATTTAAAGAAAAGTGAAGGCACACAGAAGAACAAGTGATACATGCAGTATGGAAGCAGATGAGAGAATTCAATTTCTAGAAGAAGCTCTTGCCTGCAGACTTCAGCCTGGAAGGGTTTATCCAAAGGAGCTGGTTTTATTTTCCCTGAGGAAAAAAGGACCTGCCATTTTCTTGCCTTTGATCAATCCAGAGTGAGAAAGGTGAGCCAGGCCGATAGTGCACATTGCAATATCCCTGCCTTTACTGTCTTGTCACTTCAGGGGAGCTAATTAGGAGCAAATAAGAGGGTGTAAAGAAAGTCCAAGGGCTCTCCATCCGTGAAAGCAAAGGCTGCTTACAGGAAAAATCTCAGCTCAACCAGGAGGGAACCTTCCTCTTTCCCATTTTATACAGAGCAAGGACAAGCCACACTTTGCTCAATTACATGAAGAAGTGAGCAATTTTTTAGAATTGTACTAAGGTATCAGTGTAGTGTTTGAGGGACACACTTGACCATGCTGCTCTGCCTTTGTCAAAACCTCTGAGAGCCAGATGAAGCCAACCAGTTTTTCATATAATCTGTTTCATTGACAGCATAGCAAATGGCCTCTTAGCAAAGGGATTTCTCTTTGGAAAGGATCACTGAAGAGTCAGAAAAGCAAATTAAATTAAGAAGCATAAAGCAGAGTGCCATGGGCAGAGGGCAGAAGACTATACTGCTGTTTGTGTGTGTAAAAAGTCAAAGGTACTCAGTTTTTCCAGGAATATCTGAATACTTTCATACTTTAAAAAAGAAATCACAGCACAGGCTGTTTAGAGAAAGAAGCAAAACAAAACAAGTGGGGCCATGAAACATGATGCAATTTGCATCTAAATACCTTTTAGAGATAAGAACGTGTTCAGGAGGAAAACACAGTATTGCCAGTTCAGGAGACTTACTTACTTTCTGGTATCTTTGTGGGAACCAAATGAATTGCAAAACATCTGCAAGGTCCAAAGTGTCAATTATGCCTTTATGTACGTGGAGGAAATGTCACATGATGGAGGCAGTCATTGGACATGGTCAATTGTAGGGTTTTATCCTTTGCTTAGCCTTAAAGCCTCGCTCAACAGTCAGGTTAGACAATGGCTCTGTCAGAGCGGGAGATGGATCAGTTTGGCCACTCAGAGGAGGTGCTTATCAGCACAGAAAGTGTCCCCAGCCTCGGACAGCACTGACATTTCACTTGCAAAGCCTGGCTCAGGGCTGCTTCGAACAAGTAGGCTTCCAGATTTGCACATCTAGAAGCAGCCAAACGAAAAACCGGGCACAAAGCACAGATATCGGCTAGGATTTGCAAAAGCATTCATGCAAATGAAGTAATTTTCCAAAGTGTCCCTTAAATCAGAGCTGTGTTTCTTGGTAAGATTTCTCCTCCGCGATTTATTTTAAAAAATGCCAACTTTGCAGAAGCATCTTACAGGAACATATAAAAGGAGGTTGTGCATCATTCAAGGACCGTAGGAGCTGCCAAACGAGAAGAATGGTTTTGAAAGGCCCATATGTGTGACTCTGAATGCCAAATATCCTCATTTTAATGGCTTGTGTGTTACAGTTTCTACTGAGTACTTCAACAAGTCCCAGTAATATTCTTTCCGGATTTGCAAACTTGCGCTGCTTCTCCAGGAAACTTTTAAATCCAGCAACATTTGTAATACACAGTTTGTGTGTGTTTTACTACAATGTCTGCACAAAACAGCATCTACAGTCTGTAAAACAGCACAGAAATGCCACTGGCACCGTTTCCAGCTGTGCTCCAGGCCAGACTCTGATCTCTAGTTTACACCAGGGTTGATCACTCTCTAGTCCATGCTATCCATGTGCCAGCTGACACATTTATGTCCTTCAAAGCCCACACAGGCGCCGTCAGAACCTGTGTGCAACAGTCATCTGCGAGAGGGAATCTGCAGGGGACATTTCTGTGGCAGTTAATGGAGGACATTTCTGCAGAACCACCAGAGAACTGTGCAAAATGGGACAGTTTCTCCCAAGTCTGGTTTCTACATTTGTGGAAAGAAAATCAGCAGCCTGAACTGCATCAGCCTTGTCAACTCCACAGCTGCAACCATCACCCTTTTTACTCTTTAATTACACATTGTCACATGCAGATTACTGGCATCGCTCCCCTCGCATCATGGAAGCTTTGGACTGAGCTTGTAAACATTATTTTTAATTATCGTGTTATTGCATCACTATGGATGCTTTTGTAAAGCCTGCGTGACTGGGCAAACGTGTCTGGCTTCACCCTGAGTGTGTGTCCCACCAAATGGGATGCCATTTGCAAGATATGAGCCAGGCTGGATAAGAAAATGAGCAGCAGATGGGGGGAAGGAGGAGGCAGGGAGAGGAAATGTTTGGTAAGAAGTAACTAACTCTTTATGGTACGTGTGTTTCTCCTGCCAGACTGTGATGGTTTTGGTGCTGACACTGTAACACCACTGTGTAACCTACACACAAAAAAAAAAAAAACAGGAGACCAAATTAGGTAATTTGTAAAAAGTCTTTTTAGGGTCAAGTTAGGAATCTGGGCCAGTGGATTCTAGATCTGTGTGATCCAGGCAAAGAGATAAATGAGCAGAAAGGGAGACATGCAGAAGAAGTGTTTTCTATTGCTTTAGAAAGTGTGCAGCCAAAACTGGAAATTGAACATCAAGAATGAAATCTATTCTGAATTGGAAGAGCAAATCACACTGTTTTAACTTGGATTTTTGTATGTAGTGTAGCTGTGTGAGATAGAGTTTGGGAGAGATTTTACCTGCAGGAGGAGTTCAGTCCCTTTCTGAACTCCTGATCTCTGCATCCTCCTGCTCTTGGCCTACAGAAGCTGTTAAGTGCTTTTTGTGTGTAAAGTACTGGTCAAAAGCCTGGCTTAAAGTAATATGCCCAAGAGAAGAATTATGGTTTTGCTCTGGTTGTGATGAGCTGTCAGTAACTAAACAAGTTATGACAAGATAACCCATACACCTAAAGAAGAAAAACAACCGGAAAAGGGATGGAATTTGCTCTGCTTGGGAGGAGTAAGTTGCCTAGTAATCTAAATGACAGCATTTATTTAAAGTTTGCTGGATAAGCCTACCAAGACAGGTATTCCAGGAAAGGGTGGAGTTCATATCACAATTCCAGGAATTGAAAGGGTTTTTATGAAGGGAGCAGACACAGGTCATGCGCACTGTGATAAACTCACTGCACAGGTCTGAGGGGCATCACAGTTTGGGATGGATTGCAGCAACACAAGTTTGGCTTCCATGTGTAAGGGAACATGAGGGAAGACTGCTCTACAAGACAGTTCTAGCATCAAAATGACTTGAAGGGATGATTCCTGGAAACTGTTCTTAGTTTTAAATGTATGGCAACAGTTTCCCTGTGCCAATGAAGCTTGTGTGAGTAATATCTCTGCAAAGAAAACTTTTAATACAGTATAAAATCCAGCATCTGATGGTTAATGGATCAGGCTCCAGCCTTCTAAACCTCTCTAAAGGAAAACAATAAATGCCAGGAGGGGTCAGGCTGTTGTCCATCGTCTCTGTGGGAGAAAATGGCTTATATTTAGTGGGGGGAAATCATACAAAACCATACAGTTTCTAACTGGAGAAAACTATCTGTTAGCATTTCTTATTTCTGTGTTGGTTAGTGTCCTCTCACATGTTTAGAAGAATTGTCTACCAGCTGAACTGAACTGAAAATATTAGTGCCCAGTCCCTCCTCTTCTAAGATCTCATCATCAAGAAAACAGCACAAGAAAGTGTTCAATGGATTCATACTGTTCTGGGTTCTTGAGAAGTTGCTGAGTAACCAAGTGATAGGGGTAGATTCCTTCAAAGCCAGTTGTGCATGGAGAAATGCAGGTTTATCAGGAGAGAAACTCGTATTTCTTCAAAACTTTATGTGGCAGGGTCAGTGACTGCATCATTCCTGT
Organism: Sylvia atricapilla; assembly: GCF_009819655.1. Lineage (NCBI taxonomy): Eukaryota > Metazoa > Chordata > Aves > Passeriformes > Sylviidae > Sylvia > Sylvia atricapilla. Next base: position 15,071,445 of record NC_089145.1, on the reverse strand, counting down.
CCTCCACAAAGGGGGAGGTGGATGCCAATGGCTCCTCTCAGAGGCTCTTTTTTCACCTGAAAAATCTCCAATTAACATATTTTGCAAATCAGGGATTTGTATGTAAGAGATGGACTATTTGTCACACTTTTATCTCAAACATAGGCGAAAAGTGTTGGGATTTACTGAGCATGCTGAGAAAACACCAGGTGGGGACTATCCAGCTGGTGGTTCCCTATGGACTTGGGAATACTGGTAGTGCTTCCAGCTTTACCCTGCCTCAGAGGTTAGGATAGAAAGTTAGGAACTACCATGTTTGTTTTGCAAAACAAAGACAGTTTTTCCTCCAGCTGCTTCGTGCCTTCTCTCTGGCAGATTCACTGCTCACAGGTCAAATAAAAAGCAATTTTTGCCATCATCAAAGTGAAGATTTATTGAGATTGCATAAATCCACGCCTGAATACCTCCTTTTGAGGTGGTGAAAATACTGTTAGGAGATGCAGTGGGAGCTGATCCAGGCTTAGCACTCTCCTGGTTACACAGATCATAGGATGAAGGTGCATGTCTCCCAGGAAACCAGGCTGCCACAGCAATTTGCTGCTGGATACCACACTGTGGCTTGCAATGAATGGTATTTAGGCTATGAACAGGGAAGGCAGTGCCTTAAAACAGCAGCTTTGCCATTACTTCACCAATGATGTTCTGATGATTTGTTTTCTGAGTTGCCGCTTCTGAACACATAGAATTACCCAAAAGTTTTTGGGTTTCTTTGTTGCAAAAGGGAGCTTTTTAACTTTTTATTTCAGCAGATGGGGTGGAGGTGGAAAGTGTGATCAGATTGCAAATCATCCTGAAAGTGGACAAAACCTGGCTTGTATGCCCGTGACACATAACTGATTTCAGCTTGCAGCCTCTGAGCACCATTGTGCCCTTTGCCAGATCCACGATGTTCACAGGTGTGAGGCAGCCAAGCAAGAACACCCCCATGGATAAAATTCCTCCTTGCTGGCTCTTTGCTACCCTCATTACCTAATTCCTTCTGCAGAGAGCCTTGGAAAAGACCCTGTCCTGGGTGAGTAGCACTACCAGTGTGTTCCCAAGGAGGATGGAGGGGCACCTATCTAGGGGTGATATTTTAATCTTTCTGTGTTTATCTATAGAGGAGTCAACAAAATGCTTCATCACCTCCTTTCTCTGTTAAAAGGAAGGCTTAGGACAGTATTTTTCTTGTGGTGTATTTTGAAGTCGTTAGCAAAGTAGGTTTGCCTCTAGTAGAGAAACCTGCTCTATACTTTTTATCAGGGAAAGATCAAGAGTAGAAAATGTGCACTGAGCTCCCAAAAAAGCCTCATCACCTGTGATGTAAGCCTCAGGTACACAGTGAGGGTTTAACCAGGTGTACTCTATAGAAGACCCATGCAATGTCCCATTTGGCAGATGTGCAAATGCTACTGATAGAGAATAATTTCAGCTCTGGGGGGTCTCAGCAGTTGCTGAGCTAAGGGTCCTCTAGGAAGGAGCCAAAGCAGATCAGACTGGGACAGGTTTTTAGCATATCCTTCTTCACAATGCAATGTCTTAATCCCAAATCTATCCACCTGTGTGCTCCTTCTCCATCTCAGCATCCCCATTTCTCCCCACAGGGCTCCCTGGGAATGCTCCCCCTGTCACAGACCCACCCACAGCAACTCCTTTTGCTGAGTTTTCCTCCCTTTCCATGTTAAGGCAAGTTTCTCATATCTAATCAGCAATGTCAGACAGATAGGAACCCTGGTTTCAATGAACCCAGGCTGAACCCTCCTGAAGATGGATTCTGGCAAGAAGGAAGCACCAGTCAGCCCAAACTATGGACCAGTTGAGATATCCACCATAAGGAAACAACATTTTCCAAGTAAAGTCACAATCCTGTCCTTTTGATCTGCAATATTTTAATTAAACTTTTTTTTTCTCTTCACACTCTTAGTGTTGGCCTCACTAGTTGTCCAATGATTTTTTGGGTTTGTTCAAACAACATTTGTTAAGATTTGAGCTTTATCTCCTCTGTTTGAATACTAATCCTGTCCCCATTTTTGTTCACTTTTCCTTCTGGGATTCTGTATGTTTTGGTACCTCTTCTTTTTATTGAATACTCCTCTTAAAAATACTGCATTTGATTTTGCATAATGGTAGCTTTTGCTCCTGGAACAACTCTGCCACCTTTCTTTGACCAAATTGCACATACGTCAGTTATTAATGAAACATTATCTAACATGACACTTGGAGTTTTTAAAATCTATCCAAAAATCAACATTTAAGTTCTTTAATTTTGCTATCACTCACCTGACTATTGTGAAAAAGCATTACCCTCATTTTAAAATCACTTCAGGTGGTTTTGTGTCATAAAATTAAAACTGTACATGCTTGTCTTAAAAATCATCAGAGTTACTCATTGTATTCTCTGTCTTATCACTGGTGATTTAAATGTGCCGTGTGCTCTGTGGCCAATTAAAACACTTGCTCTGTGATTTCCATTCTAATTGCTGCAGTCAGATTGGAGTCTGAGTCTGGAGGAGTTTGGGAAGAATGGAGCAGGTGGGAAACAGGATGGCAACAAGAGTCAAACTTTGTTAATTCACAGATGAAATACAGGAATGAGTGAAATAGTAATTCACTAGTAATAGTCATAGTAATCAGTGAAATAGTAATTAAGCTTTAAAAGACCAAACTTTCTAGCCCCTAGCCCAACCATATGGAAAAATATCAAGTGACTCAGAACTTCATTATTACCTTCAGTGGTCTAAAAAAGCAGACAAAACTGTCAAGGTTTTGGAAATGCACTTGATGAACTCAATTAATGATTTTCAAGTCCATGCAATTTGTTCCCTTTATCTCAAAACCAGGGTAGTTCTGAAGTGCTGCACTAGAAAGGTGTCCCATACAAACTGCTCCAGTGACAACCACCTTGTTTGAGAAGCCCTTGCTGTGAGCACAGACAGGAGCAGTACAAAGATCTCTATTTCCTCACCCACGCACACCTCCCTTAGTGTCTTGCAGGTATTGGTAAAACCTGCTGTGTTAAGCATCATGTGGGATGTATCTCACTGGGGTTGAACAAGTGACTTTAGCTCCTGGTGGGTGGCTTTGGACAGGTGTCTCTGTCTGGAAAAACAGACCTTTTCCACCTGGAGCCCTCCCTTTGTGACCAGAGACAGCACAGGTTATCTCCACTGCCCCGTTTGACGAGTCTGGAGTAGCAGCTTCATTTCCAAAGTGCCCAAGGTTAAGGTCTTCACGACAGGAGCACCTCTTCACCCAGAAACACAACAGCACGAGAGAAAATGTTGTCAGTGCCTCTCTTTGTCCTCCCCTCACTGCCTTTGGGTTTATCCTCCAAAACTGGGAGGTGAAATTGTAGTGAGACATGGTGAGACCTTACACGTTTGTTCTTCTGCTCTCTTTTTCCAGGTGGATGCTCAGCAGTTTTGGGCGGCGACGCGCCGTGTGAGCCCATTCCGATGCAGATTTTTGGAAAATGGCTCAAACCACTTTTTTTTCCCCTAGAATACCTGGATGCGGGGGATGCAGAGAGTGCGTCCCCACGGCCCCCATCCTCCTCCACCTTTGGCTGCCACGTTCGCCGCTCCTGCGGCAGCCCAGCGGGGGCTGCGCTGGGGATGCTCAGCCTTCCCGGGAGGAGCTGCTGGGCGCTCCCTGCGCTCCCGTGGCGCTGGCGGAGCGGCGGGGCCCGGGGAGGGTCGGTCCCCTCCCGGCGTGCGGGGCCGCGGCGGGGCCAGCAGAGGGAGCGCACACGACACGGTGCTGTTCGCCCCGCTCCCGGCCCGCTGCCCCCGGGGGCTGGGAGAGAAGGGGGAAAGGAAAGTATTTTCCAAACCTCCCCGTCTCGCCCTATCCCCAGCCCCCGAGAATGTGTGTGGGGGGGGGGGGGGGGGGGCGGTTTCCATCGTTTTACGTCGCAAGGCTGTTCCTGCTGCGGGGCTGAAGCTGCGCCCTAAAGGGTTGTGAATTTTGGCTTTGTCCTCCAGAGCATCTCTTCTCTAGCCACACTACGGAATCCACAAATACCTTTTTAAGCAGATGCCATATCTAGGAATATCATCCCCAGTATGCCCTTGATGTGACTATCACCTCTGCAGCCCTTGTGAGCGTCACTGATTGTAAGTGCTGGAGTTTTCATGCTCTGTTGGGATATGCAGCCCAGAGAGTGACAACTGAGCTCAGTCCCAAACTCTAGTGGCCCTTGATGCAGAATTGGTTGGAATAGGTCTTTTGCATGAAAATGATCAAATTTTAGAAAGAAAATCAGGTCATACAAAGAAAAGAAAACTCTTGAAAAGACTTAGTAATTAAAAAAAAAAAAGAAATTTATTTCTGCATCTGCCACTCAGAAAGCACCAGCTGCTTTATAGACAAAATCCACCCCAAAAGAGCCTGTGATGTGAGACCCCAGACTCACAAACCAATGGGGAGCTCTTCCACCTGCACAGAAATCCATGGATTTCAGGGTAGTCTGCATAAACCATTTTGCAGGAGTAGACCTGAAGCCAGTCACACAGATGGGCAATGTGACATTGGTTTATCCATTGCCCTTCATTATATTCTTAGCCTCCCCCCGCTCCCTGTGCCTTAGCTAATCTTTATTTTCCATGTACAAAGAGGGAAAATGGCTACTCCAGATGTCTCTAAGCTCCTCTCAAAAGCCATTATCTGGCAGGTCTCTCTAGAGGACTGTGCTAACTGTGGGACTGTTGCTTAGTGGATAATAGTACCTATCTTCTATTTTCATGCTTCTAACAGTGAAAGATCTGGAGTTGTCTAATACATTTTCAAGCAAATCACCAAGGCAAGTAATAGCAGGGATGATGGGGAAGGGGAAAAAAGTAAATGTTGGAAAGACCTGGGCGTTTTTTTGGAGGATTATGACTAATCAAGCTTTGATCTGCAGAGCTTTTTTTTTCTTTTTTTTTCTTTCCTTTCCTTTCCTGACAAGCCCCAAACATTCCCTGCCCTGTGAATGTTTCCTGCTTTCTACTTTTGTGTTCTTACCATCTTTCTCTGACCTCTCTGAGACTTGGCTTGCAGCTGCCAAGGTTTTCCCTCCATCCGGTCTGTGAATCTGTGGGTTGTTCCACTCCCAAACTGTCTTCAACTGCACCTTTTGAATTTGAAGGGAGGAGACACTCAAAAGGAAGTAAACAGAATGGTTTCTGGCTTGCAGAAGTCCAAGTGTTTAGTGAGGTGGCAATACCTTCTATCCCAGTGACTTCTTCTGCCACTTCTCATTTCTGAGTGCAGTCCCATCAGAAGAAAGTAGAGGGAATCCATGTGAGGGGGAAAGGCAGAAGCTTGTGTAATTCCTCTCCTGTGCACTCTCAGAAACCTGGGGCTTTTTGGAGGCTAACACAAGGCAAAGCTGAAACAGCCTCATCCTAGAGGAGTCTGTGATTGCCAGTACAATCTGTGCAATCACAGATTGTGCTGTCCTCTCTTATATTCCCCTGGTGGGCCCAAAGCATTTCACACCCTCAGCCAGGAGCCCCTGGTGCTCCCATCTGCACTCACTCCATGCTGTGGCTGGGGCCAGCAACACAAGGGGAATTGCAGCAGTGATGGAAACTTGTTCCACTGAGCTGTATACGTATTAATCTCCCATCCAAATCCACCAGAAAGGCATAAATATGTATGTTGGGATTTCTGTGCTAAGGCTGGAGAGTGGGGAAAAAAACTATTTGAGGCTAAGTCAAATCCATATTATTCTTCAGAGTTTGCAGCAGACAGGGCTATATCAAGGCACAAGGTGGGCAGTCACTCAGAGCAAGGGACTGCTTGAGGCAGCAGAGCACCCTGCAGTGTGTTCACCTGTTCCAGGGCAGCAGGGCTGCTGTGGTCAGGGCTGGGATACAGGAGCAGGCATCAGGGAGGAGCATTGCCTTTCAGAGGTAAGTAGCACCGTGGGCTTCTGGAATTGTCCCTTTTTTTTTCCATCAGGGAGCAGACTGTGTCAGCGTGGTTGTGCAGTGTCCATGGAGCAGCAAAAAGCTCTCTTGCCTGCACTGACCAAGGTCTTCCAGCGGGCTTTGCCCATAGATTGTTGGTTAACTCAGGTAAGATAGTGAACCAGAGAAAATCAGATACTGAAATAGCCACACACACATGAAGACCTCAATAGATAGCATTTATGCAGCAAACACAGGAAAAAATAGCTCCTCCTAGATATATGTTTGAGCACTTCTACTTTGGTTATTACCCTAACAAATATCTTTAGATGAAAACCTCTAAGGCTTTTTTATCTTTTTACTAGAGAGGACACAGATTTACCTGTGCCTATGCTTCCAAATAATACATAAGTCAGATTTACCTTACCCTCTCCTAAAGATCACGACTTAATAAGATGTAGGAATTTGTCATTCTGTTTGTTGTGTCTTCAAGACACTCATCTTATTGTAGGCTGTAGTATTGCTGCCTTACCTAGGAAATCGTTCTACAGCAGGTCAGGCAGGCTTTTCTTGTTGCTGGTACAGGTCTTTTTAGTCCTACTGATATGTGACAAAAATTATGCTCATGGCTGCAGCACTCTGATCCGTGTTTGGTACCAGGTTTGGAAGTGGTTGTGGCTAGTACATCAGTCCCAAGGGTAGCCAGAGAAGCCAAGCCATTGCCTTCAGTCAGGTGGCCCACTTGGCCAGAGGTGCTGCTGCTTTGTTCAATAACCTTTACAATATTTTTTCTAATCATCACATGCTTTTTCCTGCCTTTTACAAACCCAAATCGGTAATTTTTGTCTCCCTTAAGAATAAAACTGTATGTTAACCACTAATAAATTCATTTAGGAGACCACAAAATATTAAGATGAGGCAAATACGAGGCAAGGATGTAAAATTAGCCTGCATGCCACCCATATGATGAGGATCTATCCAGCTGTGGAGGGCTCTTATTTTACAGACAGCGGCATCCGCTGCGCTTAAAATACACCTCGAGGGCACAGCAGGGACTGTAACATGTTAGAACCCCGTGCTGAATCGAGAGCCAGCCCCAGACCTTGCAAAAAGGGATGGTTGCTGCTCGCAGCTTCAAGTGCAGCACAGAAAGAACCTAAGAAAGAGGGGGAAAAAAGCAGGAAAGAGCTTATGCTTGGATGTCTAGGGCCATCTGCCACCACAGAAGTACAATACTGGATTCTTGAAATGTAAAAATAGATCTCAAAAGAGACATGTTTTAATGAACTGAACACAAAGAAACATGGTCGAAATAAACTGAAAACAGAAGCAAGGTTCAAGGATCTGTTTGTTAAATGAACACCCAAAGCCAGAATATGTTTTTAGTGCTGGAGAATGCTGGCTGTCTGGTTTCTGCTAAAGCCTCCGGTCTCTCTTTGGGATGCATGTGGGAGAAGGAGGGAGTGAATGGCAGCCCTTGTTTGTCCTCTCTTGAGGAATCTAATTATGTATCAATTGATTTCAAAGCCTGGAATAGTAACTCTCTAGAAAACACTCGCTCAGAGACATTGTTCCAATTTTCGCCTGTTCATAATTTATTCACCTCCTGTTTCAATGAGAAGGGTGCTCCCTCAAAACGATTCGCTCCCCACAAGTCGCACAGAAAATCACAAGTTTGCGGACTTTTAAAAATAACAAAACACGCACAACACAGAGCAGCGCTGGGGGCGAGGGGAAGGCGTCTGGGCGAGCGGGAGGGAACACAACGCAGCTCCTGCCCCGCGGGGCTCGCTCACACCGCCGCGGTGGGCAGCCCCCGCCTGTCCCGCTGGGAGCACAGCCCTGCCCTCGCCCCTGGCTGCCAGCACGGCCTGGAATTACCCCGCGGCAGAGGACCCCAAGGCGACATTGCCACGCACAGCGCTGCGGTGCCCCGGCCATCGGAGGGGGCTGAGGGCAGGCCGCTGCTTGTCTCCTGCTGCTCAATGCGCAGCGAAATCAAAACTGTTTTGGTAGCCCACCCTGCAGCCCTGGTGCCACCCTGCCCGCTCAGGGCAGCCGGATCACGGCCGTCCGGGGTTCCTCTGCACGGCGGCTCTGCGGGACCCCAGGAGCCTCCAGCTGCAGGACCCCACGCTTGGGTACCCCCGCGTCACCCCCGGGTCACCCAGGGCACACGGTGTGGGGGGCGACCATCCCGGCCACAGGCCGTGTGTGTGTGGATGTGTGTTCGCGCTTGGGGCGGGGGGTCCCCCGAAGGCACGGCTGTTTGCTGGCAGGGAGAGGCACCCTGTGCCGAGCGCCGCTGCCTTGTGCCCACGCAGGGCAGGACCACGGCCCCCAGGCGGGCGGCGCCTCCACCAGGGGCCGGGTCCCCCCAAAACCCTGCCAGGGCAGCGGGCCGGGCGGCTGGAAGCCATCCCTCCCCCCTCCCCAAAGCAGCCGAGCCACGAGTCTCCTGTCATTCAGCCTTCTGCCCGGCTGATCACTGTGAAAAGAGCCGCCCCGGTGACAGAAACACATGAATATTGACTGCAAACAAACCCCGGGGGAGCGGCACCTGGGGGGCTGCGAGCGCCGCTCCCCCCTCAGCCCGCGGGGAGCGCGCTCACCTGCAGCGGGCGCGGGCACAGCCCTGCATTCACAGCCCTGCAGGCACAGCCCTGCAGGCACAGCCCTGCATGCTCGCACACACATGCATGCCCAGCCCCGCACGCCCACCCAGCCGTGCCCGCAGCCCCGGGAGGAAGGTCCGTGAGGCCGCGGCCCCCCCGGGCCGGCCCGGCCCCGGTACCTGCGGCGGCCCGGGGAGGGAGGCGGCAGCTGAGTCTATATGGCTGGTGGGTCATAATGGGGCTGTCCCCCGGGGGGGAGCGCCATAAAAGAAACACGTTTCATTTACAAGTTTCCCCCAGCTGGCCCCCGACTTTAGTCCCTTATTCCCTTTCTGGAGAGGGGATTGGGGGGAAGGGGGGGTGGGGGGGAGATGGTTTCCCCTCCCGCCCTCCCTTTTCATGTATCTACCCCAGGCCAAAATCTTTGCTTTCACTCCCAAATCCTCAAGCTTTCCCAGTTTAAAGGCAAGAGTCATGGAGGAAGGGGGGTGTAGGAGACAAAAACTCTAACCCGCACAGTTTTTCATCTCTTTTGGGGTCATGGGATCCCTGATTATCCCTTTCCTCTCTACCATCTCCATTAATAAAAAAAAAAAAAAAAAAAATTAATAATTGCCTTAGGAATCTACTTTGGAACAACCCTACACTCCCCCCTCCCCTCGAATTAAATAAACAGCATCTAGAAGCTGATATATCACCAAATGCCCCCCCCCCCCTCTTTTTTATTATTTCTTCCCTATTGTTTAGGATTAGGGCTGTAAATAAAGTGTCGGGTGCGTTTTACGGACAAGCCACGTTTCTAAGGTGTCTCCCCCCGTCCCACCGTCAGAGCGGGGTGTAGGGTCGGGGGTGCAGGGGCCCGACTCCCCCCGCCAAGCCCCTATTAACAGCCTATTACTGCGGGTGGGGGCAGGGAAGGTGCAGATTTAAATGGCCTCTCCCTCCCTCCCTTCAAACGCAGACAATTTTGATGAGTGGGTTTTTGTCCGGATGGTTTGTAATGGTGCCTGTTTTGGGGTGTCCCGGGGGGTCCGGGAAGCTTTAATTCGCTCACAAAGGCTCATTTGCAGGTCAATGCCATGGCACACTCGCCTCTCCCCTTTGCCTAAATCTCCTTTTGTTCCCCATCGCCTGCTCCTCATGCCAGATGGCCGCGGAAAATGCTAATTTTCTCTCTCTCTCTCTCCCCCCCCCCCCCCTTTTTTCTTTTTTTTTTTTTTTTTCTTTTTTTCTTTTTTTTTTTTTTTTTTTTTTTTTTTTGCATTTAATTGCAGCCCTTTGCAGATGGGGGCTGCGGAGTGTGTGCTTCATTCAAATGAGGTTTGCTTTTTGGTTTCCAGGCACGTTTCTAAAAGTCCGATCTGAGTCAGGCAGGGATTAGCTTGACAGGGAAGTGATCAGATTAAAATCCGTGCATGAGCTCGGCCTCGTCCCTCCCTCCCTTTAAAGCTCCCTCCTTCCCCGCCGCTCTCCTCCCAGGAAAAAGGCAAATTCTTCTCTTTCCTGAGCATCTTGCCGTCGGTGCGGTCATGAGGCTGGATTTGCCGTGAAAATAAACGTTTTCTCTCTTTTGCAAGCCTTCTTTCGAAAAGGCAAGCGTTGGGCTTGATGGGAGGTGGGGAGCGGGTGCCCCCCAGCTCTGAGTCTGTGAGGGTGGGGATGGGGGCTGCAGGGTCCAGGAGGGCACCACAGCCTGTAAAACCCCCGGGGGGAACCCAGCCACCTCCAAACGTGTGCTGGGGACGGGAGAGCCACCAAAACAGGTCGGCAAGAGAGGCTGAGAGAGATGTGCGCCCTTCTTCGGGAGTGTCACTCAGTTTTAGTAGGATGAGCTCGTCCTCGAATGGGGTCTGTGACCTTTGAAATGCCTTTAAAACTGCCGCCCTGAAACGCTAGCTCTCAACAAGGAAAACGGTGCCAAAAGAGCAAAACTAGGGGTTTTTCCTCACCTTAAAGACAGCTACACAGCAGCAACTGCCCGAGATGAAACCCCGAGTCCTTCTCACGCAGCCGGCGGCTGCTGCACGGGGTAAACCCTGGGTCCGAGCTGCCCCCTTCGGTGGGTATTTTGTGGGTACGTGTGACCTGGGGGGAATGCTGCTCTTCTTCACCCAACAGCAGGGTGACTTTGCCCCTGGGGTGGGTTTGGCTCCTGAATTTTCAGCGAGAAGGAGCCTTGTTCAAGGCAGGTCAGCCAGATAAGAATTTTAAGGCACTTCGGCATTTTGGGTGGCACTGGGTTTGGAATTGTGCTCTGTGACAAATCCCTCAGCAGTAGGAAAGGCCCAAGGATGTGCTCCAGTTGCCGGTGGGGTTGGATGTGGTTTAAGGCACCACTAAGATTTCTCGATGGACCAAGGCTGGGGGTGCGCAGAGGCAGAGCTGTAGGATGGCTCAGAGTGAAATCAGAGGTGGCACCTTCACAGAGCTGGAGTAGCTTGGCAGGTGAGCATTGCAATCTGGGCTCACAAAGGTACACGGTGGGACAAGAAAATTAATGTCTGAAGAGTTTTAAAGGTATTTAATGATGCAGAGATTTACCAGCTTATCATTTTCTGTGCAGTCACAAACCTACACTTGGTTTTTCCCAAATGATTTGCTTTGTTATAGCAAGATGCTGGTGTTTACTCACTGATGTTGGATCATGTTAATCAACTGCATTGCTCGAATTCTCCTTAGTTTTCTGGCTTAATTAAAGCCAGCCTCCAAACACTGATCCAGGTGTTATCCATGGCTGGCAAATGGCTGGCACAGACACCTGGATCTGTGTCTGCAGGCTGGGGGAGCAGCTCTGCAGCAGCAGCTGGCTATCAGTACAAATTTTTATATAAATATATATATTTATATATATATAGGTAGGTAGGTACACACATACACTCACTTCGAATATTTGGGTTTTGAATGACCTGTCTATTCTGATTTTTAGAACTTAAGAACAACACCCTTTAAAAAATCATTATCATCTGTGACTGATTGTGCCCCAAGAGAAAAACAACAGATTCAGCTTTAGGACTTTTAGGTGTGAAGGAATTAAGCAGTGCCTTTGCCTGCCAGGTAGGGTTCTGAAGGAAGGTGGGGAATGTGTATGATGTCTGCTTTTTTGCCTCTCTCAGTGCCGGCAAATAACAACTGATCTGTTAAGAATGAATTATTGCATTATTCTAATATTTGTTTATTATATTGCATTACCTTAATGATTCTATTATTTCTGATATTGCATTATACTAGTTACCATAAATAGCTTTTTGTGAATGTGTGGAGGCAGCCATTCTCTTTGGGTTAACTAGCAAAAATAAAAGCAAAATTACAGTAGAAAAAGATTTAACCCTATTATCCCTTAAATCTTTAGTAATTATTTCTCTCTCTCTCTCTCTCTTACATCTATGTTGAGGAGGGGCAAATCCCATATATTCTGGATTTTTGTTTAAGTTAGGTTTGTTGCTCTAAGAATTCAAGAACATTTATTTGCTTAAAGGCTTGCCAGTAAAAAGGCCCCAGGTCTAATCCCCTTTCTGCTACACACCAATGAAACTTAGGAAACTCTTTGACTATTGACTTTTTCACGTGGAAACCGATCTGCTCAAAGTGAAAAGAAACCATTTCTTGGAGGGGGGAAGAAAAAAACTCTGTGAAACTATGTTTTGAAGAAGTCGTCGTCCTTGGCCTGTGGAGTAGCAGCAGAAGCAAAGGCTTTTTGATCCTCAGATTTGTAAACTTGTAGACATAATAATGCCATTTCTCTAGTGTTAGCAGGTGTCCTGTCTGGAAGTTGCTGCCTCAGCCTCCAGCAGAGCTGGGAATTAGAAAATTGTCTGTCTTTCCTGAACCGTGAAGTGCTGCTCTTAAATAAAGGCCAGGTCAGATGTTAAAGGGACATTCTTGTCTCCTGAAGCCGAAATAATCTACAGTCACGTCAAGAAATGAAGGCATCCTCCTCCCAAAATGGTCAATCTCTTTATCTCCCATTATAGTCCGCAGGGTCAAGAAAAAGCCCCTTCCGTGCCGACGTTTTGCAATATTTCTCCTAAGTCTGTAATTATTGCGGTTCTGCATAGCTGAATTCCAAGGAAATATGATAATTGGGAAAATTTTATTCTCTTCCTTTCTTTTCCTCCCCCTCCGCGCCCCCACCCCCGCTGTCCTTCCTCTGATAGAATAGTTCAGTGAACTTTGATCAAGCTTCAGATATAAATTCCGTATTTTCTCTCTGCTTCTTAATAGCTTTTATATGAAACTGGGATTATTATTTTTAATCTAATGTGGCTGAAGAGAATTTGTCCACCGAGTCCTCGAAATCCTGCAGACAGGCACAAAAGCCAAACCAACAAGCACGTCTCCTAATTCGCAGCTAACTCCTTCTGATAAGGTGTCTTTGCCCGCTGTGTTTTATGGGTGTTTGCTAACAGCGATTGTTATGGAAATGATCCCCAAATCTCCTGTTGTATCCCCCCGCAGAGGTGACTGCTGCTGCTCGGGGCTGTGCTGCACACCCGAGAGCAAACACGGACGGCTGCTTTTATTTTATTTCCGCGGCAGAAAGGCTGTGCCCGGCCCTTTCTCCGCGGAGCGCCCAGCCCAGCAGTTGCGCTGGTGGGGAGAAAGGTGCGGGCTGTCCCCGCTCTCCCCCTGCCCTGCCCCACCACTCATGGACTGGGTGCTGGAGGGGGAATGTGCAGTTTGGCAGGCAGCAGATTTTGCAATCAGGCAGGTGCCTTTTACCATCCCAATTCAAATTAAATGTGTGTTCCCCTGTAACATGCAGTTAGCTGCATTCCCGGGGTCTCCTCACTCGTGCTGCATAGGGTGGTGTGGAAATCCTACAGGTTTTGGAGAGGAGGGGTGAGAGTCTAGGAAGGCAGAGGTGTGGGTATCACTGCACCTTCTCCTACGGCTCTCCAACCAGAAAAGCATGGTCATAGCTCCTGCTAGCAGCTCCTAGAGCTCCTATTGCTCTTGGCGTAAAAGTTGGGCTTCCTCCTTTGAAGGGATGTGTTTCTGGAGTTCCTCAGTCAGCAGGAAAAAGGAACAGGTTTTGCTCCCTTATGTGGAGAATAAAACAGAGAACAAGGGGTCAGTATTCAAAATCCTGCTCACTCATCTGGGTGAGAGAAAAAACAAAACCAAAAGCAAACAAACAAACAAACAAAAACCCCAAAGTTTTTGGGATCACCGGTCAGCAAATGGAATGCTGTACTGTACTACCGGCAAAACTGAAGTGATGTTAACTAGATCCATGTTTGAAAACATCTTGAGTGAAGGTCCTAAGAAAAGCTGGCTTTGCTAAACCAATTACCAAAATGTATGAAAACAACTTAATTCGTGCTCATTGTTTTGCAGAATGAATTGCTCTAAACCTCAGTTCCCAGTAAGTCTAAGGCTGTTCGATGTGACGCAAACAGGGACTTTTCCTCAGAACTTTCATGTAAAAACACATGCAATGGTAGGGATGCATTCCTAGAGAAAGGTGGTTTTGGTTTCATTTGTTGGTTTTTGAGGTTGCTGGTTTGCACATTTGTTGCCACCAGCCCCCTCAGAGAACCCGCAAGAGGAGCTGCGTGCTCATGTTCCTCTAATCCAGTATCACTCAAAAAGTGCCCCAAACAAAGCATCTTCCAGCTCTGAAACACTCCTCTCCTTCTCCCCACCTCCTAGCCAGGCACAGAGGTGATTTCCTAGGCTTCCTATGGTGTCAAGGATGGTGGAGACCATGGGCAGGGGTGGAGTGCCTGCGTGTGCAGGAGTCAGGCAAGTGGTCAGCACAGTGAGCGTGGGACCAAGGGGTGACAAGTAGGGAAAAATAGATCTGGCGAGGTGAAAAGACCTGTCAAAGCTCAGGCAGCGATTTCTCTTAGTGCAGTGGCTTGGGAGAAAAGAAAATTGAATGTTTTTTAGGTTCTGACTGTAGGTTACATCCAAGAAATATCCTGGTGTGATTGACGCAGAGCAGGCGAGGATGAGGGAAGACGGGGCCTTGGCTCTGCCCCCTTGTGTCTGTGCACGATGATAAAATCTTTTAATTAAATGATCGCATTGAGTGCACAGAGAGAACGGTGCTCGCTTTAATGAGCAGTTGCTCAATTTTGTTTTTCTCGACGTTCAATGGACGGTGCTACATCTTATTAACTGGGCACTATTCAAACTCTCCTCAAAGACATTATTAATGTCCCCACCAGATTTATGCAGTGCTGCTAACAGTAGTAACCCAGCACTTTCCAAACATCAGTGGATCAAAATATAAGTGATGAGTGTTATTATCCCTGTTTAATGATGGGGAGACAAATAAAAAGAGATGGGAGCTAATAATTAATTTGGAATGTTGGTCCAAGGTACCCCATGGCTGCTCCTTTTCAAACCGTGAGCTTCGTCTGGCCAAAACCACATGCAGAGTGTGACCCTGGCTGCAGCTGTGGATGCTCAGCACTTTCACAAGTCAGACCCCAGCAGCTTGTATCAGCTGCCCAACAAACCTGGGCACAATTAGTGGCTGCTTATGAAAACTTGGAGCACCTGGCCCTGAACTGCACAAAGCTTCTGTTGGAGGCACAGGTCAGGAGGAGCAAACTGTTCTCTGAAGAATAAAAGCCTGCATTCAAGTGTTGGCATTGGATTAAACATAAAAGCATCTTTTAGCTCCTTGCTCTGCTTTCACTGGCAGGAGTTTATCCAGAAGTTTCACCTTTGCTGCATGGCCCAGATTCATTCTGTACGGTAAAGCACTGGGTGAACTGGGTACTGTGCATCCTGGGGGAAGAAATGGTGTAGCATGGCTGTGAGAATGCACTGGGAGCAAAAGATCTGGGCTGAAATTGTACAGACAGCTTGGGCACCTCAAAAACTTGAGGGTTTTTTCCCCAATCCTCCTTCTGTGTGTAATACAGGTGTAGTGTGTGTGACAGGCAGTACCAAGTAGGCTAAAGCAAACCTGGTAGGGGAGAGTGAGTAGTCCTGTAATGATGTGAGCGAAAGCTACTGACCCCTCAGCAGGTCTGGGACAATTTTAGATCCCACACTGACCTGGGACACAGGGACAAAAAAGAGGAGATTATTGTTAGCACCCATCTGTAAATGAGTTGAGGGGAGAGATAGGGTGTTACTGGATGAATTTCATGAATGCTTGCTGACAGCAGAGATGTTCAAGACAGCCCTTGAAGGAGTGTACAGGGTATAAATGTTGTGGCCTGTTCCCTTCTCTCCCTCCCTTGGTGCACACCAGTAGAATTTTGTGTCCTCTGCCCAACCTTTTCCAGTGCACCCCAGCCATGCTTCTGCTCCACCCATGCCTTGTTATCCCCATCCTAGGTGTTTTCTGGCACTGCCTCCTCATCCTCCTGTTCCCTCTCCCTGCATCCCCATCCTGTAGACTGAGGCCCACATGACACCACCGATGTAGACGACAGGCCACTGGTTTCCCTGAGGCAGAGGCTTGGCCACGTGGATTGTGGAAAATGGGTCTGAAATTTAGTTTGTTCTGTGTTTAAAAGAGTTTGAGTTATTTTTTGTCTCAGCAGAGCCTGTTTCAGGGCTTTTATGTGCTATACAACTCATGTAACTGTTTTGGCATCTTCCATTCTCTCTTTTTCACCAAAAAATTGTTCCAACAAAGGTTTCTTGGAAACATACAGCTAAAAATCCCCCTTGGTTTAAAAAACAACGGAATACATCAAAACAAAGAACTTTCCACTGGGGGTTTCACCACTGACACCAAAGGAGATTGTGTGGTCTTCTGTATTAGACACTGAAGTGTGTGGGGAGAAGCCACTTGATTCTTTGCCATCCTCTCAGAGTCAGATATAATCACACCCTTTCGAGTTAGGTAAAGAGTTTTGGTTTGTGTTTTGGCTCTCTTTGGTTCAAAAATGATTGTCAAGGGTAACGTTTCTGAGCAGGTATAGGAGGGGAAGACATTGGAAAACCATTTTGATTTTATCCTGTTGCAATAGGTGACAATGTGGCTTAAACAATCCCTGTTTCCTGATGAATTATTTTATATTCCCTGGTTAGTTATTTCTTGTATAAATATATTTGTATATATATGCTTGTATCAATATTTGTATATGTGCTCTTCATATCTGTTTCTTTGCTTTAAAATGGTCAATCCAATTTGCATCTCTCTTGTGGATCCTTCACATGACTCTCCCTGTGCAGCCATCCTATCAAGCAAACACAACTCATTGTAAATGATTTTTTTTTTAATTTCTGTATCAAAACATAAGAAATTATTCCTTAAAGGTTGGGTTTTTTCCCCCATCCTGTTACATACACCTCCTGCTCATTAGCAACAAATATTTGCTGAAGAAGTGGAAAGCAGCTTTTTGTTTACTTTAAGTAATAATAGAACAAGTTTTGGCCCAGAAAGAAAAGTTGTGGCTAGGAAGGAGAATGATTCCCAGTGTCAACCATATGTTGCATTCATCCAGCTGAAGTGGCTTAATTACTGGTAGATGTTGCTGAGCTCATAAAGATACCTTTTTGCCAAGATTGTTTGCTGATAATTGCATTCCAAAAAAAAAAAAAAAATCTCAAAAAAATTTCCCTCCACCAAGAAGCTTCCCTTCCAGTCTTCCTTCAGCACCCTTTCCTTTTAGGTGCTCACCACAGATTCACATTGAGAGATAGATGCTTGTATGAAAATTTTCTGGAGGTGCAGTATTGTTAAAGCTCCTGTCCCGGTCTCTCTTGGGGCAGGGGGGAACTGCAGCAGCCATGCTCCAAATGCAGGGCTCTGCTCCTTGGGAGAGGGAGCGGTGGTGATTTTGGAGTAGATTATTCCTCTAATTGCGTAGCTGGTTTCACTCTGGGATTAAGGCAGCTCAAATAATGACCTGACTTTTTGTAGCTGTAATGAGCAGCAAGCTCGGTCCTTCAAGACCCCTGATATTTTGAATCCCTTCCAAAAATATTCCTGTCGTCAAATCCAAAGTGGAATTCGGGATTTAGCGCTAAGGGGTAAGTGGGTTGGCGGTAACAACCGGCAGCCTCCCTCCGCTTCTGCCTATGCATTCTCATGATAAAGGGCACTTTAAAGCCCCTCTGACAATGAATGAGTCCTAGTTAAATATTTCAAGAACTTCTTTACATGGTTTCCTCTGATGCATGTACTGTTGAGACATCTGTCTTCCGTACTAATAAAGTAGTCTAGATTTAAAATGAACTTCATTGGATTGCTTTGAAACTATAGGCACATATGGTTCATAATTAGCTGGATATCTCTTATAGTTAAATGATTTTTTTTCTCTCTCTCTCTCTCTGTCGCCCATTCGCATCAATAATAGAAGCAAACAAAGTTCCAATTGTTCCCTGTTGCGGGACATTATGTGCCTGAATAAATGGATGTTGGCTGTGTCTACATGGATTTGCCATATGGCTACAAAGGCCGAAAGAATAGGGGCAGTGTGCTTTGTGCCGGGGCGAGGAGGGCCGGCCGGGCTGGGTGGGGCAGGGCGCGGGGGCGGCCGCACACCTTCCCGCACCCCCGGGCCCTCCGGGGAGCCGGAGCGCGGGGGGCTGCGGGCCCCGGCCCTCCTCCCTGCTGCGGGCTGCACACCGCCGGCTCCGCTCGGGCACTGCCCGTGAGCTGGAATTGTTTGCTTTAGAGCCCCGTGCCTAAACTGTCCCCGCGGTGAGAGCTTTCCTCCTGAGACAGGCTGGGCGCACACCTCGTGGCTCCTCCGGCCGAGGTATTTGGGAGCTCGAAGCAGGGATCTTTCATTGCAAAAAGTCCTATTATTAGTTGCGGGCTGGGACAATGGAGGTCCCAAAGGCACCTGCTTTCATGAAAGCGAGAGAAAAGCCCATAAATCCTGGAGGATCCAGCTGCCTCACTCCGGGTATTGTTGGCTTTCATAAGGAAAGGGAAAAGCTATTTTTCTTTTCAAAGGGGGGGAAAATCGTATTGAGTCAGCGGCCACTGATGCGGGCGTGTAAATAATCCCGTTCTGATTAAGCGATCATGGAGCTGGAGGTAATCAATGTTACTTTTACAGCCAGGAGCGTTTGGCGGCCGTGACAGCGGGGGGAGAGCTTGGGGGAAAGGAGGGGGGCAGAGGAGCGCCGTGACGGGGGAAGACGCCGTGTGGGTAAACCTTGAGCCTTATTCGCCCTGAACCTCATTCTCTCAGCTCCCTGCCCCCTCCGTGGAAGTGTATCATGCCGAGATCAGAAAGCCAGAGAATGACGTCCTCTCGGTCCGCCCCAGATGCTGGGTCCAGTGGCGGGGGGTGCAGCATTTCAGAGGTGCAAAGTTGGGGAATGGAATCGGAAAGGCGTAAATCAGTCCAGTTAGCCCCCACGTCCTGGTCCTCTTCCCC
This sequence comes from Sylvia atricapilla, assembly GCF_009819655.1. Taxonomy (NCBI): domain Eukaryota; kingdom Metazoa; phylum Chordata; class Aves; order Passeriformes; family Sylviidae; genus Sylvia; species Sylvia atricapilla. The sequence goes on along the minus strand of NC_089145.1, from coordinate 15,052,611 downwards.
ATCTGCACTCTCCAGCATCCCAAGCCTGCCCCACCTGCAGCCGGCACCAGACCTGCTCTGTCTCTCTTTCCCGGGCAGCGCAGGGTTGCTACTCAGAGCAGGGCGTGCGCCCCGACCCCACGGGGCTGCGTGCAGATCCCACGGCTTTAACCTGCCCTCAGGCCGTGGGGACGACTTGGTGATGCCACCAAGTGCTGCAGTTGGTGCACGGTTGTGACAGCCCTGTCACCAAAGCACTGTCAAAACGCTAGCCGCTTTGTCTCGTGGGAGCGTTTGTTTTGCGTGAGTGTTGTTTTACGTTTTACGGCTTTTAGGGAACTGCTGCCTTTCCCAGAACTGTTGTGTGTTTGTCCTGTAAATCATTGCTGGGCAAAAAGTACCAGGAAGTGTTTCCCTGCAGTGGCCAGGGCTCTGGGCTCCAGGCTGGGGAGTGAGGGCCCGCGGCCGAAAGAGGGGGAAGGTTTGCACAGCCCCGCCAGGAGCGCTCCCCCGTGCTGAGCCCGCTGCGGGGCATGGCCCGCACGCACCAGTCACCCCCGAGGCTGTCCCGAGCAGAGGCGGGCAGCGGCCCCGGCCCAGCCCGAGGGCGCGGACACAGCCCCGGGAAGAAAGGGGGAATAGTTAAAGTAGCCGGGAGAACGCGCCAAAAGGCCGGAGTCAGGGCGGGATGAAGGGCGTGTGCTCCCCTCACGCTTGGTTAACTCCGGCAGTACTCAGGAGTTTGAACTTGTTTTGAAGGCAAGAAGCGCTCCTTTTCCCTCCGCCCGCTTTTCGCGCTGGGGGGGAAGCGCCCTCCCCGTGGCGGGGTCGTGCTCCGGGGGTACCCGGGGCCCCGCGGCGAGGGAGGACCCCCTTCCACCGAGACACTCAGAGCTGGGCTGGGCTTCCCCGCCCAAGCCGCCGGGGTTGTCCCTGCCACCGCCCTCCCCCCGGACTTCCCCTCCAGCACACACCAAGCAGGCTTGCGGCCGTTTCCTGACTTTTATTTAATTTTTTTTTTTATTGAAGTTGTGGCATTATTTGCAATGGCAGTGGTACAGACCGGCTCAGGATCCACTGAAACAGATTTGTCTTCAAGTAAAGTCTAAGAAGTATTTTGATTCATAGCTACATCTTGTGAATGCCAAAAAAAAAAATCCACTATAAAAATAAATTTACATTTTGTGAATAACAAAAGCAAATATAGTGCCCTTTGGCTTAACCAAAAGAAAAAAAAAGACTATTGGATGTCAAAGTTATCCACGTTTCTGACATAAATAGAAAATATAAGTTAGTATAACTCTTAAAAAAAGTTCTGTACAAATATACACTTGTTTTTTTCATTTTTCCTTTTTTTGCACTGAGAGCTCAGCAGAGATTAAACATTTCTTATAAATGACTTTTAAAGCTTTACACTTCTGGCCAGTGTACTCACATTAGGCATAATACATTTCTATACAGAACGTCATACATTGATTGCACTGTTGTACGATAACACTGCTCCGTGCGCGGCCGGCGCTGCGGCTCCGCTCCGGTTCCCGCTCCGGTTCCCGCTCCCGGGCCGGGCGGGCGCGGGGGGGTCCCGGCTCGTCGCGCCGCCCGCCCCGGCCCCCCACGCCTCCGGGGCGTCTCGCCTCCCGGGGCGGCGCGCCTCTCCCGTGGGTGCAGTAGTGCAAAAGTCTGGAGAACAAAAAGGAGGAGGAGAAAAAAAAAATAAGCAGGGGGAAAAAAAATTGGTGGTGGTACAGAAAATAAGTAAGAAGGTGCCGCAGAAAGCGCCCGGACACCCTCGCCCGCTGCCGGGGCGCGTCTCACCTGGCTCACCGGAGCCGCTTGCGGGGGGTCTGCTCAGCCGGCACGGCGGCGGGGGGCGGCGGGCAGCCGGCGGGGCGCTCCGCCGCCGCCTTGGGCTCCGCCGGCCTTTTTCTCCTCGCGAAGAAATCTGGATGGGGGACGGAGAGGAAGGAGGGGTCCGTCAGCCACTGCGGCGGGACGCCCCCCGCCCCCGGCGCCCCCCGGCTCCCCACGCACCTGTGATGCGGGCGGTCGGGCCCCTCCGGCGGAGCCGCATGCCGCGGCGGCGGGGCGCGGCGCGGTTCTCCCGGCTCAGGCGGCCCCCGGGCCCCTTGCCGGCGGCGGGCGGCGGCGGCGGGGACGGGGGCGCCCGGAGGAGAGGGACGCGGCACCGTCCCACCTGCAGAGTCTCCCGGTAGAAAGCGGGCACGGCGCCGGCCTCCACCTCTTCCCAGCGCAGGCGGCCGGGCCCCGGCAGCGGCGTGTCGGTTTGGAAGTTGTAGTCCCAGCGGCGCTGGTCGTCCTCCCCCATCTCCCGCAGGCGCTCCCGCAGTTCCCGGCCCAGCTCCTCGTGGTCCACCGGCCCGAAGAGGCTCCTGCAGACCGGGCTGCGGCCGTGCCCGACCAGGGCTCGCCGGGCCGAGAGGCGCTCCAGGGCGGCGGCGCCGGAGAGGTGCACGTTGGACATCGCCGCCGGGCAGGACGCGGCGGGCCGGGAAGGCGTGGATGCCCCCCCGCCGCTCCTCTCCTCCCGTCCCGTCCGTTCGCTCCCTCCGCTCGCAGCGGCCCTGCCTCCCGCCTTTGAACCCCTGCCCTCGGCCGCTGCCTTTTAAACCCCGCTCCCCGCGAGTGCGAGCAAAACACCATTAGCATAATAGTATTTCCCTGCCGCCGGCCCGCCGCGATTGGCGGGGCCCCCCCCGCCGCCCCCCGGCCCCCGGCGGCAGCGCTCCTGCCCGCGCCCTCCATTGGCTGCGCCGGGCAGCGCCGCGCCGCCGCCGGCCGCATTGGCCCGCACCGGCCCCGCCGCGGACCGGGGGGGCGGCCCCGGCGCTGGCCCGGCCCCGGAGGGCGGCCGCCGCGCTCCCCGCCCGCTGCCGGCCCCGCTCCCTTTGTCTGCCGCCGCCCGCAGCTCCGCCGCCGCTTCCAAGCCGGAGACTTTCGGGGTTGTTTTATTTTTTTTTTTTTCTCCCCGCTCCGTGTTGCCTTTTCCGCGTGAAGGGTCTGTGTGGGAGTGTTTTTGCTATTATTTTTACTATTATTTTGTTTGGGATTTTTTTTTTTTCTCTTTGAGGAGTGTCGCTAGTTTTTTCAGCATCCGTGGAGCGCGGGGGCTTGGGGCGGGGGAGGTGATGCGTGTGGAGGAAAACGGGATCGTTTTCTGGCTCGGGGATTTTTATTACAGTGCTGCAAAACAAAGCGAGATGCTTGCAGATTTCAAAACAAGCTGAAGGCTATTTTTAAAAATAGGGCTTCTCAGCTGCATGGAAGTAATAACTTGCAGCCTTAGTGAATAGAAGTACATGAAAACCACAGCATTTTCCTCTCCCGACTTTAAAACCCACATAATACGTGTTTGTTCACTGCAGATGAACTAATCTCGCTATTGTGTTGCCAGGGATCAGCTGGCTTGTGCTTTACATTTTCTGCAGGTCACTGCAATCATTGCCTTTTGTTGTTTTGGGCTGGAGGAGTATGAAAGGAAAGGAAGGGGGAGCATAACTGACACCATGCTAAGATTGGTCCCAGAACACCATCGCAGTGTTGATGCGTGTCTCAGAGGGTCATCGTGGCAATGATTTTTTCATCTGCAGACAACAAGGGGAAAGATGAACCTCTTTCATGCAGCGTGTTTGGGGGTCCCCTCACTCTTCATGTCCCTATGGCTCTTGCCATTGGGAGGTTCATATCCTTGAGCAAAGACAGCTTAGATGGTTTTATTCCCTAGAGAGAATAAAATTAATAATAATTCCTAGGATGTGCTGGCTCTGCAGAGACTACCCCAGATGTTGGCTTGCTGCAGGGCTGGAGGCATTGCAGCTTTAAGCCCCTGAGGGTAACAGTGCCCACAGGTAGGTCTGCTTCAAGAAGAGGGGCATTTGTCCTTGCATCCATGGAAAGGCCTTGCCAAGTGCATCCAAGTCTGTGATGTTTCCACATTTGTCCCACCTCTGTGACAGCAGTGCCCTCCAGCACTGCTGGGGACACTTACTCCCACACTAGTCATGCCAGTGAGGAGCTTGTGATAGGTGGGACAACCCCTGCCACCTCCCAGGTACTGCACCTTCAGTGGTGCTTCCAAACTCTGCCCACACCAGGAGGTACCAGCAGTGCCCGTGGGTTTGAACCCATGGACCTGGGATTGGCTGCTGGCAGAGAGAATGTTGGAGCCTGGCTCACTGCACAGGAAGGATCTATCCATGCTCAGGCTGCTGAGCAGTGAGATGCCATGACAGGTTTGATCTCCTGAAGTGATTTCCTGATGTTTGTGGGGACAGGTGGGGTGCTCAGTGGGAAGCATCTGTAGCTTGGTGATTGAGAGAAGAAGATGCAGCAAGTGCCTTCGGTGTGCAGATCCTCACTTGTTCCCTGGGCAGGCATGGACTCACACCTGGCAGAAGATTTTGCTGACCAGTGGTACAGACAGACCATTTAATTTCACTAATGGCCATAGCATGGGTGTTTTAAGAAATGGGAACTTTTTTTTCTTTTAAAGGTGCCTGCTCACATGTTACATTCATAACAGCCATTCTCAGTTTCCCAGGTGAGCTGAACGACCTACCCATTTGGCTGCTTTAGGTGAATATTACCCCACTGTCCTTTTCCATTCCAAAATGGCCCTTGAAGATGGCCATATCGAGGTCTCTTGGCCCCAAGGATGTAATTTAGGGAGCATGCTTAGTGATGTCCTCATCACTAAGAGCACATCATCTTAGAAAGCAGGAGGTGTACATCAGTTAGGCACGGGTTCAGCCAGGAGAGAAGGTGTGGGCCTTGCAAGCTGGGATGGTTGGAGAACATGGCACAGTGTTCACCAGGGGACTTCTCTCAGCAGCCATCAAACGCATCTCTCAGGATGTAGGTTGAGGTGGTTTTAGGAATAAATGTGCTATGCAGAGAAAATACTTCGAGTTCCCCGAGAAACCTGCTGGAAAAGTGCCCTCTATTCAAGGCTTGAGCCCAAAGGCAATGGCCAGGTCCCTGCAGACAGGGGCTCTTTGTGAGGAGTCCTCACAAACCTGCTGCCGTCCTCCCCATGCCAGCGACCGCCTTTCCTGTGCTCTGCCCACTCGATTTTAGACATTCCTGCCATGAGAGCTGAACGAGCAAGATCCCCTGCTATTTGTGAGATGTGGGCGTGCCCTCTGCAAAATCCACGCCGTTGTCCTTCCAAACCCTTTCCAGAGGTTAGTCAATATTTACGCAGTGCTTGAGGGACGCAAGGAGCGATGCTTTCAACGTTCAGGGGTTGCCTTATGTTTGAGGCCACTTCACCTTCCAGCTCACCTGGGAGGTAAAGCAGCTCAGGTTTGAGATTACCATCCCCAGCTTTTGAGTTCACCTTCCTTGCTGTTAATGCTCCCTAATGCTTTGACTGGATTTTTTTTTTTTTTTCTGGTGTCTCACTATACATTTAGGTTTTTAGGTGGTTGTGACAGTCCTGGCTACTTTCTCCTCACAAGTTGCCAGTTCTAGCACTGTCTGTTTTCCTTTTTTGTGTGGAGATGAAGAGCATCCAGCCCATTTGAGGAGGAAGTGCTGTATGCACAGAGAGATGTTTTTAATTTAGTGGATCTGTGAACTCTCAGGCCAGAGGGGTAGGTTATGAGCCTCTAAACCAGTAGTTTGCCTAACATGAACCACAAATTCTTACCCAAGAGCTCCTACCACCAAGCCTATTAACTTTCTTCAGAAATTCCTGCTCCAGAACACTGAGCAGAGTAATTACTGCTATGGCTAGAACAATGCACCATAAGAATGTAACCTTTTTGCTCAAAATATCCAAGTCATATCTGCTTATGTCAGGAAAAAGAATGACTTTAACTAGTGTGTATTCCTGCTGGCTGCTCTGTTTCAAAAGGGTGAGAGGAGGGAAAAGCAAACTGCTTTATGGTCTGTGCATCATTGCAAAAGGATTGCAATTGCAGGAGGTTTATTGCATTTGACTATTTCTGTTTGGAAAGAGTCCAGGTTGACTGTCAGAGCCAGGGCTGAGTCTGATGGCCTGGCAAATAGGAGAAGAGAGGTCCTTGCACTGTAAACTGAGCAAGGAGTAACCAAAGAGATTTGATAAGAAGTTATGGAGGTAACAAAAGAGAGATTCTTGGTGCTGTCATTCTGATAGGGCTGGCTGTTGTGCAGCTCCAGGTTAACTTATTCAGGAGAGAGGGTTTAGTGAGATGCTTATAGACACATAGAGGCAAACAGCCCCCATGATGTGGTGCCATGGAGGAGCACTCCTCTGTCTTTTGGCAAGCCTTGGAGTGAACTTCTTGTGCAGGGATTGTCCTCAGCATGCTGCCAGACGAGTAGACCTGTTGTTGGGCCTCTGAGGCTGGGAGGTTTGTGCTTTGCTCTCTTCTCATTTCCTTTAGTACACAGTTATCATCTACACTCAGCAATGTTTAACTCAAGATTCTTCAAATGTTGTGTGATCCACATGTGATTGCTTCATTTCAGAACGTGTTATATCCCATAATTGCTTTAGCAGAGGCACAGACCAATAGACATTGGTACTTTATCTCCTTTGCACTTCTGTTTCACTATGCATGTGATCATAAGCAATTTGCATTTATACGGGTGGCAATTTTGCTTGGTACTTTGGAATCCTGCTTAAATAAACTGATTACAATTAAGGTTCAAGTTACAACAGACTGCTCAAACTCCTCATCAATGCTTTTCTACCACCAAGGTGACAATTCAAATTATTCAAACTGGTATAGACTCAGAATTTGCCATTTCTTGACAAGGTCATAAAATTTCAAACTATCAGATTTGATAGCTGGGTGAAACCACACTAGTTCAGGGGTTAAAATGGGAAAAGAAAATCTGAGCAGAAACCTGGAAAAATTCTGGCAGCTTTAATTAAGTTTGAATTGCTTCTTGTTGTGTTCTCAAAAAAAAAAAAAAATTGCAAAAGCTAATATCTCAGGGAAAAAAATGCTTCAGTTAATTTAATTTCCTTTAATTATTTTTTTATTATTATTCCTTCTGTTCCTGGTTGTTGAAAGAAGAGCCAGCCTTGCTGTCCAGCTGCTGTGCATCATTAGGATAGCACAAAGGTAGCAGTGAATTTAGCCTAATCTATTGATGGACCTGCCAGTGCACCAGGGGCCATTGCATTCTCTCTTCACACTCCTCTTTTGCTCTTGCCATCATGTCGTTTTACTAGATGAACTCCACTCGCCATCTGGCCCTTCATCCTGACTGGGAGCCTGGCTCGTTTGCAGGATGCTGTGCTGCTAACTGGGAAAACAGGCTGGGAATGGCAGGAGCATTTTGAGCTCCCTGCTTGTACCTGTGGAGGGTGGCTATTTTTTGCTTGCTGTCTGTGTAGTTACATTTGAGCAGTAGTTAAATGCTCCATTTATTTGTATTCCCTGCTTTTCTGTTGGTGTAATTGCTGTCAAAGTCATGCTCAATGCTCACGGGTCCTGTTTATTGCCACTCTTCGCATTAAACGAGAGGTTTGCATTTTGCTTGTTTGGACATTCCCCTCGCCTTTCATCTTGATCCACGGTAATATTATTTTTGGAGTAGCCTTTCATAGGTTATTTCTACTTTCTGTAGAGGGAGGTGGTGGTGAAGGGGGCCATTACACAGGTTTTATTTTTGGTTTCATATTTCTTAAGTAAACAGTGTTTTTACTGCTGGTAGTCTAGCACGAGTCCTGAAGGGGATCGTTCATGGCCCGGGCTGTTGCAGAGGGGCGGTGCCTGCTCCCAAAGCCAGCCCAAGAGCAGCGGAAAGCGCATCAGAGGCATCTCCACATGGATCCCGTGCCTAGGAGGAACAAAAACCTAAAGAGTATGAAAAAAACTCCCCAAAGCACCAGAAAAATCTCGAAATCTGACTGTGAAAGCAGTGCATACTCGGGAAGTGGAGAGTGTCCAGAGAATCCTGACGATGAAGACCTTAAAAGCCGTGTGAAGGGAGAGTAAACGACCCCCTGAGTTTTACTCGCCCGGTCCGTGCGGCGCCGGCCGAAAACCGCCCGGGGCGAGCGGCGTTTGCTGTCGGGCCGCGGCGCCGCCCGTCCGTCCCGGTTCCGCGGGTCTGTGTCCCTCTGTCCGGCCGCGGCCCGGAGCCGGGGATGCGGCCATCCGCGGGGCAATGGTGCCCTCTAATGTCGGCGGCCCGGAGCGCCCGGCCCGGCAGCGCGGCCTCGCCCCGCCGCCTCCCCGCCTTGGCAGCCGCTGTGTGCCCCACCCCGAGCCCCACGGCTGCCGGAGCCCTCTCCCGCCGGCCCCGGGGTGTGTCTGCGGGGAGGGAGGTGCTGCTCGCCGCCTGAGGGAGCTCCGCGCTGGGCTGCGGCTGGTGACAGCTTCTCTGCTTCCCCACGGACATGTCTCAGGGCGTGGTTTGCTGGGGACGCTGCCCTCCAGGCCGCCAGCCCGCAGGCAGCCCAGGGCAGCTCAAGGGAGAGCAGGTTATGGAAAAGCGCAGATTTTAATCCCACACGGTGTGCACAGTGCTTCCAGAGTAAGGAAATACGTTGTAGCTGTAATAACCGTCCTAGAGATTTCTCTAGTTGCTCCGAGTTTGTGCGATTCCTTGGCAAGATTTGTGGATGGAAGAATACACTCACTTTATTTTGTGAAAAGTTAGTTTGAGGTGTAATTTGGCTACCATAGAATCACAGAATGGTTTGCATTGCAAGGGACATTAAAGGTTATCTTATTAAAGGTTCTAAAGATTATATTAAAGGTTATTAAATGTTATCTAAAGGGTAACCAAAGGTTACCCATTAAAGGGTACCTGCCATGGGCAGGGACACCTTCCAGTAAAACAGGTTGCTCAGAGCCCTGTCCAGCCTGGCTTGAACATTTCTAGGGATGGGGCATCCCCAGCTTTTCTGGGCAAACTGTACCAGTGTCTCACCACCCTCGCTGCAAAGAATTTCTTCTTAATATGTATTCTAAATCTTTTTGTTTAAAACCATTAGCCCTCGTTCTGTCATTGCCACTTCTCAAAAATGACAGATAGTGACTTAGCTCAATGGCAGCTCTAACCCTGGCAGCCCAAGAGAAGCAGATACAGCTGTAGAGGATGCAGACCTTGAGACACTTGTCTGGCTTCATGGAGGCCTGGCATGTCTCAAGGAGCCCCAGGAGCTTTGTTTTTTTACATTTTCCTGCGGCAGGTTCCCTCTTTATGAGTGCTTGGCGAAGTAATACAGCGCTGTGGGATCTGGCTGTTCCTTCTCTTGCACTCCAAGCTGGATTCCCTCTTCTTATCTGCCTCTCCCTCAGGGCTTTCTCCCTCCATTCCCTCAGTGGAGTGTTGAGATATCCTGCAATGACGCAGCATGATGAGATAATCTTTCCTCCCTCCTCACCCCCCGGCTTCTTGTCTGTATTCTTTGATTAATTTATCTTCTCGCCTACGGCTTTAAATTTGCTTTTAGGGTAGTAACTTTCTGAAGACACAGCACTAAGATTTTATTTTTTCTTAATCTTGGAAAGCAATCACTTTATAATCTCTCTGCTAGAATCATAGCATTCATTTTGCTGCAGGCATTGAATGTGGACCAAACATCACCCAGCCAGTGGCGAACCTGAAGAAGGAGTGGTTCAAAGAACTCCCTTGGGGGAGTCCATCACATTCATTTTACAGCAGTTTAACCATAATAGGGCTGCCATGCCCTCAATCAGGTATGTGTTCCTGCAGAGTGAGGAGTGAATTGTACCTGGATCCAGCAGCACACCACGAGCACATCTATACAATGCAGAACAATTAGTGCTGGGACTCATTGCTGGCAGCTCAGCCTGTGTTATATACAGGGCAGCATTAAGGGATTTGTACATGCCATCCACAACAGCACTCAGCACAAATCCCACAAGCTTTCAGCATCCTGCAGATCTGAAGAGAAAACAAGTGCCACGTCCCCTAACAGAGCAGAAGAGGTGGAAGGCCACAGGTAGCACGGGCCTAAAGGCTTCCTAATGGTTTGCATTACACCCACTGACACAGCTATTTCCTAATGAGCCAGTTCTTGAGTTTTGGACAGAGGCTGGAAGGACCTGAGGTCATGGTTGGAAATGTTACTAAATACTCTGATTACATGTGATTGTAATGTCCCTTGGTAGACGGTGGAGGCCAGGAGAAAGTCAGGTTTTTTCCTGTGCTGTGACCAGGTTGAAAAATCATCAGGTTATGCTGTTACCTTTTAAGTTTCCCCTTAGCAGCTGCTCTGAAACCTCTTTCAGGAGCTGTTGCTAAAACAAGTGTGTAGGGCAACGAGCTCCAGGTGCTCAGCTCTCAGTTTCAAGTAGGATGACTTTTGGACTTAGGACAGGAGAATCAAATCTGAAGAGATGAATTTGTACCTGATTCTCAATTAGACTTTAATTCCATGAGGGTGCAATTAAAGGCACACCCTGATGCTGTAGCAGATATCTCACTGGCCCTCAGTGAGCGTGCACATGAAGATATTTCAAAATGACATGGTACAAATTCTTCTAGTGTGAACCATGAGACACAGTCTCAAATGTAGTCATGGCCAAATGGGTCTGAAAGAAATGTTTTCCTAGCAGTAACAGAAGTAGAGGAGCTGGATGAAAGACTTGAAAGTTAAATCCTGGCAGCATGGAAATCAGAGGCAAAATTCCCAGTGAATTTGGGTCATGGTTTCAGTCTAAAGCCAAGTAATCCAGATCCTGTACTTCTCAAAGTAAAAATGAATCAGCTGGTCATCGTTTGTATTCAAAGAGAAAATAGAAACCAGGTGAAATCATTTATGCTGACAGTGGCCAAATGGTTGTGAGTTTGCTCTGGAAGGAAAGAAATACATCAGGAGGTGTTATGTTTACAGAATCTCATTGCTTTCTAGATCAAATGCACTTGCTTTGCTAATGGAAGAATGGCGCTTTTTTTTTTTTTTTTTTTCTTTTTTTTCTTTTTTTTTTTTTCTCTCCCCTTTTTAACCACCAAGTTGCAAATTTATTCTAGGCTTTTCTTTTCATGCACCACAGCCATTAAGCAAGATTTGTCTCTGACTTGCTCTGGCAGTCCTGCAGCTTCTGAGGGCACGTCCAGTGGGATTTATGGTGGTTGTTGCTTTGCTGCTCAGAGATGGCTGAATTTGGCAATTTGATTGATGAGGCTTAGAAGGAATATAACCCACTACTCCTCTGGCAGTACTGGGCAATAAATATAAGGAATAAATCCTTACTGGTTTTTTTGAAAGTAGGGAGGAGAGAGGCTGGGCGAACCTGCTGAGTAGATTGGTGTTGGTTTCAACAAAAGCCTTCAGGACCCAGCCAAGGGGAAGTTGGGGAATTACTTCTCAGCACCCTCCGTGGAGCAGTTTTACAGAGCTAGTCTAAAAATTTGTAGAACTTGCTTGGTTTCTGCATTGTAAGCCTGTGATCATCTCAGGGACAAGCTTTTAAAGGTATTTTGAATTTTTTTATTTCAATAAATAGCTGTTAGGTATTTGTGTGTGCCACGCATGTCCTGATGACAGAGTTGGATCCTAACAGTGTACAAAGTTTGCTCTGATTCTTTACAGAGAGAGATAAATTTAATTCATAGGTCTTGGTGTTGTTCCAAAATAATTCTGAAGAATTTTTATAAGAAATGAGCTTTCAAGAGAGAACAATTGAGCAGGTTTGGTGTTTTCCTGTGTCAGACATACCTGCAACATGTTAGAAACACATCCTCATCATTTGCTCTGAGGGAAGGTCGTGCCTATAGAGGTCGAAACTGGACAGAAGATAATCGAATGGTACCATGCTGGTTCTGGCTTCTTACAGCAAAATTTCAGATATATTTGAAGTGGGATTTAATTATATGATAGAGTAGGTTGAGCACAGGCACGTGTCATCTAAACTTTTCCACTCTCATCTATCTGTCCGTGCTAGAGTTGTATTTGGTGTTCAACACTGGTTTTGCTCGAAAATATTCCCCGAACCACTGTGAGGATTCCTCATATCACACTCAAGAGCCTTAGTGGGTTTCCCCATCAATCTCAGTGCTAAGGAGTCCATGAGGAATTCCCACTTGCAGCAAAGGTGGTTTGATTTCTTTTTGTCCCAGGTAAATTCAAGCAGAGGGCTTATGTCCTCCAGATTTTTAAAAACTTTTGTTTTCCTGGTGAGTTGACTGATACTCAGGGGTACATGCTCTGCTCCAACTTGCAACAGTGTGAACTCCAGGATTTGCTCTGACTTTACAAGACCACTCAAACCTTCATCTGAAATGAGGTGTTTTACTTAGAGGGAGAAGAATAAGAACCTTGGGTGAGGCTTTGTAAGCCATTTAGAGCCCAGATAGATCAGGGGCTGTGAAACAATGTTTGCCCATTTAAACATTTTTGAGCTGCTGATAAATCCAGCCTGAATGACTCTGAATATCTTTGTCTCTTCCAACCACAGGCAGCAAATATCTGCAACATAGGTTTAACCCCACTCATGTAGGGGATGATGCCATGCGGTCAGATGTCTGCTTTCCACTCATGGCATGTTCAAGACTGGGAGAGGAAATGGTCCTGAACTAGCCCTCCTCTGGTCCTGAAATAGTAAGAATTTGTCTCAGCATGTAGCACAGACCCTCTTCTGTGCAGGGAAGCTGTCCCTGTGATGTGCAAGGTTTTACTTACACGTCTTGCCCTTTTCTACGTGCTCTATACAGAAATGTGCACTAGCAGGAACACTGGATACACACCGTGTTTTGTTTGTGCTGTGTACAGCTTTGTCGAAGGCTGAATGACAGAGAGATTCTTGTTACATTGTGTTGCTGGTGGTCTCCTGAATGCCTGAGATTTATAAATCAGGCAATTGTTTGATTCTGACACAGGAAAATGTTTTGGTAAAGGCAGAAGGCTTGAGACTAGTTGAAAATGTCTGGGACTCCCATTGTGTGCAGAATGTTATGTGTGCAGAGGAAATCTGCAGCATTCCTAGAGCAAACCACAACAAGAAGCTCCATACAGCCCCAATCAGTCACAATTCTCATATAAATTATAACGGCCTAAATGTTATTTAAATGATAAACAGCTTTTGCATTCCAGACATTGCTGCGATTCCAGAAGGTGGCTGTGCAATACCAGCTGAATGAAATATTGCACATTGCAGGCTCCATTTGTGTGTGTATCCGGATTTGTCACTTCTAGAATATTCTTTGGCTATGAACCTTGGACTCCCAATGCACTGTGTGTATCTTGGAGCTCAGGACTCCATCCATTATCCAGCAGCGAGTTGTCTGAAGACTGGGCATGCCAACATGCCAGGAGGCTGAAGACACAACCACAGAGGCAGCAGAAGCATCCATTGATTCTGGGCTGTCACCACGGCTTATTAGTGTGTGGAGCTTTGCCTGGATCCTGCTCAGCAGCTGATGGAATAACCAGTCCTTCAATCACATTTTCCTACAGAGATGGACAGGTCAGGCTTGCTGAAAACAAGTGTGGTTTGTGGAAGAAGAATGTCAAGTCTAGGGGAGATCATTTGCCCCGAAGGTCATGCAGGAGATCTGGGCTTTCACTGAGTCATCCTTTTCTTGCTGATTCTTCAATGTTCTGGCACAACATACTGGAGGGATTTGATGGTTTTTCATGTCCCTGCTTGAAGGAGAAGCAGCCCAGCAGCCTTTCTGCACTGTGTGGCAACCACTCATTGAACCTGGAGGGGCTTCTCTTTGCTCAGGGGAGATTCTGGGTGGGGAGGACCACAGCCATGGGCACACCTGGGAAATGATCCAGAGATGAGTCCTCAGGCTGAGCTGAAATCATCCCACACAAAGTGTGCCACTCAGTGTGTGCAGGCACAGGAGGCTCCTGCCCTGCTGAGGTCCTGCTGGAGCCCAGGAGACTGGATGGCTACAAAGAACTGAGTTTTTCTTCCTATTTGGTCATGTTATTTTTGGTGTAACTCTCCTGAATTCAGGCCACAGGATTTTTCCAAAACTCCTTTACAATTGACACAGTCTCTGTCTCATCTTCATGTTTTGTTGTCAAATTCCAGTATTCAGAAATGTTCTCTTTTCTTTTAATTTTTCCAGAATATTAGAGAAAAGAAACTGTCCTGTGGTTAAACAAGGCAACTGGCATCCAAAAGATGATTGAATGTGACTCCAGCCTCTTCCACAGACTTCCTCTGTTTTCAGGGAAGTCATTAAAACTTTCTGTCTGTTAGAGTCCCATCTGCAAGACAAGGAGGATTTAATGCTTTTCCTTCATCTGAGTCTCAACATCTTTTTGTGTTTACAGGGCCGCAAATGAGGCTTCAGTATTAGTTGGAAATTTGGGCGTTTACCATTAAAAAGTTAGTAATAACCACCCATATTTCATAGAATCATAGAATGCTTTGGGTTGGAAGGCACCTTGCAGATAAAATGTGATTTGCAGTTTAATATGCTAAGTAACAAAAGACTTTACAAAGAGAATGAACAATAGCCTTTTCCATTTCACAAAAAAAAATTTGCCAGGCATAATAAGTGCACCAGCATTTTTATAAAAACGAATTATAAATAATTGCTTTTTGCAATTTAATACACATATAGAAAAAGCCAAACGGAATCTGATTTTATTGTCAATTTGGACTGTCTCTGCAGTTTTTATGAAAAAGTCTCTGAAGACTGAGCTATTTTGTAAACTAAACATGGCTGCTTTTTTTTTTTTTTTTTTTTTTTTTTTTTTGCTGGCCATGTGGAATCTTTTTCCATTCATTAGTGAGCTGCTTTTTTCATGGCCACAATTAGACAAAGGAATAAATCAGTCAACAAACTTGGGATGTAATTTTGGCAATACCAGACCATCTATGCTCTTATTTACTTAACTGTGTAAATCTTTCACCAGGATACAAATGAGGCCTGCTCCTTTAGTCTTGGGGTTGGGGAAAGAGAGGGATCAGGCCAGATCCTGCAGATTTGATGGCTCCCAGTAACCATGGCTGGTGTTGAGCAGTTTCCTTCATTACAGCCGTTCAGCATTCCCGCTATTGAGGAATTGCTCTGAGATAATTCTTCCATTTCCTTTCTCATGTTACAGAGTTTGAGAAACATGCCCAGGACAATGGCTCCCTGAGGACTGTGTCTCTGTGAAGGGTTGTTATGTGCCCCCATGTCTGACTGTCTGCCTGCCTCACCGTTTTGGTTGGTGGCCTCTCAATGCTCTTCCAAAGAGAGGAAGGGTTCTCTCTGCTGCTTCTTGGGCAGGGAGATGAGGTATGTTCATAATGATTCATCTCACACCTCATGTCCCTCCTGGCACCCCCAGTACACAGCACACAGAAATGCTGTTTCTCTTTTCAAGGAGAAATGAAAGTTTTGCTGACAGCAAGAGGCAGTGTTTCCCTCCCTGGCATTCCCAGCCAGTTGTCATGCTTGCCATGGGTATGGATGCACACCCACAAGGGCAAGGATTTGTGACTGATCTATGTTGGAGCAGGATTTGCTTCATCCCATCTCTGATTTTTTTTTTTTTGCATAGCTGAAGACACTGGCCAGTTCAAATTCAAAGAGGACTGAGGCTTGAGAGATGCCCTTCATTGCTGGGCAGTACATCTGCATTTTCATCTCTCTTCAAAGCCCCTTTGGGGCTGAAAATTTGTTTTGACTCCCTGCAGGCTCCCGCCCAGGGTACCTCATGTTCCTCCAGACTATATAAAGCTTCCTCTGTGAAAAAATACAAGTTCAGAGGAGGATTTATTTCCCCCCAGTTTATTGTTTTCCAACCAACATTTTCAACTTCTGGTATTGATGTGGGTGGATTTCCCTTCCCCATGCATGTGCTAGCCTTGCTTCCCATTCCAGCAATTTAAGAAAAAAAAATTCTGCCCAAGTAACAAAAACAGTGAGCCTTTATGATTCTTTTAAAAGATGTTCTCAGGTTTCCTGCTCTATTTTTTTCAGAGATCACCTGATAAATAGGCCTCAGGAAAAATACACCAGGAAGGCAACTATAAATACTCCAAAATTGCTGAGAATAAGTGTCCAGGCTTAATGCATAGCTAATGGACTAATCTGCAATTTTACCACAAGATATTTATCTCCTTGCTAGTTTTCATGGTAGTCTCCCTGAAATATATGTCTATTCTAAGTTTGTTTATCCTACCCAAGAAAACTCATTTCCTCTTCATAACCTGTTCCTCCCCAGCTTTAAAATTAATTTTGTTTTTCGAAGATTTTTCATTTGTCAGTGACCGAGTGCTACCCATGGTGCAGTCTATGATTGAGACAGAAGGAGCCTTTAGATAAAAGTGCAGTGCCAGCCTACGCCATCTGTCATTAGTGGTGCATTATCACTGCAGGTATAAATGAGCTGGCCCTGAGCTGCATGGCTGTAAATGTGGTGTTCACTGGAGCCATAGCTGGGAACAGGGTTAGTCTCTACCATGCTTAGGCTCCTGCAGACATTTTGAGTCAGATTTCTCACTCAGGGGAGGAAGAGAATTTGTCTTGTGTAGATCACACTGGCTGTGTTTCCATCAGTGCTCCTGCTGCCACATTTGGCCCTTAGGCTGATTGATTCATGGGGCAAGATTCTAAAAATCAGGCTCTGAAAGTCAGGAAAGTCCAAGCTCCTGTGCAGAAGACTTGGCAAGAAGATACTGAGATGGTGTGAGGCTGCCAACGTCTTGGCCAGGTTTGGAGAATGCAGCTCATTCCTGCATCCTTGGGGCCAGGGCAGCATGACATGGCCTGGCCACTGGCTTGTAACAATGGCTTAAAACGGCACCTTCTTGCCTTTGTCCTGTGTGGGTCAAACTGCTGGGATGGGGAGAGAAATGATCCTGCCAAGGACAATGCTGCTAGAAGAGGATCACCAAGTTGGGCCCAGGGCACTTTTTTACTTGCAGCCTGATCTGGGATGCTAAGGAGCAGTCTTGGGTGTTAAACCATCCAGGGGGTTACAGGAACTGATGATCACAGCTTATTCTCCATGGACATCTCACACCAGGCACCAAGTTTAGCTTCCTGCTTTTTAGAACTGCCTTTAGCCCCAGAGGCTGGAAATTTAACTGTGGTTTTTTTTACTCCACTTTCCTTGTCAATGCCAGTAAAAAGAAGCCAAATCCAAGGGAGAGCATGTGTCTGGCTAGCTGTCTACACTGCAGGCCCTGGCAGGACAAGGTGCCTATCTGGTGGAGAGTGGCTGCATCTGTGAGTCTTTGCTGCCCTGGTCACCTTGCTGGGATCTGTTTTCAGTTGCTGCTGAGACAAACTCACCAGTCAAATAATTGATTCTTTTCAAGTCCAGGGCAGCAAGGTTTCCTGTAAGCACTGTTGTACATTGCATTTGCATGAGTCACTTTTTTGGTTGCCTCAAAACCTCCATAAACAGAATTCTGACATTAATTTTACTCTTCTATTCAATGGTAATTTGTACACTGTGCCTATCCAGCACAAGCCAGGGAGCGATGATGTTGGTGCTGTGCTGAAGGACATTCAAAGTGCAGGCAAATCCATTGTTTAGCTCTGAGATGAACCAAATGTTGAGCACTGATCCTTTGCTAAGTTGGGATACATGCTGGGTAATCGGCCTTCCTCAGTAACAAATACAAATCCTGGGGTCCTGTGAGTTGGATCTGCTTGAGTGGCAGTATAGCTGTAGGAAGGTCATGTTTAAAGGTGCTTTTTTCACTCATGGTCTAAGTTCGTGAAGGGTTGTTTCTGTGCAATCTCCATTGATATGGTACCCAACCCTGGTGAAAGATTTAACCTTTGGACTTCTCCCTGCTTTGCCAGGAGGTAGAACCTGGCAGCTTTCAGCAAATCCCAGGGCTCAGTGGTGACATGTTGAACAAAAAGGTGTGCCCAGAGATCTCACAGGTCACTCTCCCTGGCCTTGGTAGGAATCCTAGAGCTCTGACAACCACTCCAGATCCAAGCCAGCAGACACCTGTTTGTGTCTCTTTGTTGATGTGTCTGTGTCAGCTTTCATAGTGAGTCAAGACTGTTTCTAAGCGGAGGTGTTTCTAAATTAGAGGGATTGGGTGACATGGTGAAGCTGCAGCACAAGAAATTCAGATTGGACAGGAGGAAAAACTTCTTTCCCAGACATCTAGAGAAGGGACAGATCTCTTTTCTTTGAGATTTTCAAAGCTTGCCTAGAAAAAGCCACAGCTGAACTGATGTGTTCAAGCAGCAGGGTGGATGACATCTCCAGTTGCCTTCCTTCCAAAAGTTCTATAATTCTACAAAGTCAGAGCATTGGAATCTCTGCCTTCTTTTTCTCTTCAAAATAAGGGTAATCCTCAACCAGATTCTCAGGCTTCAATGAGTTAGAAAATAAACAAATAAACCCCCAAGCAAATAACCAAACAGATAAACAAATCCAACCCTAAGTAAACAAGCAAGTGACAACAAAACCCCCAAAGGCCAAATAAGTCTTACTTATTTAATTCCCCAGTTGGCAGTTAGCCTCATGATTTGTGTAGATTTAACACCTTGTTTTTTTTAATGATTTTGACCTTGGCTGGTAATCTGTAGTTCGAGTGGAGTGACATGTGAACATTTGCTAGCTCAGAATTACTATAAATTTGCAGCACTTGGAAAGGAGGGAAAATGGCTCAGGTAAAGGTGATGAGAGGAGCTCTAACTATGTGCAAAACCTGTGTTTGTTCCAAGATCTGTATAAACCTACTGGAATTAGAAATAGCTGTTCTGCTGTAAGCTTCACTTGCAACTTCCAAAAACAAAAGCAAAGTGTGTTTCATGAAGAATTAAAACAATCATCTCCCCTGAGCCACCAGGGGCAATAAAAGTGAAGGAAGTGAAACAGTTAAAAGAGTTGAAGAGCTTATCACGTGCTTTTGTTTGGGGCAATGTTCACTTTCATTTTGCTGAGACACTCCAGCTGATCTTTGTTGTGATGGCACTTGGCGCAGTGAGCCCACCTGGGACAAGGCAGAAGAACCAGATCCGTGGTGTGATGCGTGGTTACCTCTGATCCTGCCTAGCAAGTAAGCAAAGGGAAGGAGGAAAAAGACAGAAAGAAACATTAAACCCGTGGTATGCTGGCTCGGCACCTTTCACACTGTAAGCTTTGAACTGTGCACACAATTTGTGTGCCTTATCTACGCTTCACATTCGCAGCCAGCGAGTGCTGCCTTCGTGTCATTGTCCAGCCTGTCTTGCAACAAGCCATTCTGTGAGCACTATGAATGCAAGAACCAGCTCTAGAGGTGAGGAAGAAGCCTCAGGAAAGAGGAATGAGACCCTGGGAGAGAGAGACTGCTTGGGAGAGGCCAAAAGGCAACGAGTGATCCGTGTTGCCTACGTGATTGCAGCCCTAGACCTGACCCTTCTCTTCATGCAGTTCGGAGTCATGCCTGTGAGTATGGGTTCTCTTGCTTCATAGAACATTTCCTTCAATGCCAGGCTCTGTAGTTTTCCAGGAAAGGTATTCTTGAAACTGAAAGGAATACTTGGTATTCTTACCAAACAGGCAGGCTGTGTCTCTGTCCAGGGTACACCCAGGCCATAAAAGCTGCTCTATTACATGGGCTGCAGCAGCACCTACAGTCCTTTCCTGGCCTGAGGGCTCTGGGTGAAGCTGATGTAGTTTGTGTCTTCTTGCATGGAGTGTGAGCGACACATCCAGCAGCTATCAGGAAGCAGAGGTTTCAGATCAAAGGTGGGGTTTTCTAAGTGTATAATTAACCAGCTCAGTGGGATTCATTGCTTCTCATTTACTGGACTCTTCTGTCTGATTTTATAGAATCAGTGAGGACTTTTGGTTGGAAAAGACCCTTTAGGGCATTAAGTCCCATCAGAAACCTAACACTGCCAAGTCCACCACCAAACCATGTCCCTGAGTGCCACATCTACACATTTTTAAGATACCTTCAGCGATGGTGATTCCACTTCCCTCTGTTCACTCTCTTCCAGTGCTTGACAATCCTCTCAGTGCAAAAATTTTTCACAATACCCAACCTAAACCATCCCTGGCACAACTTGAGGTCATTTCCTCTTATCTTATTGCTAGTTACTTGTGGGAAGAGACTGACCCCACCTGGCTACCAATCCCTTTCAGGCAGTTGTAGAGAGAGATAAGGTCTCCCTGCAGCTCCAGGCTAAACAAATACATGACACAACAAAATCATGAATCAGAAATATCTGCCCATTGGCTCTTCAAGGTGTGCATCTGTGTTTCTTGCAAGCTCAGGCTGTGGGTGTACCATTCAGTAAAGGCAATATTTGCCCATGTTGTACTTGCACTGATTCTGACTTGATTTAACAACAGCTCCATGACTTTTCCATAATAATCTCCCAGAGGGTGACTGTTCCAGATGCAGGGTCTGGAGTCAGGAAGGCATTTAAAACTTCCCTTATCCCCCTTAGCAGTAGCTGAATATGTTCACCTGTGTTGAACTGCCAAGGTAAATGGTGATACAAACTTATCACCTGATGCAAAACTGATGGTTTTGATTACATCTCCTCATCTTTTGGGGTGTGGGACAGAGACATTTGTTTTTTATTAAGCTGTCAGTGTCTGACCAATGAAGATTTCCTCTACAGGGGTGGGGAACTGAAGGAAGTAGTTGTTTAGAGTGATGATCCTCTCCACACAGATATTAAGATGTTTATTCATAAATATAGAGTGCTTCTTTTCCACTTATTTGTTGATTTTGGTGTTTCTGATTTTTTTTAATTTATTTTTTATTTTTAGTACTTGGCAAGGAGCCTAGGTGTGGATTCGGTGGGGTTTGGCTATCTCCAGACCACCTTTGGTGTCCTCCAGCTCGTGGGAGGTTACATTTTTGGAAGGTGAGAATGATTCTCATGACCCTTTACATTGCTGAAAAAGGCCAGGCATTTTTACACTTTCATAAAAATAATTTAGTTCTGGTTTGTGGTCCTGTTGAAATGTTTGAGGATTTCATAATGAGCAAGGGAAAAATAAATGCTATTATTAGAAAAACTGCAGCATAGAAGCAGCCTTTATGTTAACTTAGCTACATTTTAATATCACAAATTTAAGTGTAACAATATCCTGGGAATGGGTTTAAACCACCGGAGTCCTCGGAGCCCAGGTCCTAACAGCTTAATCCTGCAAATGTTTTATAGCCATGTGTAACCTTAGAAATGCCTTGTGACTGGGAGACCAAAAAAAATAAGAAATGGAGGGTATTAATTGATGGTAAGTAGAGCTGCCAGTTACAATAATTGAAGGTTGTGTCATTTCACCAGCTGAATCTGCATCCATGTTGAATACAAATTTAGACTTGCATGGACCTTTAAGAACTTCTAAGAATCTTTTAAGAATATCTGTAAACTCAACTAGCAAAATAAAAAAAGAGTGGAAAAGACTTGGAGTTTCTGCCTCTTTACCCCAAGGAACAGGCTTTCCTCTTCCTAACAAAATGTAAATAGCCCTAAAATTTTTGAGTGGTGGGAGAATACATACCCAAAAACCAGGGGGGGAAAAAAGTAAAAATAAAAAGTCTTGAAAGATATGTGTAATTCTGTGACAGAAAACTAAAATGAGACTGAGAAAATCTAACTTCTCTTCTTGATCCTACTGCTGATCAAACAATTAATAAAGGGATAGGGAGTTGGTGTGTGCTTCACTTTACCTTCAGGGAATTTACATTTCTGGCTGATGTAGACTGGGAGCTCTACAGGATCCTCTGGAATGTGGAATGTGGCACTTTGGGGATCTGATCGCAGCCCTTGGACGTGTTTTCAAATAAGTAACAGCAACGTTTGACTCTACATTACTGCTTGGCAGAAAATGCCTTTCTAAGAATGGAGGTGGTACAAAGGACCCACTTTCAATGCTTTTCCTGTTAATACACAAACCTGGAGTATTTCTGTCCTGGATCTGGTGCCATCTGAAATCTGGGTCTCCTCCGTGGACGTCATTAACTAATATCCAGAATCACTACTGAAGGGAAGGAAAATGGCAGACCAGAATCTGTCTGGGACTGAAGGTGTCCTTTGCCAGATTGAAGCCAAAATTTGCAATGTAGTTTTGAGATAAAAAGGACTTTTCTAGATATGAGACTGCTTTGATGTCAGCACGGGGATCGATTAAATAGAAAATAGGAAGAATGGGGGTAAGAGCGAATGTGTTTCTTAGCTCAGTTTTTCATGTTCTTGCTTGATGCTCCTAAACAGACATGAAAAGATGAAGTACAATCTTTACTTTTAAGTAACAAAACAAAAAAATCCCCACACCAACAATGTAATGATTTGTGGTCTTTAGGTTACAAACAGCGAATGTAAACTGCCCTGGCTTACATGTAAACAGAAGTTTTGACCTGTACCTCTCCCTCAACACAAAACCTTTCAATTACTTAAGCTTAGCTCTGTTTATAGACCAACCCTGGCATTTTTTAGGGGGTTGTTCCTCTTAGTGTGAGCACAACTAATTGCTATGCAAGGTAGTGTACATCTGCTAAATGTAATATGCAGTAAAGTGAAGGAAGGAGGAATTGCAATGAGAAACTCTATCTAAGGCCTGCTTTATGGTCATCTTAGCCCCTGTTGCTCAGAACCCTTCCTGTGGTACTCTCAGGCATTGTCCAATTCAAGCTTTTTAAACTTTTTGGAGTTGAATTACAGCAAAGGGTTGGAACTGGGTCAAAACCTGATATGACTGGGGGTTTTGCCTGTTTGTGTTTTGGGACTTGAGAGGGTTGGGGTTGTTTGTTAATGTATTTAGTTGTGGTGCTCTTTTTTTTCCCTTAAATAGGAACAAAACTGATTTACTATTGAGAAGTCATTTCTTTGTGGTGGTGGTGGTGTTGTTTTTTAACCTAAACAGAAAACTGACAACCTTGTGCTATTTCTGTACCAGGTTTGCAGATCAGTTTGGTGCCCGAGCAGCCTTAATTCTCTCCTGTGTATCTGGAAGCCTCTTCTTCCTGCTTATGACCCTCTCCACCAGCATCCCCATCCTCTTCCTCTCCAGGCTGCCAGCAGTGTTCATGCATGGGTTACCAGGTAAGGTCAGTCAGGGATGAGTAGTTTTCCAAATTGCTTTTGCTGCCTGATTCCCCCTCTTTTTGCTTGTTTTAATAGAAGTCAACTGGTTCAACAGCATGAAGGAAGGCAGGAGGAGCATGTAATGGTCCTCAGGGATGAAATGGTGGGAACATGAAGCAGCAGGTGTACTAGCTATGGAAAGCAGTGCTTATTAGTCTGAGTTCCAGGCCCATCTCCCTGTATAATCTTGGGGGAATTGTTTGGTGTTGGTCATCCAGACATGGGTGCAAGTCACTTGCTGGCAGCAGTGTTATCCCAGACTTTTCAGCTGCCTTCTTGCAACCAGGATATTTTTCATGAAAGCTCTTCCCTTTCTCCTGGTAAAATGAGCATCCTGGTAAAAATTAAATATTATTACAAAAATACCTTTCATTACCCCCCAAGCTGTTCTGTTTTGGCCGATGTTACCTATATTTCTCATGTAAAAGACATAAACTCCAGCTCCTAGAAGTCCAGGTAACTCATGCAAGAGGAATCAAGTTGGCAACGCTTCCTGTCACTTGTGAAGTGGTTTGAGTGGTTTGAATGGTTCTGTTTCTCACGACTGGTGGGCTGTTGTGTTCAAAACTGATGTTCTATGAGGCTCCCAGAGGAGAGTGACAGTGCTTATTTGGAGGCCCTCTTCCATGCAAAGTTATGAAAATTAAAAGCTGTGGAAGTTGCCTCTAACCAGAAACCAGATGAGAAAAGATATAACTAGAAAAAAAAAAAACCACTAATAAACAACAACAACAACAAACCTCCAAAAAAAACCCCAAAAGACACACCAAAAAACACACCAAAAAATCCAAAGAAACAAATAAAAAACGAAAACAACAAAAAACCCCAAACAAAAAACAAAACAAAAAAAAATCAAACCAAACCAAAACCCTAAAAAAACAAAACAAAAAACAAAACAACAACAAAAACAAAACAACAAAACAAACAAACAAAAACAAACAAACAAACCAAAAAAAACCCAAAAAGCTCTTACTGGCTAGCAATAAAACCATGGGAACTGCTGGCACATCTGCTCAAACCCTGTGGCAAGGTCTTTTAAGGGATATTTTTCCCCCCTGCAGGTGCTCAGAAGGTTATTACAGATATGACTTCTCCTTCCCAACGTGCTGGTGCTTTGGGGAAGCTGGGCTTTTGCTTTGGAGTGGGCATCATTTTTGGCTCTGTCCTGGGAGGTGTTCTGTCCACCAAATTCGGGTAAGTGACCTACTTGTTGGTGTTGATTTTATTGCAATCGTTGAGGGAGCTGCTGAGGGATATTTTGCTGCCCTACAGCTTTTGATGCTATCTTACTCCTGGTGGCAGCAGAGGACCGTACCAGAAGTCAAAATTTTGCTTTCCATGCTGTTGCAGAGAATACGCCCACTGTTTTCAATGAGATCTTATTGCAAATCTCACCTTATGCCTACTAAAATACATTTAAAAACAAGCTGGATTGAGAAATGGAATCTGTCTTTCTCCTGATTGTCTTGTTTTTGGAGCTGAGTGTGTTGAAAAGCAGCTTTTAACAAATGATGTTGTACAACTGAGGAATGGAAATCAGGAGCACTGTGAAACTGGTGGGGAAAATGGTGTCTTTGGGGGATGCTCAGTGTAGGGCAAGACTATGCGAAAGGGAAAGGCAAGCTTGGGACAGTGAGGGAAGACAGTGAGGAGGTCTCACCCTGTCACAGCAAGGTGAAGCACACACCTGACAATTCCATGTTGACTTTCCACAGCCTGGCACATCTGGCAGCAGGCTGCCACCTTCTCTTACATTCTGCAGTAGGAAAGAAATACTCTAAGGTATGGTGTGTCAGAGAATTTTTGCAGGCAGTGAAGTGCACGTGGCTGTATTCTTGGAGGATTCCCCAGCATTGCTCTGGTGGGGGGAAAAAAACTGCTTGGGAACTTTCAGGCTTTTTTTTTGTTCTTTTTCTCTTTACTATGGATACTTGCTTCTGCAGACTCAGGTTAAAATAACTCTGTAGTGTAGGATAGAGGGCAAAAATCACTCTCATCCTTGTCTTAGTGCCATTAGGTTTGTGGACTGTGTATGGTCATACATCTCCTGGGTGTTTTGCCTGGGGCACAGTGGATTATGATGTGGGGTGTCATGTGTTGCTCTCTGAACCTCGTTGTACATCCACATGCATTCAGGTGCTGCAGTGATGCAATTTTGTGTGTGAAATCTTTTCATAGATTGAGTGGAACACAACCTCATAACCTTAGGGACCAGCTTTAAGACCTGTTGGCTGCTGTACCTTGGCAGTGTTGGCCAAGTGACACAAAACTGACCAGGATTCATTTGATAGTTATTACATGGTTTTATCACATAAAATTTGAGACATACATAATAGTAACTCATCAGTATTTAAAAGTGTTTATAGATATTGCTGGCCGGGTGCCGGTTTTATTTTTAATCAAATACAGTGATTGTAGATCTTTATGTGTTAACTGAAAGTAAAGGTTACCTCAGTTCTCAGCTTTGGTTATATGCCCATATGTAAACATCAACACAGAAGCAGCATTGTTATCTAGCAAAAAATTTACGGGGTTTCACTTTCCAGCATGTGCATCAGTCACAGGTGCATAGAAAAGCAGCAGTGGGAGGGAATCTCCTGTTCCATTTAATTACTCAGCGACATTGACTCGAAGCCTTTGGATATTAGGGCTTGGCTTCCAGGCTCCTCTCTCACTGTGAATTCTTCTGGACCTTAAACCTTGTTGTCTGCAGCGCAGAGAAAAGTGAACCTTGTCCGTAATTACGGGAAAGTCAAGCAGCTGCAAGGTGGAAAACGACCCAGCTCTCGCCTTCCCCGGGCAGGGGCTGTTCCCTCGCCTTCCCCGAGCAGGGGCTGTTCCCTCGCCTTCCCCGGGCAGGGGCTGTTCCCTCGCCTTCCCCGGGCAGGGGCTGTTCCCTCGCCTTTCCCAGGCAGGGGATGTTCTCTCTCCTTCCCCGGGCAGGGGCTGTTCCCTCGCCTTCCCCGGGCAGGGGCTGTTCCCTCGCCTTCCCCGGGCAGGGGCTGTTCCCTCGCCTTCCCCGGGCAGGGGCTGTTCCCTCGCCTTTCCCGGGCAGGGGCTGTTCTCTCGCCTTCCCCGGGCAGGGGCTGTTCCCTCGCCTTCCCCGGGCAGGGGCTGTTCCCTCGCCTTCCCCGGGCAGGGGCTGTTCCCTCGCCTTCCCCGGGCAGGGGCTGTTCCCTCGCCTTCCCCGGGCAGGGGCTGTTCTCTCTCCTTCCCCGGGCAGGGGCTGTTCCCTCGCCTTTCCCAGGCAGGGTCTGTTCCCTCGCCTTCCCCGGGCAGGGGCTGTTCCCTCGCCTTCCCCGGGCAGGGGCTGTTCCCTCGCCTTCCCCGGGCAGGGGCTGTTCTCTCTCCTTCCCCGGGCAGGGGCTGTTCCCTCGCCTTTCCCAGGCAGGGTCTGTTCCCCTCGCCTTTCCCAGGCAGGGGCTGTTCTCTCTCCTTCCCCGGGCAGGGGCTGTTCCCTCGCCTTCCCCGGGCAGGGGCTGTTCTCTCTCCTTCCCCGGGCAGGGGCTGTTCCCTCGCCTTCCCCGGGCAGGGGCTGTTCCCTCGCCTTCCCCGGGCAGGGGCTGTTCCCTCGCCTTCCCCGGGCAGGGGCTGTTCCCTCGCCTTTCCCGGGCAGGGGCTGTTCCCTCGCCTTCCCCGGGCAGGGATTGTTCCCTCGCCTTCCCCGGGCAGGGGCTGTTCTCTCTCCTTTCCGGGCAGGGGCTGTTCCCTCGCCTTTCCCAGGCAGGGGATGTTCTCTCTCCTTCCCCGGGCAGGGGCTGTTCCCTCGCCTCCTGCGGAGGGCAGCTGCAGCCCGCTGCTCCTGCCGGGCAGCCCCAGGGCAGGGCTGGGCAGAGCAGCCTGCCTGCCCTTCTCCAGCATCTGTGCATCCCTCTGGAAGGACGATAGGAGTTTCTTATCAAGGGACGAGCTCTACCTTGCTGGCAGCGCCCTCCTGAGCACCCCGGTGTGAGCGGAGGGTTTGATACGATTTGATGAGCAGCAGCTTCAGGCTGAGAAAGCCGCTCTGGGTGTTCGGCAGCGGCGTTTGCTGCAGCCAAACCCCACGGTGCTTATTTCCTCTGGCAGATTTCAGCGCAAAGATCAGAGGAACAATGCACCGGGCTTTGGTGTTTTGGCTGATACCGGTGGAGAGCAGGAAATCCAGCTGACAGCAGCTCTGTGCCATGGAGAGCATCCATCGCCATCCCCTGCGGCTGTGTCTGCCGCGCCGACCTGCAGGGAGAGGAGCGGGAATTGCATTACGGACATGCCCCAGGCTCCCCGGTCCTGTTGCTGTATCCCACAGCCTGGTGCTAATCCTCCCTCCCTGTTTCCCAGATTTGTACAGGAAGGCTCCAGCTGTACTTGGAGCTGCTTTTTTTTTTTTTTTTTTTTTTTTTTTTTCCCCCGGAAGAATGACCCAATCACCTTCCATTGAAAAGAAGCGTTTCTGCTGTGTCATGGAAGAGCAGAAAACTGGAGATTTCTGTCCAGTCTGTGTTCTTTGCTTTCCCTTACCACAAAGCTGGCCAGCACACCCCATGTGTTGTTGACAGCATTATTCATATGTTAGCAGTGCTTTGTATACGGGGAGTAGAAATCAGTCTCAGTTCCTCAGCTGATGTCATTTTGGTACTATTCTTCTGTATGGTATTTACTATGGATGTATTTGACCTAAAGAGCTGGTCTGTAATTGTTTTCATTGTTAGAATAATATTTGGCAACCCTTATTGATTAAGGAAGCCCTGGGGAAGTTGAATGTCTTGTTCTGATTTGCATAGGATTTTTTGGATGTTAGATCCTGACCTCCGCTGTTAAGCTTTAACTGCCAGCTCCAGCCCTTCCTCTTCTCTTCTAAGTACTACATTTTCCTCCCATGTTTTCCAAAACTTTGCTGGTCAGGCAAATTTCACTACCTGAGGATGAAGCATAAGTCAATTTATTAACACAAGCAATCATAATCTTAACCATATGAAGAGTGTTTCCATTTTTATATGGTTTTTTTTTTTTTTTTTCCTTAACTGGTGTTTTCTGTCAGTTGGGTCAGGATAGTGGATGAAAAATACCTAGCTTGAAAATAATTCCTGTAGTTCATCTGAGGGCTACACAGGTTCTTAGAGACTGCAAGCTCCCTAACAGTTCATCCACAAAAGGTGACTAAGGAAAGGAGCTCTGTTTGCACTCTGCAGAGGTTCTCCCTCCCTGTACACTTTCTGCAAAGCTGTTGTGG
The DNA here is from genome assembly GCF_009819655.1 of Sylvia atricapilla. Lineage (NCBI taxonomy): Eukaryota > Metazoa > Chordata > Aves > Passeriformes > Sylviidae > Sylvia > Sylvia atricapilla. Next base: position 15,024,470 of record NC_089145.1, on the reverse strand, counting down.
GACCACTTGCTGCAGGTGAATGCAGCCCTAAGGAGAGGTGGTTTGGTATTTGCAACAGATTTCTGTGGCAGCCCTGTGGGTGAAAGGTGAAAGCAGGCAGCTGGATTAGTTTTCATAAGTGGAAAGATGAGTCTAGGTAGTTAATTGCAGAGATTTCATCCTTTCTTCTGGGACTATGATTAATTACATTTGGCTGTTTTATTCCTTCCTTCTAACAAGGCCGTAGAGAGTCTCTGCTGCATCACCCAAGAATTGTTTGCTTTCTATGAACATGGAGATGTTTCTTCATTTTAGTGAGTTGGCTGTAGGCTTAAGTCTTTTGGTGCAATTATTCTTTTGATTACAGCAGGCTTTGGGGGTAGCTTGTTTGGTTTGGTTTTTTTTCCCCTGGCTTTGCTGTTATCCTTCTTCCTCCTAGGGAAAAGAAGGAGCTTGTTTGCCTGGAGTAGAGAATTGCATTTTTTTAAAACCCCATTTGAACAAAGTCCTCTGGCAGGGAATTTCTCATGGCTTCGTGGCAGAGTGGAAAAACTGTGGGTGTTGAAAGGACTGAAGGTTGGGAGCTGGGAAGGCGGGTGGGAGCATGGCAAAGGGTGAAAGGGTTGTGCTCCATTTCAGGACAAAGCAGGGCATTCTGCTCCTGGGAGCTGCTCCTGCTCCCTTCCAGCACAAACTATGATGTTTCTCCGCTGGGGATGATGCTGATCAGCCAAGCATCAAGGACTGGTGACGCTTGTACAGGCATTGCTTTGTCCTTTGTGTCAAGGCACTTGGGAGAAAGGGAGGTGGAGTCTGCTTGCCAGCAAGCAAGTCATCCGTGATCTGCGACATGGTCTGTCACTGCTGGTTGAGCTCTGTGGTGCCCTGGGAGGAATGGGGACAGAAGAGGAAATGGGCTGTTTGTCAAGGAGCTGATGGCTTGGGGAAGGTGCGGACACCCTCAGCTGTGGCCTTCTCTAAAAAAATAAAACAGAATCTAAGGGATTTTACTTATCATTTATTCTGCATGGTGGCGATCTTAATTTGGAAGCCACAGCCCCAAAATTTACCTATAAATTCTGTGATAGGTACCTATAAATTCATGGATATTATCCTTCAACAACTTCTTGGTTCAGAAGTCAGGTCTAGGGCACTTCTGTCCTCTATTCCCAGCACCAGAATTTTCTAGTTTTGATTACTTGTTTAATCTATTCTTGAGCCTAAAAAATGCCTCAGTGCACTTTGGGTGGAGTTCATCTAATCTTAGGCATCTACAGGGGAGACAACTACACCTGAATTTTCTGTTCAGACTCTGTGGTTGACAGAGAGGCATAGGTGGTTCTACAGCATCCTTCACCTCCTCATGAAGCAGTCCTGAAACATCTCAGGGAACAGTCTGCTTCCCAAGCTTTTTGTGCTTGACCCCCAAGTCCCAGAACACATTTCTGGCCATCAGCACACTGTACCTGTGATTAGGGTCCTGGACTTTGATGCTGGATTGTGAACTTACCAGAAGTCACCAGGATGCAGGTCCTGAGTAGTTTTCTGTCTGTGCTGCATTCATACAACAGATAGCTCTGCACTAAGCTCTTCCCCAGCTCTTCCTTCCTGCAAACTTCTAACCTGCCTCCCACATACAGGCCACCAGTTTTTAGGTGTGAGTCCCCTGGCTTTATGCCGTGTACCCAGTGGAAGATGGCACCATCACTGCAAAGGTGCCCTTGTTCTCCCTGAGCCCACCTTCAGCGAGCCTGGCTCTTCCCTACAGCCCCTGGTCTGAGCTCCAGTGGAGCCAGGTGTGATGCTGGGGCCAAGAGCTCCTCCTTGGTCCTTCACCCATAGGTGGGGCCCTTTCCCAAGGGAGGAAGAGTCGGGTTTAGCACAGGAGTCGGCAGCTCTGGGCGGGAGAGCCCGTGCCTTGTGGCTGCCCTCAAGGGTCTGGGGTATGGCTTTGGAGGGCTGGGCTTGGCTTGAGCTAATGGGAGGCCTTGTGGCAGCCCCTTCCTCAGCCTTACCGAGTGTGCTCTCCATTTTCCTTCAAAACCCATATTCCCACTTAGCCTTCTGCGGGGATTTTGGTGGGAGGGCTGTGAGTGCGGCTGTGCCAGCTCACAGGAGATGGCCACCTGCCCCTTTTCCCCACAGCATCCTCCTGCTTCCTGGGCATCTTTACCTTTAGGGTTTAGCTCTTCATTTTCCCAAAGTAACCACGGCGAAAATGCATTTTAGGGGAAAAAAAAAAAAAGTATCCAGAGTTTCCTCCTGTGACTGGCTTGTGCTGCTTTCAGAGAGCTGAGGGCTGCTGGAAATTGCCTTGCACCAGAGCCATGGGAAGAGGGACTCCTGGCAGGATTTGCCTGGTGTCCCTCCATGGGCTGACAGCAGTTATGCAAACAAACAGGCAGACAGAAAATAAAAGGCACGGGGGGAAGGATATCTCCAGGGGAGCTAAGGAAATTTCCCTGCTGCCTTTTCCAGCTTTCATCATGCCTGTGCACTGGGGGAGGCTGCCCTGCCTCGCCACCCCATGCCTGGAGTCAGAAAGTGAGGGGGCGGCAGGCGAGCGAAACCCTGGTTTGTGTTCGTGGTCGCCAGATTGCAATCAAAAGCGTGTGTGTTTGTGGAGTCAGCTCTGCTAAACAATTATGGATGTTGGAACACTGCTCCCCTCTCCTGATGCTTTGAAAGCCCTGGGTTCCTGTGCAGCGTGGGGCCCCGCCTGGTTCGTCGTTAACTGTGCAGAGGTGGTGGCTGATTTTTCCTGTTAAGCTTGGCTTAACAGCCCCAAGAAATAAGTAAAAAAAAAAAAAAAAAAAAAAAAAAAAAAAAAAAAAAAAAAAAAAAAAAAAAAAAAAAAAAAGTGGGGGCAAAAACCCCACAATGGAACCAAAACTGGAATTTTATAAAAAGGCACAAGGTATTTTGGGTCTGGCCTTGCTAGTAGAGGACGAGTTGGAGGACTGGACATGACCCTCACAGCCCAGGTTGCACAATGAGGCAGTGTCTGCTCATGACTCATTAGAGATTCATCTGCTCTTCCCACTCCTGGAATATTTCACGACTGGGCAGCAAATCCAGCAGTATCACTGGGGATTGAAATCCAGGAAAATACTGTTTTCTTTGTTAACAGAAAATAGAAAGTACAGAATAGCCTGTGGTTAAGTCTCTGAATTGGGATTTGGGACTTGGCTCTGCTGTGATTTTCCCGTGATACGAGTAAGTTATCCCATCCCTCTGCACTGCAGTTTCTCATGCATAATAACAGGGCAAGGAGATAGTGTTTCCTTCTCTCATCCAATACATTTACAATATTGCTATTTAGATCAGACAGCCTTTGGGATTCAGACTTTCTCTATCATGAGGTATGCTCATGCAAATATCTACTACCTTGAGGGAACACATCCTGCTTTTCCTGGATGTATTCTCTTTTTCATCCCCTGGTGCCCTGGGCAGGCAGAGTCTTTGTAAGCCCAATTACCATCCCGTTCCCTTTTTCTTCCTTTTTATTTCCTTTCTTTTTTTCTTAGTTGTTTGCAGCAAGTCAGTGCCAGGTTGGGTTTTTTTGGTCATGGAATAGTCCCAGAGGCTGTGGGCTAAAGTGCAGGGCTGAGCCCAGCAAGACCTAGCAGAGAGACCTCCAGGGCAACCTGAGGTGGCCCTACCTTCCTCCCTTTGTGTTTGTACATATTCAAATGGGCAGCGCTCTCTTTTACTTCTCCTAATCCTTTTGATTCAAAGGGTCATGCTTATGTTTCGTTCTGATCTGCTTCAGTGAACAAGCCCAGCTTTGTGGCGAGGCCGGGGCAGGAAGGATGTGGTGCTTGTGTGGGAAGGACTATCAGACAAGGGAGGAAGGGAAGGTCAGGATGAACGGAAATGTGCGGATGTGGCATGTGAAGGGTGGACCAGGAGGAGTTCAGACTCCTGGAGTTAGGGAGATGAGGAGTGAAGCTCTGCAGGAGACAGACTTAGTGATTTTTAGATGTATTGTGTCGCCTGGGGCAGTAAGATTAGGGCACCAAGGGGCTCGAGCTGCAAGGAAGGAGTGTTCCCAAATTAGACCTTCATTTGCCACAGGGGAAGAAGGGACAGCCCATCCACTGCTGCTGCTTTCCTGGTTTCCTCCTGCCTGAAATGTGACCGCTGTAAAGGACGGGTGGAAAAGTAGCCCTTTTGTAAGACTTCGGTCTTGGCTTTTAAGCCATTCCCAGTGCTTTCCTTGGCCACTGCTGCTGGATTGGTGGAACGAGCAGGAGGCTGCTGCATGGCTGGAGAGATGCAACACTCCCTTATCACGAGCTGCCAGTTCACTTGTGGGTCAGGCTGAAGTCCAGACTGCTTAAATGGGGTGTTTAGAATGAAATGCAATGAGTGTGGCCTTTTCATAAACTACAGCAGCCTCCACAGCCCAGCCCAGGGTTTTTGTTTCCTCACAGTCTCTTTATGAAACCCTGCTCACAGCCACACCACTAGAGCCAAAGGTATGTGAAGCATTTGAGCAGTGGACACGGGCAAAAGAGCTTCTGAATGGCCATCGCCAGGCTACCCCTGACACTTGTTGGGCCTTGTCTCTTCCACCTGACAGACCGTGGCATAGTGCAGCCAAGCAAGAAGGTGTTTCCAGCATCAGAAACTCCTTGGTGCTCCTCAGAGTCTTATCAGTGAGAAGCTGCAGTGCATGGAGCCACTGCATCGAGCTCTGCCTGGGGATGGATGAAGACATGACCAAGGATTAATGGCCCAGGACCAAAGGGAGGACAGGACAAGTGACATTATAGTCTGGGTCTGCTATAGGCCATCCAACCAGCATGACTGTCCTGGGAGGGACAACATAACTGGGCATAAGCAATGCAGGAGGAGAGAAATTCCTGCTCCAAATCATACAGGAGCCAATGAGGAGAGGTGTTATGCTGGACCTTGTTCTCAGCAAGAAGGAAAGGCTGGTGAGGAAGGTGAAGCTCAGGGACAGCCTTGGCTGCAGTGACCATGGAATGGTGGAGTTTGAGAACCTAAGTGCAGCAAGGAGGGTGCAGACCAAGCTTCCTGCCCTGGACTTCAGGAGAACAGACTTTGGCCACTTCAGGGATCTGCTTGGTAAAGTATCACGGGATAAAGCCCTGGAGGGAAGAGGGGTCTGAGCAAGCTGGTTGGTATTTAAGGATCACCTCATCCAAGCTTAGGAGAGATGTGTCCCAACAAAGTTGTCAGGCAAAAATGCATGGATGAACAAGCAGCTCCTGGAGAAACTCAAACAGAGGATGTCTGTGGGAAGCCTTCTGAGGGTGGAAGCAGGGACAGTTAATCTGGGAAGAATACAGAAAGATCATCTAAGTACCCAAGAATCAGGTTAGGAAAACAAAAGCCCTGACAGAATTAAATCTGACTGATTGCTGAAACCCTGGAGACTTAAGATTTTAAGATTTTAGTAAAAGTGATATATGTGAAGCAATATGGAGGATTTGGGGCGTAGGCTGGGTTCTTCTTTTACCTTCTTCTTCATGGGTTTGGGTGGTTTTTTGTGATTGGATGAAAAGCTCCACATTGAGGACCTCGGGTGCTGGGTTATTGGGTTAAAAGTATAAATGATAGAGGTGTCACCTTGTTATTGGATAGCTTATGCTTAAATAACCTTGGAAAGAGTTAAAGACAAATCCATTTCTACCTTGTTAGCCAGGGCTCACAACTCATTAAACTGTACTTTAGATAAGAATTAATCAACATCTGAGTCCAACACGAGAAAACTGCGGCTCCTGTGCATTAATCCCAGCTCTAGCAAGAAGACAAGAAGATAAAAACCTTGCAACTGATGGCATCAAGGGCAACATCAAAAGCTGCTATAGGCCTGTGGTTGATAACAGGATGATGGTGGAAAATGTGGACCCTCTCCAGAAGGAACTAGGAGACCTGGTTGTGTGGGATATGGAGAAGGCTGAGGTATCAATGATGTTTTTGCCTTGGTCTTCACTGGCAAGTGCCCCAGCCACACTCTAAGTCACAGCCAAGGAGGAAAAAGCAGGAAGTGGGAGAAAGAACCTTCTTCTCTAGAAGAGGAAGCTCAACATGACCTGGCAATGTGCACTTGCAGCCCAAAAGGACAACTGTGTCCTGGGCTCTATCAAGAGCAGCGTGGCAAGCAGGTTGAGTGAGAGGATTCTGCCCCTTTACTCCACTCTCAGGACCACCTGGAGTGCTGCACCCAGCTCTGAAGGCTCAAGCATAAGAAGGACGTTGACCTGTTGGAGAAATCCAGAGGAGCGCCACAAGGGCTGTAGCACCTCTCCTAAGAGGACAGCTGAGAGAGTTGGTGGTTTTCAGCCTAGAGAAGAGAAGGGTCTGGGGAGACCTTAAAGCACCTTCCAGTACATAAAGGGTGTGGTTGTCCAGACGGCCACAAAACTCAGAGTGCTTCAAAAATATCAGAAGGCTTCAAGCATCAGCACCTCCTTATCTAGAAGTCTTTCATACCTTTTCTCTTTTGCAATCCCACAGGCAGCTCCACACAGCTCTGGCTCTTTCTCTGAAGTCTTCTCTCTTCCAGCTCCTTCCTGTCCTAACCCTGTCTGTCCTATATACAGCATCTTACCCTTTCTGTCCCTTGCATGACCTCCTGTCCCTTCCTGCTCACAGCACGGCCAGCAGACTCCAACTGACTCTCTACCAACTACCTCACTCTTTATCACACCCATAGCTGTGAGGCCAAGGCTGTTCCCACTCCTGGATAATTAACACAGCTACAATATATCAAGGGCAACATTGCCTTCAGGGCTATCTCTGTCTCCCCACAAAAGGAGGTCTGTAAGAAAGATGGAGGGGGACTTTTACTAGGGCATGTAGTGACAGGACAAGAGGTAACGGCCTTAAGCTCAAAGAGGGCAGGCTTAGATTAGATATTAGAAATAAATTCTTTACTGTGAGTCTGGTGAGACCCTGGCACAGGTGTTGTGGGTGCTTCCTCCCTGGAGGTGTTCAAGGCCAGGCTGGAGGGAGCTCTAAGCAACCTGATCTAGTGGGATGTGCCCCTGCCCACAGCAGGGATTTGGAAATAGGTGATTTTAAGGCTTCTTCCAGCCTAAGTCGCTCTGTCATTCTATCAAATGCTCTCCATAGCATTCAGGTTACAAGCTCCTGACTGCTTGGCTTGAGCCTTGTGCTGTGGAAATTACCATAAGCACTGCTGGAAAACAGAGATGCTGATCCAAGAGGAGGGAGATGCTCGTGGTGGGATCCACTGTGGTGAAGGTCCATTAGTGCACAGGGCTTAGCACTGTGTGTTGAGCCAGCAGTGTGTCTGTGCCATACCACACGCTGAAACACTCCCAGTTTGCCCAGGCAGCATTTTCAGGTGGCAGGACAATGTCTTATGGGGTTGTATCCCATTTGGGAGGATATGCAGAAGCAGATTTGGAAGAGTAACATGTCTTGTTATTAACTATTGCTTGGGAGATGGCTTGGATGGTCTGAGAGACAAAAGCCTTACACGTTCATTCAAATCATTTGCTTTGCTTCATCATCATGTGAGGGGTTCAGCTCTCTTTGCTTTACCTTATCATCAGGTAAGGGGTTTGACTCTGCTCTCCAGCTGCCCTCTTATGCAGAAGCAGTTGCCAGCCTTTCCAGAAATGACTGTGATTTTCTTCTTCTCCCACTTGGATATGTTTAAAGTGGATTTATCAGCAGATTGGAATTTAGCACTTTTGGAAGTCTGATTCATTTAAGTAGTTCAGGATCTGAAAACTGTAAGAGTTTTTTGAGAATCAGAGGTTTCCTCATTTATCTGCTATTACAGCAACTCTTGCTTCAATTTTATTTTTCATTGAGAGGAGTGGAGATTGCATATCCAATCCATTGTGATCTTTATCTAGTGTTAACTTTCTCAGTCTCACTAAATGTTCCTTTATTCCATTATATTCTCAACTGAAACTTTTGGTCTAATTACATCTTTACAAAACTTAACTGTGAATCCCTTTGAAATCTGCACCATTTTTATTTTTATGGGATTTGGTTCAATTCTCTTTTACCCCCGGGTATGTGATCTGAGACATATTGAAGTCATTGTAAGTGTTTCCTTTGAGTTTGGTCTTAAATCAAGCTCCGGGTAAAGAAATTTGTAGAGGAAGGAAGGAAAACCCCAGAAACCTAAAAGATTCCTGCAGGATATTTCTTTAAAGGACCCTGAATAATTAGAAATCCCCTTGGAAAAGCCATCTGGGGAGCATCTGAGCAATGCTTACAGGAGGCCAGAGTCTTAAATGCTGTTCTGAGGCTTTTAAAAAAAGGGGAGATGAAAGACAGTAATGGTTATTAAAGCTGAGGATGTTCATGCATCAGATGTTTAAACTTACATCCTACAGAAGCTTGGAGAGGTTCTTTTCTGATATAAAGCTGTATAACAGATTCTGTCTTGTGTGTGACGGGGTTTTTTCCCCCCTCCCCTTTCCAACTGCCCGGACACAGTTGGATATGAGACAGATGATAGATTAATTCTTCTGGCTAATGTTTTCCAGTGCAGTCTTGGTGGTTTCCCAGTCTTTCAGGAACTACTTTTCATGGCAGAAAGAGGCTTTCTTCTGAATGGACCTAGTGATGTTTAGAAAAGACATTTCTGAAGCATTTGTTGAATGACTCCTTTTGGGTAAGCGGAGGAGCCTGTGGTTGGTGACACCAGGCTCACACCTCGCACTACACCCACGAGTGTTCTCATTGCATGTGATTACATGGTCTGGGATGTGTAATTGCCTGATTGTAATCTCTACACCCTACCAAAGGTTGCATCATTTTGATTTTGCCTGGGTGCTGTGTGGTAAGCACTTTGCAGACAGAGGCTCTTGGCCCTTGAAGGATTATATAAATTTTTCCCTGTACTTTTGTATAAAATCAGATTAGGTTTTTTGGGTCTGTTTGGTTTTTTTGGTTTTTTTTTTCTTGGAGAAGAAGGTTCAGCTGTGGCATGGAAGAATTTGCAATAGCTACAGGAGTACATCCAAGGTGCAAAACTGCTCTGAATAGCAGTAGAGCTGAATTGTTTCAAAGTTTTTCAGAACACAAACTCTTCCTTGGACATTGCAGCATCCAGTGTGAGCAAATCCCATTTGTTCTTCTCCAGCTATGCTGGTGAGAGGCCGGGTGTCCACTGGGAAAGCAATCCAGAGCCCTGTGCATTAGTGACTTACCTCAGCCTGACAGGACCAAAGGTCAGATGGTGGAAAAAGGAGTGACAAATACCTACCAAGAATAATCCAGCTGGGAGATAAGGCCTCACCTCTCTCCAGGAGATGTGCAAGGACCTCAGTGGTGGCACTCGGTGAGGGGCAAAGCACAGGAATGCAAATGGCACGCTGTGACAGGGCAGTGAAGCCATCTGATGGCACACTCAGGCACTCTTTTACTGGGAACTGAGATCTATTTCTGGGCTTTGGAAGTGAGCCATCCAAAAGTAAATGTTTAGTCAGCCTTGCAAGCTGTCTGAAATGCGTGGCGTGCCTGTGACAGGGTGATTTTATGGGGATCAGGCTGACCTTTCTTTGTCAAATGTGATTGTGCTATAAAGAAAATCTACAGTCAAAAGAGTTGATAAGGTGTGGGAGAAGTTTAGTTGTCTGCTCTTGAGAACTGAGCTGCAGGGGAGAAAAGAAAGCCTGCTTCTTCTGAAAGCACTCATAAAGGGCATGGTGGGGGGGAGCTTTCCCTGACATGGAGGTTGTACCCTTCAAAACAATCCATAAATCTGGGGATTTAGGAGTTGCTGTCCATATCTGTCTCACAGGCATGAGTGGAGCCACTTGGCTTTGAGTTAGGGCAGACTTCTTGCTTTGACCAGGAGCTGTTGCCTGTGAGAGCAGGGAGAAGGGAGTGCAGAGACAAGCTAGGCTTGGTCACAGTGCTGTGGCTGCTGGAGCACATGGGGATGCCAGGGAACAAGAGCCATTTCTTGAGTGGAGCAGAGTGGGCCCACAGCAGGGCACTGGGTGGTCTGGGGTGAGAGGAACAGAGGGCACCAGCAGCTGAGCACAATGACTTGGCCAAAATCAGGCTGAAAAGTAGAAAGCCAAATCTCCAGACTTTGGCTTTTGGAAATCTGTAGCTCAAACTCTGGGTTGGGTTTAAGGTGGGTTTTACTTCATTTGGGAGAGGAGAGAGTTACAAAATGTGGATCTGGGTTCAGGTTACTGCTCTGCTCCCCTGGGCTATTCCAGGTGTTCAAATATGAACTTTTGGCCCAGACCCATCTCTAATTAGGCGTATTCTTTAAAAGTATTTTCCTTCCTTGGCTCCTGTGCTCTTGGCTTGTCTCCACTAGCCCTCTTTGCTGTGCTAGAGCACGGTTTGCTGCGTATATTAATTGAACTGTTTACACACCTGGCTTCCTGCAAGAATAGACACCTAGCTCCTTCTTTTCAAAAGACAAGCCCAGAGGCTGTGAACAGGAATTGTGCTATGTCTGGAAAAGCTGAACTGCTGCTTATCTGCACTCCCCGGGGCTGTGGGAGCAGCAGCTGCTGCAGACATGGGTCAGTTGAGCACAGAAACCAGCCTGTACACTCTTCCCACCAGTCCTGTCCTGCTGCCCTGCTCAGGTCCTCCAGCAGCTGAGGAGTCACTTTCTTTGCAGGGTTATTCCCTTTTATTGTGGCAGTGACAGGAAAGGCCCCACCTGGCATTTGGGTCAGCTCAGATGCATATTTTGCCTTGTGTGTGAAAGCTGGGGTGTCATCCTGCAGTTATGTCCTGTGCAGGATGGCTGAGGGGACACTTCCTCTCTTTTTATGGTTTTACCTTCCAAGGTTAGTTTCTGTTGAAGCTCCTCAAAAGCAGTGGTGTGTTCATCACCCATTCTGCTCTTCTAGTCATGGCCAAGGGACATCTTTCATAAAACATTGTGTGGCTCAAAGGATGACTGTGGAAGACAAGGTTGGTAAGGCTCGTGGTGTGGAGCAGATGGAATGGTCTCTCATGGTCTCTTTGGGTTTAAAAGGTATAAGCAATAAATCGCACAATTTTGCTTTCAAAGTACAAGAAGATTACCTTAAAATATGCTGATTTTTGTGGTCGTGCTCGCCACCCCTGAATCCTGCTTTGCAGCTGCTGTTTTAATGAGTGGCAGTGAGTTTTGCTTTGCTGCTTCATCTCTGTGCTGAAGATGACTTGCACTTCCCCTGGAAGGTACCAGCTCAGCACGGTGTAAGGCCATGAGCTGGGCAGGTTGGTGTGCCATGCTGCTGGTGTGGCACAGGCCATGGAGGAGCTGGGCCTTGGAATCTTGGAAACTCTCTGCGCTACTCAAGGTTTCCAAATCTGCTGAAGGCCTCTGGAGGAGTCCCCCCAAAGGCAGGCCTTGGGGAAGGGGCATGCAGATCAATGGGCTGGGAATGGGGAACAGGAAATCAGATGCACCTTAGGGCAAAATTTGGTATCCAAATTCCAGTCCAGCTAGGAATGGAAAGTGCTGCTGTTCCCAAAGCACTGGGCTGGACTGGTATTACTCCAACAACCTCCAAAGCGGACACAAAGTCATCACCTGGGGAATTCCAGAAGGCACGATAGTAGCTTTTTGCTGCTTGTGCTGTAGGAGAACACCAGCAACTCTGCCCAGGAGCAGCACAGCTCCTAATCACCCAGCAAGCAGTGACTTTGTCGTTGAACTTTATGTTGGCGTTGATCCCTGCCTGGCTGCGGAGTGCTGGTTACATGCCATGAGAAAATGGCTGGGAAATGTCAGCTCTGGAAAAGGGGCCTGAAAGGACGAAGGTGACAGGTACTTTTGTCCAGGCTTGCGTCAAAACCCCTCACAGAGGAAGGAAAGGCTTATGCTATCGCCCTGCTTACCTTCCCTCCTGCCAAAAGCAGGGATCAGGGCTTTTGCTGGGACCCAGTGGCTACCTGCAGCCAGCGTGCAGCGGCACAATCGCTCCCGCTGCGCTCCCCGCTCCTGCTAATGGTATCAAATCAAGCAGGAAATTATTTTTGGAGCAGTGGAGCATGTTGAAACCCAGCAGAAGGCAGCTGTTTGCGTAACCGGAGTTGTGGGAGAGCCGCCTCCCTTGTTGCCAAGCGCTCCACTTCCTATAGTGGTGAGAAAAGGCTTCCCCGTTCCCGGCAGCGCGAGCGAATCCCCTCGGGCTTGGGAGGCTGGGCTTGCTCCAGCATCCATCCTTCCTGCAGCGCCTGCTTCACCGCCCTGGAAGTCCCCACACACTTTTTGGGGCCGGGAGGGGTGGTGTCTGCGCTATCTGATTCTTACTCCTTAGATCACTGCTCAGCCCTCTCCTTAAAAACAAGCTACCCCCAAAACAAAGGGTGTTCTCCAGAATTTCAAATGTGTTTCCAGAGGTCCACGTCTGGCAAACAGCCCATGCTGGAAGTGAAACAATAGCTGTGCTGCAGTCTGATCATCTGCACCATGTGTTTACACCCTGGCTTGCGTTTCCAGCACCAGTCTGGTGCCCTGGCGGCACACACAGTGCCTCCACAAGGATGTGCCTTGGCACGCAGCTCCTCTGGCTGCACTTCAGCACCTCCTTTTCAGTGTAGCTCTTTCAGCAGCTCCCAAGTGTCTAATGGGGCTTGGGTTGTTTTCTTTTATTTTTTTGAGAGGGATTGGGGACATGGTCTTGGCATGCTGCTTCTTTTTCACTATCTAGCAATACTGTTTCTGCCTTTTGTTTCTGCTCCATCACTGCAAGCACTGGCCTCACCTTCACCTCTATGTTGATGTTTCTCTTACCCAAACAGGTCTCTCACCCTGGGTTCTGGAGGCCTCTTATCCCCTCATACCAGAGCAGGAATAAATCCTTAGCACTTTAGTGAAACGCTGTGCCCCATAAAATGGCATTGCTAATGTGAGTTATAGGATTGTGTTAGCCAGAAAGAATGAGATAAAGCCGTGGCTGGAGAGATGGGGTTTAAATTCCTGCCCCCAAAATGCGATGCTACTGTACAGAAAGGAAGGACTAAGTCAGTGCACAGAGGTTTTGAAAGCCACCATGTGGGTACAAAGTCTTTTTTGTTTGTGGAATTATTATGTCATCCCTCGGTCATGCAAATGTCGCCCCAGAAGAAAGACTTTTTCACATTGCAGCCCTGTTCTGGAAAAGTCCCTCCCTGATTATTCATGCCTGCTGACTCCTTCAGCCGTGTGCCCCTTTCCTAAGGGCTCAAGGGTGGAAAGAAATTCCCTGACGCAGTAAAGGCAGGAAAAAATCCAGTGTACCCGAAATGACTCAGTCTGAAATATTTATGGCTTTTCAATAGGGTGATTAAAATCTCGTGCAGTCCAGTTATGATCAGAAAAGATGTCTGTCCTCTGTGAGGCTGAAGCTTGTAACAGTGACGTGAATGTGTGTCAGCAAGGAGAGCCCAGAGATGGGCAGGGTGATTTCCATACTCTATCAAAGTCTTGGTGTGAAGCAGATTAAAAAATATTTTTTAAAGCCACTGTTATTTCACTTAATAAGTGCTGGACAGTTTCTGTGTGGTTTGGTACCAGGTGATGGAGCCTTTTGTTTCTGTCTGTTCCATCCATACCTACATTTGCAGCTATCAAATGTTTTATTGTCTAGGGCTGTTTCGTGCCCTAGTTATGTTTTTAGTTGAAGATCAAATTATTTTCCCTTTGCCACTTAATCGGCCCCTGTGGCATCATTACACCTTGTGCCTTTGGTTTTGCTTAGTTTGGTTTGTGAGGGACACAGCACAAAGTGGGAGCACCCTTGGAGACCTCCCAGGGCCATCTTGAGTGTGCTTCCTGCTTTGTCTTTCAGCTCTCTTTCTTTTCTTTGTCCCCTCCATTGGCCTGAAGGGACGAAAAGAAAAAGCTTTGAGAAATCTCCTGTTTGGTAGCTGCTTTAACTGGTCACTCAGGCTTTGCCTGCTCCAAAGCCATCCTTGGTCTACAGTGCTTTAGCCCAAATTTCTTGGGACCTAAACTGCAGCATTTATTAAGATGTACCCCAAAAGAGAATCACATTTCCTGATGTGATAAAATCCAGCCCATGAAATGAAGTTAGTATGGGCCTTAGAGGCAATGCAAAGAAAGGAACAGCTGCAGAGTGTGAGGAGCAGTATGTTAAATTGATCAGTTTGAAATCTCTGTGGTCAGTCCTGTTTCCTCAGATGAATGCCATAGCTATGTCTGAATGGTGCCTATATTTCTCTGCTGATTTTTTTACCAAAGTGTTGCTGTAGGGAAGGGTTTAATTTTACTTTGTCACCTTATCTCTGGGAACCACTTCAGTTCCGTTTCCATGACGTTCCTGAGAAGCGTAAGACTAGAAAGGGATCTATTGTGTCTTTGAACTGCCTTTTGCTCTGAGGAATGAGGATATAATTGTAATGTAAGAAGGACAAACTGAACATGTTCGGGCTTGTCCTGCCTGATCTTTGGCTGTTGCTTTTTTTTTCCTTTGCCCCTTGCAGCTAGCACTCATGACTGGGACTTTCCAGCCGATGAAGTCTTGGCTGGCCTCGGGGCTAATTTGCTCCTAGCAAAACCAGCTCTCTGGCCAGCTGGATGTGCTGTTTCTTTTGATGCCAACAGGACCAGGGTTTGCCACTTTTTCTCTGCCACCAGAGCGTCCATCTCTCACTGTTCACATCTGTGGGATGAGTACAGGGGGAGTCTCGGGCAGATGGCTTTCATGTTCCCTCTGGGATAATTTTTTCCACATGTTTAGTGATCTTTGAGTACTCTCTTCTGGTTTTGGTTTTGTTTGGATTTTACAAGAAATAAGTCTGGGGAAGAAATTAAAGGCATATATTAACCAGACTTAAAGCAACACAAAAACAACATCCCCAGAGCCTTCAAATTCCATGGTGCTTTGCTTTTAGGATATCATAGTATTAGTGTAATTGAAATACAGGGTTTGTTGGCTATGTCTGTAAATATGATAAGTTGTGCTTAGTTTGTGTAATTTAATTTTAAAAAATAGCCTTTTTCGGAGGCCACTACTAGACTTGATCTGAAGCAGGGGTTAAAGGTAAAGATGTAGGTACCAAACCCACCACCTTTTTTCCTCAACTGCTGCTATCTGATAATTTACTGGAGAGCAGGGAATTTCTGGTCCTTTCTTACTGCTAATCCCTCTCCCTGTGCTCTGGCTGGGCTCTTTGTATTGGGTGCTGCCATTTTGATGGGGATTGGCGGCCATCACATCTATGCTGCTGATATTGGGCCTGATCTTAACCAATTTTTGGCTTTTACTGACTTTCATCTTTTCCGTGATGCCTGCAGCTGATCTTTTCCAGCCCCTTTTCCGTGACAGCCCCTGCTGCAGCCAGGATTGCAACTTTTATTACTAATTATTACTAATTCCTCAGGATCTGCATTGCTTGTTTTACTCTCACCCTGTGGTTTTTACTCAGTCCTTCCTCAGACAAGTTTCCACTGACTCAATTTCATGCTTAAATTGAGTCAGGGCTCTAGGATGTGCCCCTGGGGCGAAGCCTGTTCCTAAGGCAGCTGGTTCTTGTGGAGCTGGGCCAGCTGACACCAGTGTGTAATATCAAGGCTCCTGGGGAGGAATTCTTGAAACAGTAATAGGGATGTCACACATATTCAAAATCTACATGTGTGTGCGTCTCTCCCAAGTGGTGTTGTAATGTGTAGGTGCTGCTGTTGTGTTGTCAGGGTGCTGCGAGACACAGCAAGCTGTGGGCTCCCATTGCATCACTGTTATGGCTGGGGCAGAAAATGGCTTTTTGGGGATCCGCGGAAAGAAAGAGGAGAGGAAAAGTGCGGTGCTCTGGTCTGAGCACTAAACTTGCATGTGAGACACCTGATTTGTAAGGCTTTTTATTTTCACCATGGTCTTTGTGGCATCTTACTAGGGCATTCAAATTTTCTGTGCTTCATTTCCCTGTGAGTATATCCAGGGTGCTTGCACCACCACTATCCTCGGGGATATTATGAAGATAAATTGTTAGATTTAAAGTGTGATGTTTTTCAGCTGCCATTATATTAGGTCTGTTTCTGTAGGTAAGAAAGGAAAACTTTACATCAAGACTCTTACAAGGACTGATGCAGACCCAGGCCTGGGGTTTTGTGTACTTTGAGCACCCTAGTATTTCTCTGCTGCTGTACAGATGTACATCCAACAGGCTTGGCAGCACTCTGAAGTCCTTGTTTCCATGGTTTTGCCCAGATGAAAATAAAATTGATGTGGAATGAAACTGTAATTGTTTTCCCTGTGCACTGAAAAGAAGAAAGCCAACAATCTCAAGGTAAATAATCTCCTAATCAATACATTTATCTGTTTAAGTGGGCCTCTTTGGCGCACTGAAAGCAGCCAGCTCCTGCAAGGCTCCAGGATACCACAAACAGCAGTCTAAAATCGTCGGCACTGCCAGCCACTAAATAACATGGCCCCTTGCAGCCTTCACAGCACCTGAAATACAGGTGTTCCCTAGGATGTCCTGCCAAAGAAGTGTGTGGCCTCTGGCTCTTGCACCACCAGATGGCTTGAAATGTAAATGTTGCAGCCACAGCAAACCCCAAGCGTGCAGCGGGCCAGCGCTTCTCCCCACACAGCCACAGCAGTGGGTAATCAGAGGTTTCCAAACTCCTCTGCAGACAGCTGGCAGCTCACACCTTGCTCACCCCTCCTTATTTCCAACTGCTAATTTGCAATTAAATGCAACTAAAAATACAGTAAACACCCTTCTCACAGCTTTCCATACAAGTCTGTCAGGTAGGTAGCTGCTGCTGCTGCTGTTTGGCGATGAGCAGAGCGGGCCTGTGCTGTAAGCAAGTGGCTGGGTGGAGAGATGCCCATGAGGCTGCCTAAGATGTGGTTCCCACTGAGTGCTCCCACAAATACCAGTTCAGCATAATGCAGCTGATGCTAACTGGCATCCCTGTGGGTGGTCCCTGTAGTGGGGCCAAGATGAAACGTGGTGCGAAGAAAGAACCGGGTGTTTTCTCTCCCTAAAGGGAGTTCCTCCAACCGAAAGCTAAGGTGTGTGAGGCAGAGCTCGAGGTGCAACTGCTGCAGCAGCTCTGCAGTTAAAGGATGCTCTTGTTCAGAGCTTTGGCAATGCTGGAATCCACCAAAATACCCAGGATGAATAGAAGAGCTGGCAATTACGTTTGACTGGTATGCAGTGCGTTCAAGTTGCTTTCATTCATTGCTCCAAATTGTGCAAGCTAACTTTAGCTAATATTTAATGTGCTTTTTAACCCAAATAATTTTCTTCTATGCTAAACAAAGTAGTTGAGAATACCTCACTCAGTGAGATGTTTCTTAACCATTCCTTGGCTAGTGTTTCTCCTACCAACTCTGTAGAGGAGAAAGTTACTCCAATTTGCAAATGTGAAACACAGAGCAACCTCCTTTCTGAATATATTTAACATGCAGAAACCATTGTCATTATGGATGAGGGAAACAAAGTGCTTAATTGGAAGAGTTCAGTAAATACAGCGGTAGTGAGACCACTCCTGGTTAGGGCAGAGGAAGCCTGCCCAAACAAGCAAACTGAGCACCTTCAATTAATGGTTTCGCCCATTATTGAAATGGAGTGACTCACTCATCTCATGCAGATGCCTCCTTCTGGGGTCAAACTCTTCATGAAATCAAATCAGCTGCCCCACAACCCTCAGGCTCTGTCTTTGCTGGAGAAAGGATTGGTTTCAAGGAGCCTGTTGTGCAACCAGAGAGGTTGCAGTGGGGTGCTGGAAAGTCTCCCACCTGACCCTTGAAATGCCTTATTTGTGACTTTTGGGTATTAGTGTTTCAACACTGCTTCCCATACAAAATTAGTCCTAATGTGTCCTATTTCATTAAAAGGTCTTACTAGACAAAAGATGCCAGAGCCCTTGATGAAGCATGGCAAGGTTTTTCACACCTTGAGGAGGGAGGTGTTGGCTGCCACTACTTGTTCCAAGGCGAGATCAGTCTGCGCCATACCTCTGGTAGGATGCTGAATTTACACTTACTTACCTCAAGGTAAAGAATTAACTTGTTTAGCCAGGGATTATGTAGCTTAAAAATGTCATTCACGTGAGCACACTCCTGGTACGAGATGAATTTTAAGTGTCAGACTTGGCTAGCCAATGACTTCTCTATTTATTTAGCTCAAAGCCTGTAGGTGTGAGGTGTAGAGGGAGTCTTTGCTTTTGTGTCGCTCTCAAGGGTCACTGCAATAGCATCACCAGAGCCCTGCTTGCAAAGAGGGAGAAGCTAGAGTCCTTTGGTAGGCTGATGCTGGGACACCTCCAAGATTGGCAAAATAAGTTGTTACCTGCAGCATCAGACTATCTGCCCACAGTCCTGTTGTCTATTTGCCAGTGTCGAGAGGGTGCAGTCTTTGCAGAAAGCCAGAGCATCTGATATCTGTGTCTGCTTTTGGAAGGTGGGAGAAGTCTTCTTGGAAGTAGCAGTCACTGCCAAACTCCTTAGTGCCAGCAAAAAGGCAGTGGCTTGCCAGAACTCTCTTCATGCTTTCTTTGCTGGCCAGATCCTACCGCTTTCCCTCGCAGGAACTACCCAGACCCCACCCCTCATCCTTGGGCAGCAAAATTCAGCTCTGCCCACACACTGCTTTGAGCCAGCTGTGAGTAAGTCAGTGCATCATGATGGGTGAGAGGTAACAACTCCAACTGATGCCAAACTTGCAGATCTTCCAAAGCCACCGCTGTGAGTCGAGACTTGACGTGCTGGGAGTGCACCTCAGGTTACTATAGCAAATCCTCAACAGTTTCCTGCCTAGCTGAGTCTTTTGGAGTCTGAAGCATTGTAACCTCATAAAAGCTGGAAAAAGCTTGAACTCATTCAAAGATTATTTCACACCACCTACAGCACCCTATGAAGTCAGACATGCTGTAACATATAATTAACAATGTGTTCGGTGGTGAGTCACTGAGTAGTCTAGCAAGCTCACCTTCAACCAGCCTGTGTGTGGGAGTCCTTACCCAGCAACACACCCAAACTGAGCATTTTAATAATTTACCACATTCTGTGCTTGGAAGAGTAGTTTTTGTTGCTTAATTAGGTAATTAAAAAAAATACTTAAAGGCTTTGCTACCTGTTAGGGAACAAAGCTCCAGCATGAGGGAGAAGGTGGGGGAGAACCCCAAAAATCTGTTTGTAATACTACTTTCTATTACTTTTTTTTTCTATTACTTCTTGGAGTATCCAAGAAAAAGGTTAAGAGATAGGAGACTGCATCTTTGTGTTATATTAAACAGTCACTTGATAAGGTACATGAACATTTATTGGACTGAAATGTGCCTGTCCTCTCAAACACAAAGTGGGAGTTGTGTTAATTCTTATTTATTCTCTGGAATGTGTTAGGGTTGCAGGAAAAAGAGAATTTTCCAGGGAATGAGCACAGATGTGCCTGTCTGGCTTCTGACATGGTGGTGGGAGAGACGGTTTCCATTCAACGTGTAGAGAAGGAAACTGCACTCGCGTGTCAATGTGCTCTGGTATCCTTACCCTTTCTCTGACAAAAATCATAGTAAGAGTCCTAGTGAGGAGCAAGAGTCAGACAAACTTGCATAATACTTCTCTGATTACTTTTCCAGCCTCCAACTATTTTCAGTTCAGGGGATTTCCTGACATGAATGAGTGAATATGATCTGTGATGCTTTAGTAATCTTCAGTGCATCATCCTTCTAAGTGCTTATCTAATCTCTCCTTGTACCCGTCCAAACCTTTTGCTTCCACAACAACAGTAGCAACAAGCTCCACTAACCATCAACATGTTGCAAGAAGATTTGGGCCTTTCTCTTTCTTTTGAACCAGCCTCTGACAGTTTTGTTTGGTGCTTCCCAGTTTTTGTGGTAGAAATGACCATATCAGTCACTTCCTAACCACCTGCTCCAGAAATAAGCAGTTCAGAAAGTGTAATTTCATGTATGAATTTAAGACTTGTTTAACCTGCAAGCATCTAATCTAACTTTAAATCTAAGCTGCCTTGACTTTCAGGTGCCGTGTTATTTCCCTATCCCCCAGCCCTGTGAGGGCCATATGCAATTCCCCACTGGCTGTTCTTTTCCCCAGTACTCTTTTAGTTGTGTATTCTCAGGAAATTTTCTTAATTCACTGCTGTGCCAGATTGATCATAGACAGGTTGAAGAGCACCTGTCCCAGCCTCACCAGTGGGGAGCCTCTGGTGTGAGCACTGACCACCATCACCTACTTTCTGATGCCTATCTCGACCTGTCCCAGCTCATCCAGTATTAGTTAGCACTGCTGGGATCAAAGCCAGGTTTTGCAAGCCCCCATTCAGGGAGTGCAGCTCATACCTGGTCCTTGTTTAGACTTCTCCACGTCTAGGAGAATTATTAACTATAGTTGTATAATGATAAAAAGGAACAATTACAACTTATATGTAATGCTTTATAGAAGTGTGAGGCAAGCAATGCCTAAAATAACTAAAATCTTTTGGGGAATGCAGCTTATTCCCCCATTTGTTATAAATTCACGTAGATGTGCAGGTGTTCAGAGATGCCAGTGGGACGGTCTATGCCGTGCAAGAGGGAAAAGCAATAATCACACATACAAGGGAAGCTTTGAATCAGGAATGCGCAGCATTTGGAAAACAGGGTGTTTCACCAGAAAAGAGCACACGAGACTAAACGACACTCGAAATTAGCGGCAGATTATGGGCAAAGCATGCAGGTCCGCCCACATCTTATTGAGGCGTGAGTGACATCCCTCTTCCGGCAATTAGCGGAGTTCCGCGGGGGAGCGCGGCGCTGGATGGGCAGCGTTATCAGCCTGGCGTGGCCGGGCTGCTCCAGTGCCTGCGAATCGTCCTGCCACGGAGAGCTCCTTCACGCCCCACGGCGGGCTCTGCCGGGCCTGAGCCGGGGCTGGGGCTGGCTCCTTCCACTGCTTTTCATTGCTGGGATTGTCTCTGCAGCAGGCGCTCGGCGGGGATAAATCACTGGAATGCTGCAGAGCCCCTGATGGACAGCCAGCCTTATCCATTCATACAAAACACTCTTTACCTAGGGAGCTTTGCCAGAGGAGGATTTTCCCTATAGAAGAAGGCAAACTCTTTTTATTCAGTGCTCTGCATTGCCATAGTGGCTTTTTTTCCTTCAAGGCTGAGTATCAAGACCCACCTGCAGCCCTCCTTTTGCTGGGTCAGTGACACACACAGGAGTGAATGTCCCTTAAGGGAAGTTAATCCACAGGTGGCTCCAGTGGCTGGTGACGGCTGTCCTGTCCCTGTCCCACGTCTGATGTCCCCAGCACACGGCAGCCCTGATGTACCCCTGAGGTTCCACTCCTGGCTCTTTGCCCTGCTAATGCACCAGTGCCAATCTTCAGCATCCCTCCCTCCCCCAGTTCTGATGGAAAGAGGTCATGGAGGCTGCCCATACACCTCTTTGTGGTTTTTTCCTTCTGCACCGCATGAATTTTCCAGATGTAGCTGCCACTAGAAATAAGCAGTTGAATGAGCACTTGTCTGCGGGTGACTCATCCTGAGCCTGTGAGGGGCTCTCTGGAGGGTGTGGATGTGAAGTCTCACTCCCTCCTTGGACAGCCTGCAGTGATGTCAAACTCAACATAGTGAAAAAAAGCCTCCTGCTCTGCTCACAAAGCAGCAGCAGCCAACTTCTGCTGCTCCTCATCTAAAGCAGATGTGGCAAAAAGGACAATCTGAAAATGGTTTCCAGTTGCATCAGGACAATGAACTCCCCCCTTTTCCTGCTGATGCCTCGGAGAGTGTGGCTATCCACTCAGGTTTTGTGTTCTGTGTCAAGAGACAGGGGGAACACACTTCTCCAAGTCTCTGTAATGTTTGTTTTTTTTTATGAGGACAGGAGTAGGAACTGCAGAAAGGAAGACTTGGGGGTGTTTTGTTTTCCTCTCAAAGGCATGGATAATGTGATGGGTGGTCCTCCTCCGGTACTGCTGCCTTGAAGTCTGCTGAGCATTGGGTTGTCTGAGTTTATGTGTGTTTTTGTGCTGTTTCTTGCCCTGGGCTGTGGAAGCTGGACTAGCTCTGTACATTGGCATGAACATCCTAGGAAATGTGGGAAAATTCTGTAGGCTCAATAAGTCTTTTTTTGTCAGAGGCTTTTGTGGATTTGTTTCCTTAAGAAGGCTTGGTGAAATTTTGCGGTTGGGTTTTGGGTTTTTTTTTTTGTTAGTTGGCTTCTGGTGGGTTTTTTGGTGGGTTTTTTTTAGGTGTTTGGGGTTTTTTTAGTTTAGGAAGAATCTCGACAATATAGATCACATCACAATGGGTCAGAGAAGAAATGCATTCAGCAAGGCAGTAAAATAGAGTTCCTTGAACAAAACCATCACTAATATACAATAAGTTATGCAGTAACTTATGTATCACTAAGTTATTAGGAACACAGTGGTCACTGCTTGCTTTCTTTCTAAAGCTGGTTACAGAGCCCATGGTTTGCTGTCATGATTTCACCTGAACTTCCTTTTTTTTCACCTCAGTTTTTTTTTTGCTTTGATTTTCTTTTTAACTCAGCAGCTTTTTTTCACCCAAATCTGCCCCTCTAAGGGTACGAGGGGATAGTGTGGCCAGACTGCAATCAAAGAAATATTTTGAGAGTCCTCTCAGCGCTGTTTAAGGAATGTGGGCCTGCTATGAATGCTGGCTTTATGCAGCTCAGTTTTGAAGTAGGAGTGAGTCACTAAAAAACAATCTGTACTGTCTCCACGTTCAACTTTGACTTTATTAAGGAAAAAAAAGAAAAAAAAAGAAAGAAAACAAACTCAATCCCATTCAGTGCCGAAATACACATTGATCCTTTAATCCTGGGGGAATCATTGGGAGCTGCTTCCTCCTCGAGAGAATCGCTGTATTGACGCAACGTTTAATTGTGCAATTACACGCGTGCGTTCTTCTCCCGGGCCTCGAGGAGCAGGGCTCTGTGGCTGGAATGCTAATGGGAAAGCCACTGATACCATCTCGTGGCACAGGCAGCCTGAATGCAGCCTCCCTCCCGGCTGGCAGCAGCCCCATGGTACCTGCCTCCGTGGTCTGTCCCAGGCTCCTCAGGCAGGAAATGAAAGATGGGAATTGCAGCCGAGCAAGGAGTGGAATTTGGGCTGGAGCCCAAAACTCTGGCCCCTGTTGGTTTGTTGTAGCTGCCCTTGCTGGAAGCAGGAGGTTCCGCTGCCCAATCCCTGCTTGGCACTGCCTGGGGGCTGTGGCTGGGAGGTACCAGCTGGGATTCTGCTCAGGCTCCCTGCCTGTGAGCTGAAACTATGCCTGGAAATATGCCTGCAAATGCCTGGCCAGTGGCCTCTCTCCTGCTCCACTGCCTGATGCCCGAATACTGCACACGCCTTTGCAGGATTGAGGTTTTTCATGGAAGTTTTGCTGAAAGCATTGCTTCAAAGCTCCTGGGAAATGCTGTGCACATGTATTTGTACATATGGATGTACATATATACACCCACACGCACTTGTCTGGCCAGGCCCTGCTTTCCAAGAGCTGCATTTGCTCTGAAGTTTGCCAGGTTTTTCGGATGCTTCACGTGTGACTTCAGGGGCAGGTGATCGAGAGCATCTGTGAGCCCTTGCTGTATTACTGCTGTTCTTAATTCAGAAACTGAACTCTGATTGTATTCATTTAGCTCACGCTAATTGACCCCGACGGGAGCAAATTGTGAAGGAACATGGAGTAGCTCCTCACTTTGCTGCCATTGGGAGGTGTGATGAAGGTTGGGATTTACCTGCCAGTAAATACAGGGGCTGGTTAAATGCTAGATGGGAAGAAATGCAACCCTCCTCCAGCTGGCTTTGGATCCTAGGATTTTTTTGGGGTCAATCTGTTTAACAATACATTACTATTAGTGGTTTAATCATCAATTCTGCTTTCCCACCAGCATTAAGGATGGAGTTTCCAGATGGGTAATCCTAGCTGCCAGCCACTTGTCCCTTCTCCATGGCCACAGGCTACCAAGTGAGCCTTGCACTGCGCCACACCATGAGTGGCAAGTGGCCATCCCACTTCTTGAAACCCTTTAAAATTCTTTAAAAGGATGCTTTAAATGCATCCACCACATTTTACCTATTGGCTTCAGGAAAGTGAAAAGGAGAGGCTTTTGTCAGGTTGTTAAGCAATGCTTGGCTGATGTTACAGGCTCTTGGCCTCCAGGTCCCTCTGCTCATGTTCTCTTCCTGTTTCTCTCAAAGTTTTAAGTCAGGACAAGCTGCAGCTAGTCATGTTGGCAAAAACTAGTCCTCCTTGACTCTAACTCCTCCTAGTCTTAGATTCAAGTGTTTGCTCCCTGCAGCCAAAATATTTTCATCCTCCTGAAAGCAAGGGCTTGAGGTACAACAGTTGATGCAGGACAGGAAAATGCCTTTTATTCCTCTGCTTCATGGCAAGGCTGAAAAAACAAAGAATAATGAGGTGTGGTCTTAGCTGACAGCTGAAAGGGGCTTTGCTAGCAGAAGTCCCCAGGGAAGACCAAGAAGGCTGCTGACAAAAGTCAGGAAGGGGCTCTATCTACAGATTAAAAAGCAGAGGAATTATAAATAACACGCTGAAGTACACAGATAAAGTTACCCAAGTTATTTTGACCATAAAGCCCAGGACAGTAAAGGCCCTTAATCTCTCAGTAATCAAGAAGCTGGAAGAGGCCATGCAATGAGCTCAGCTGCCAAAGCTGCTGTGCCCTTTTGCTCCATTTAATTTAATTGTATTAGTCCTGCCCGCAGCCTTTGTTCTTCTGCCCCGCTCAGGAAATCTGCTGCTGGGTTTGGCAGGGCTCACTCTGGTTCCACATGGCTGGTTTGTGGACAGCCAGGAGGGATGAGAGGGAGAGCAGGAAGGGGAAGAGGATGGGAAAAGGTCCCACGGGAGCAACCTCCTTGATGTACTTCATTTATCTTAATAGTGCCACTGCGTCCCTTCCTGGTGAGGCTTCCTCCTGATAAGCCAGACACACAAAACTGAATGCAAAAGGACTCTGGCTGATATCAGCAGAAATGGGAGTTCATGTTTAAATTTTAAATTAAAAAAACAGATGAGCGACCACGAGCCAGCTCTTGTTCAGCAGGTGCTACCAACCCAGCAAAGCATTCCTGCCACCACCTCCCTTGGTGCCACTTCATCTCTCTTAAATGAGCCAACAAACACATGCAAAAGGTGGTTTCCAGGACACAGGTGAGTTATGTCAAATTTGGGCATTCATCCCTGCTGAAGGATGAGATAGCAGAGCAGCTGACTGGAGGGTACCTTCCTCATCTTTCCATCATCTTGTCAAGGAATGACAGTGCTTAATGCGTGGAAAAAGATGGAGCACTTACAGAAAGATGTGCTTAGGAAAAAGTATTTTCAGATGACTTTGAATGCTTCAGGCTTGGCTGGCAAACACAATTTTGAGCTCTGTATTTTACTGGATTTCTCTGATTTCAGCAACCAGCCATATAAAGTTCCACAAATTTCTTATATCAAGCTTGCATTCTCCCAAATATCTAAATTGTCAGGGTTCTCCTCCCCCTTTCACAGCAGTAAATTAACAGTCCTAAGCTTGCAGTGAAGTAAGCACAGGACATTGTTTGCTTATAGCTTTACAGAGGAATCCTTCTGTCATTGCTTACTGTAATTCTTTTTTGATGTGAAGAGAAAAACATATTTACATTGGTATGTGGGATTCTGGACAACCTCAAGAAAAACTAGGACTGGAAAGGAAGTTTTTCTGGCTGATAAAAAAAAATTTGAGATGTGTTTTTTACATATCAGAATGAAAGCTTGAAATATAGAAACTCCCAGAAAAAACCCCAACCAACCAAAAAGAAAAAATAAGCCACAAACCCCACACACATTTAGCCAGCTGCAGCTACTTCTTTTGGTTATTCTATCCATTTAATTTTCTTAGTTAATTTACTTTATGTTGCAATACAGAGTAGAAATTCTGGATGTCTTGGATAAAAACCTTTGTCCACAAATTTGATTTTGGTAGTTTGGGGACTGCTCGGCATATTATTCTAATTTAGAAAGTGGCAGTCTGCTGCACTGAAAATGAAAAGTAATGATCCAGTAAATGACTAATTTTGTGGTCTGAGTTAATTAGTGAAGCAGCTTGGCGGATAGAAGGCAGCAGGTCTAAATTACTGTGCTAAGTCCTTTTGCAGAAAGATATTATCTGGTTTTGTTGTTTTAATAATAATTAATGAGAATTAAAATATTCAGCTGGGATTTTTGCTGTTACTATTAGCAGGAATATATTTGTGTGTATATATATATGTATTTATATTTGCTCTTTGATGCTTTTCTTGTTTGTTTGCATCTTAATCCTTGACTGTCTTGCTTTGTGACTTAAATAATACCCCAGAAATTATTTAGACTGTGCCTTTGTCTAGCACGGAGGAAACTTGAGGCTTTTACAATTAGTACTGCTGGTTATTCCATGAAAAACATACATCACAGTCTGACAAGGAAATGAGCAGTAAAAAGCCAGGCAATAAGCTGTCTTTCATCAGCAGGCTCACAGGGAGCATCAGCTGGGGTTTTCATCATCGCAGCTCACTTTTACATCTTGTTTTTGGCAGCACAGGTTGCTGGGAATGCAGGGATGGCACACTCACCTCCAAGTCTGCATGGATCTGCAAAACTTCAAAGGCTTCTCTGGTGAAATCCAGGCATTACTTTGCTGAAGTCCAAAATGCTTCAATTTTGATGCCTCCAGGGCACCATGGTGGTCACTTCATCTTGTGCCCTACATGACACCAGCCTTTGGTGTTTCTGCTGAGCATTCCCACCCCAAACCTGCTTCCTGTGGTTGCTTTTAAGCACATGTTTTAGGAAACCCTACTACTAAATGGGTTCTCATGATGGGGGAGACTTTTAATGAGCTGGTTTAGTGGATAATTGCTCTCACTGTTAAAACAAGCTTCTCTCTTTGTTTTCAGCTTGACTTCCCTCAGTTTCAGTCTTCCAGCCCTGGACTTTGCTCTACTGTGTTTGTCAAAATTAAAGCCCTTTAGAGGGTGGAATCTTCCCACGTACCCTTAAAGACTAGGAGGAGTCATTTCCTAATCTTCTCTTTTAAGAGGACAGTGATAATTGAGGACTAATTACTGGCTCTATTGACTTTTTCATGTTTGCATTTTTTAGATAAGTTGTAATTGTTCCTTTTTATCATTATACAACTATAGTTAATAATTGCTGTTCACTGTGCCTACACCCAAGGATGTGGCCCTACTTCTGTCATAGATTCAATGTTTGGGGCTCTGAGGGATAGATTAAGTTGGTAGTTGATATTTGATATTGGTTTGGTTTGGGGCACCTTTGGGGAAAAGTAAGTGCATCAGTCAAAATGCTGTTTACCTTCTCAGATGGTTTTGTAATCATATTTTTATTTTTAATGCCTCCTTTTAAATGGTATCGTCTCTCTGATGAGTTTAGTTCTGCTTGTAGGCTGTATCCTACCATCCTTAATCACCTTGAGTACTTTCCTTAACTTCATTTTATTTCACTGAGAAATTTCAAGGAGTGAGTTGATATTTAGATGAATGAAATTGGGGATTAGACAGGGATTAGATGGATTCTAACAAGCGATGCTGTGCTTTCTGTGGGAAGATTTCTCGGCTTCATTAAACCAAGAAAGCTCTTTTTCCCTGAGACTTGGCGACTTTAAAGCATTTAAAAGCAAACAGGGATCCTTATTATTAATAAAATGATAAATTATCTTGATAGCAATAACCGTCTTTTGGTGAAATTTCAAACTGTGGTCGTATCCAAACCCCACATGAAGAGAGGTGAGTTCTTTTAATGCCTGGTGTACTGTGACTTCAAGAGGAATTGTTCCTCACTCAAATGCCCAAGCCTTTGCAGGATGGAGGTATAAATATCTTGTTTATGTTATTTATCCAGTAACCTCTATTTTTTCTGTTTGCAGTGTTTATTTTCCTGCATATGTTGGGCTGGTGGGAAGTGTCATCAACACCCTGATAGCAATGGTCTGCATCCCTTCACAGACTAAACCAAAGTCAGACCATCATGCAACAGAGCAAGGTGAGTATTTTGTGTTTCTGATGAATAGTACACGAAAAAGGACAGGGAATTGACATGCTGCAAGAACTGCTGAAGGACTCTGGAGCTGCATTTAAGGGCGAAAAGGCCCCAGCCTTGACGTGCTGCCACTTCAGTGTCTAAGCTGTGCTTATGGAAGAATATTATTCCAAAGATATTGATC
Organism: Sylvia atricapilla; assembly: GCF_009819655.1. NCBI lineage: Eukaryota > Metazoa > Chordata > Aves > Passeriformes > Sylviidae > Sylvia > Sylvia atricapilla. The sequence goes on along the minus strand of NC_089145.1, from coordinate 14,996,368 downwards.
ACGGTGCCATGTAGAATTGCAGCCCAGACTTGTGTCTCAGAAAAGGTGATTGTGGACCCCTTGCTGGGGGTTAGTTTGGTCTGGCAGGGGAGGAAACCTCACTGTCTCAGAGGGTTCCTCCACATGCAGACCTGGCACCAGCTCCCAACCTCCTGCCATCGGCACAAAGCTGGTGCAGCAGAGAGGTGGTTTTTGGGTGGTGAACCTGAGCAGAGTCCCGGAGTTTCCTTCTTTCTACCCTTAACCTGTATAAACAGAGTATTAACCCATGTGTCATCTTCTGCAGGCACATCACAGTCTGGCAGCTTGTTTAGCATCAGAGAAATCCTGCGCCTGATGAAGTTTCCAGGAGTAATGGAAGTTTTTATAATCAAGGTCTTTGCTGGACTTCCCATAGGTAAATCTCGCTCATTGCCCATGATTACTGATATACTTAAAACAGGATGATGCCCACTGTAGGCCAGGCTTGTCTCAAGTTACTGAAAGCCTTTGATCACAGAGCAGTAAGGATTCACCTCCTAACGTGATGTTGGATTTTTTCAGGTAGACTCAGCTACCCAGGGTCAAAATCCTGGAACTCAATGGCAAAACACTGCTTGTCATAGGCTGGCTGCAACTGGGGGTTTTGGCAAATCACTTCATCTCTCCATCCTCCCCATTGCAAATGTTTTTTTTCCTCTTGTCTGTCATTTCTCTTTGGGTTATGAGCTCTTCAGAGCAGAAGAAAATTGTTTGTCCTCTGTCCTCAAAAAAACTGAGGTTCTTCCTCATTTTACTTAGTCATTTTAAGGTGTATGTGTATCCTAACCTTTTCCCCAACAATTAAAAATTATTGATGGATGAGAGACTTGGGCTGTACACAGGGGGCCCACAGCATGTTTCTTCCCCTGCACGTTGATGGGGATAGTTGTTCTTCTCTCCCTTGTATATTCTGCTGGTGGTTTTTTGTGTCATGGTAGGAACTTGCTGATAGCTCAAACCTTTCCCAAACCCACCTGTTTCCCTGCTTCCTCTGAGTCAGTTGCTGTCCTGGCATGGTTCATATCTCCCTATTTGCCAGATTATGTATCCCTGGCCACAGTTAATAATCTTCAGTTTTGCCTGTCCTCTAACTTCTTTCCCCACAGACTTGACTAGAGACAAGATTGCATGTCATTCTCATCAGTGATGTGTAAGGACAGGGTGATGTTCTCTGCCCTTCCACACACAAAGCCTTCATGGCTCTTTTCCCAGCCAACCCAAAAAGTGCAATTTCTCTTCATGATAACTTCAAGAACTGCGTTTTGTGCACATCATAATGTGTGTGTATCATGCATCTGAACAAACTAAGGCAAACAATTCCAAACAATCCTAAGAGGGGATTTAAGGCACGCTAGCTTTTAGACTTTGCATTTTTTCCAATTCATTTTTGTCTGGAGAAGCCCTTGAAGTTCAAAGAATGTGAAGCATGATTTAACAATTAAATGCTAGTTTGTTAACTGAAAATTCAGTTTACAAATGAAAGCAAAATCGGCTGTGGAGTGTGGCAGAATTGGAAGGGGATGGCTTTCCTGGGCTCACTCAGGCTCATCTTTTATTCCTGGAGTTGTAGAATAATATGCAGGGAAGTAAAAGGATTTGTGATTTTTTTTTTTTCCTTGTTGTGTGTAGCTGGCACTGGTTGAGATCAGTAATGCCAGTTCATCCTACCCCTGCCACTGGAGACAGGATACAGTCTCAAACCACTGCTGGCTTGACCTAACAGTGCAATCTTTTTGGTTCTTAAGACAAGAAACTTCTAAAACTGTACTCAAAAAAGTATATAAAATGACAGCATTTCACAGAAAGAGACAGGTATTTTAAGAGGGGAGCTGATTCTGGCTCATTTCTCATCTTAAAGTAGCATTCGTTTCTGTGTTAAAAATGCCTGAGAATGCATCCATATGAGTTCTTCACATTAATTTCCTGTGTGTTCTCTTTTTTCCAAAGGCCAGGCAAAATGCACTTTGCTTTTGACTTTCCTGCCAAAATGCAAATTCCTCCCTGTTACGGAATCCATTCTTCTTTGCCCGTGAAAAGCAAAAATCCTCACTGAACCGAAATAAACGTCTCCTGCCCAAAACTGGAAGGGAATTTCTGGGCAAAGAGGATGGAGACAGTGAAGCTCGGATTTAAGACAGGCAAATAGTCTGTCACTGAATACCTGGGAGTATTTCTGTAAGGGCAGGAGAAGGTTCACCTGAGGCATTCCTGCTGCAGCACTCACACTACAGTGAAGAGTGATTAAATTCCTAGTGACTTCTCTTTGCAGGTCTCTCTTCAGGTCACTGACCAAACTGATGGCAGCTGAAAGAGGATCTGGCCATGGCTAATTCTCTGCAGCTCACAGCTGGAGGCTCAGCTCCTCATGAGCTCTTTTACCTTTCATCTCCAGGCTGCAACTGTATAATTAATTAGATTGCCCAAATTACAGACCGTTCTCTATTTACTTTGTAAACAAGTTTGTGATATACAGCAAAGAAAATCTTTTGTTCCTTATGGATCTCATTGTTGTCTAAAATTAGCTTGTTTGAGACTGAAAGAACCTCCCCGGGAGGGCTGCAGGGCTGGGAACCTCCTCCCTGTGTTGCATAAAAGCAGAGACATGGGCTCTGTGCCTCCTGCAGGAAAAGGAGCTGCCAGGGATTGGACAGGCAGCAGACAGCTCCAGCACAGCCAAGTTACCTTCTCAGCTGACCTGGGAAAAGAGAGCCTCACTGCACTCTGGCAGATAAGAGACAGAAAGAAAAACAAGAGGATAAAATTATCAAATGTAACTCTCATTGACAAGAAATCACCAGGGCTTTGAAAATACTGATAAATAGCTGCTTATATGACTCTTTGGCTGCCTAATCCCTTTGGAAAATCTGGTTTCAGCATGATTGCTTTAGCACCTGCATCCTGTTTTTTAAAGGATTTTCTTTCACGTGTGGAACAGCGTTTTGCAGTGAGCCTTAGGGCTCTGCATCCCATCACGTTTCCAGTCCAGCGTAGGAGGGCTGTGATGAGCTCCCAGAGGCTGTGCTTGCCTTCTCACACCACCACAGGCTGCTTTCAGACATGTCATTTTTCTTTTTTTTCTTTCTTTTTTTAAATGGGGTTTGCACTCCTGATTTTCCTTGGTGCTTTTTGTCATTGTTACTGTATCTTGCAAATCATTTACCTGCTCTCTGCTCCATAACCCTTGTTACTCATCCCACTGATGCCAGGATTTCTAAGGAGTTCACCCTTTTCTTAGACATCCTCAAAAAAGGCAAGGTTTCTGAGGGTATTTTATGCCATTTTCCATTTTTTTTCACATTGAGCCTGTCAGTGTGGACTGAGGCTTACCATTATTTATGTGGCTGCACTCAGCTGACCTGCAGCCTACCCAGCTGGGAACCTGCTGAGGTCTTTCCTTATTCCAGTGAGCATGACATTTTTTTTAGCTCAATCTGAGCCTCGCCTTGTGAGCTTCATCAAGAAATGTGTGATTACCAGCGAGACAGACCACCTTAGCTGCTGAAAGAAGAGGGGCAAGGGGGGTCTCCCTCCTCCAGGTAGCTTTAAGGGACCATGCAAGCACAGGGGGTGACACTCATCTAAAAATGAGACTTTTGAATCTCCAGGGGAGCCAGGCAGTGAATAATTCTAATTAAAGAGAACAGCCTATACCCCTGCTCCGAAAGAAAGCAGCTTGTTTGGAGGAGAAAGATCCAAATCTGTCATAACCTGATGAGGGACTTCAAAGGGGAGAGGAGCTGTAGAAGCTGGAGGGGAGTCCCAGGAAGAGGCATCAGGCATGTAGGAAGGCCAAGCCCCTCCTGGGTGGTACCTGCAGTGGGGTGCAGGATGAAGGGTGAGCTCCTGCTTCAATCTAATCTTCCTACAAGTGAAACCAAGTGTGGTTTTTCTTTCATTTTGTCACGTGTGCCTTTTATAAACATGAGCAACCCTGTTGGCCTGATTTGAGTGTTGTGAGTAAATACTGGTATTTGCATGTTACCTTAAACTGGCTTGAGCTGAGAGTGATTTCAAAGTAACTGGGTAACAGTGGGGTGCTCTCTGTGGAGGGGTGTGGTGAAGCCATAGGTCTTCATGAGCCCCAGCTCCCAGGCACCTTCTCCACAGAGCTGGAGAGTAGAAGAGCAGGGTGCCATCTCTCATCCCTCTCTCCCAATGCCATGGAGCCAGCTGGGGTGCAACTACTCCTGTTGAGGGGGAGGATGAGTCTCCAGTGGGGTTGAGGAAGGCTTTATGGCAGCTCCTGGGATGGGAGGCCAGTGCTCCCTCCAGGCAAAGGCTTGGGGTGCCTGCAAGGAGGTCCTTGTTGCTGCAGGTGCTGCACTGAGAGCACCGGGGTTGGGCTGCTGCATGCAGTGGAGTTGTTCTTGTTCCTTAAGAAGCTGGTCCTCCACAGTGTTTTAACCAGCAATCTGGAATCATCAGCAATCGCTTCCTTCATCCTTCCAGGACAAACTGGCAAATCCTTCCCACGCCATGTTGCTTTGCCAGGCCACCAGCTGTCTTCTCAGTCCTCACACATTGCCTCCTGGATTCTGTTTTTTTCAGGAAGGAGAGGAACTCAGCTCCCTTTTTACGCAGTCTTTGCAACTCAGAGGATCTTACAAGGAAAGGCAGGACTGCTAAAAGCCATCTGGTCTCTTCTCTCCCAGAAGCATCAGTGATCTCTGACAGGCACATTGTGGTGTTCTTCACACACAGAGAGCCCCAATTTCCTACTGTCTTGGTCCATCTCAGGTGCACAAGACACATGGGGAAGCAGCAGCCTCTTACCCCACACCACACTTGAAGTGCAGTGTTTTGACACAGTATTTTTAATTTGATGGCTCTCTCTGTAGGATGGGAGCATGTGCAAGCACGCCTGTATTTGGTTGTGTTTGGCAGTGGGGGAAACACACACTATTGTATTCTCATTTGAGATTGAGTAGACATTCTCTGTTACACTTTTCAGAAATTGCCTCAGTGGAAAAGCAGACCAGGTCTGTGCTCTTTCTGTCCATACTTTCCTGACTGCTCATGTTGACATCACTATCAGTCCACACAGGAGATTTTTCACGTGCCCCACATCGTTGCTGAGGTGTGCAGTGAAACCACTGCATTTTGGCTGATGTCACTGGGCTGTTCCCCACAGTGAATATCTGAAGTCAGGCAAAAGGGATGAGGAATCCAATCAGATTATTTTTATGGTTACAGTCTTGTCTGAACAAATGTTTTCTTGCTGTCTTAATGGTTAGCCTGGCTTCAGTGATACAAATATTTACCAGTTTATAATTAACAGCTGAAACTGCAGCCTACATAGTCACATTATTTAAAGATGAAAGTAAGGGGGATAAAAAGGTTAACATTTAAAGATTAAATTACTACAATGGCTTTGAATAGGATTCTGCTCATGTTTATACCCAGTGCTGGCAAAACCAGGGAGAGCTACTGACTTGGACTGGTGGTGACTGGGAACAGGGTTTGGGCTATTACATGCAGTGCAAGTGTATTGATGTGTTTTTTGCATTAACCCTCCCTCCAGGTTTGTTCATGATTATGTTTTCCATCATCTCTATGGATTTCTTTGGCTTGGAAGCAGTGGAGTCTGGATATCTGATGTCATATTTTGGTGTCCTTCAAATGGTAAGTGAAGTGCAAGTCTCCCTCTCCATCAGATGAGCTTGCCACACTGCTACCTAATTCCCTACCTTCTGGACACGTGCTCTTCCAAATCCAGGTGCATTATTGACAGTTAAATCCTAGCCCTGCCATGCACCATTTAGCTTCAAAAGGAGAAGTGAGTCCAAATTTATTCTGTTCCTTAGAATGGGAAGAAATTGAAGCAAATTGAAAGCTTTCTTGCCCTTGTCCCTCTTTGTGGATCTTAAAGATGTAGAGGTAAAATTTCCTAGGACTGATATGTTTTGTAAGAAAACTTACATCGAAGCTAAAGTGCCTTGGCTGAGGTTTTTCCTGGTGCAGGTTAGATGATTTACATTTATGTAGTAGCACCTGGTACACTCAGGAAAGCAGACAATCTTACTGGTGTTTTCACTGAAGATCCCTTCAGTGTAGAAGAACTTGTTTCTGCTGCATGGAAACAAGCATAGCAATCTTGTGATTCCCAAAAAAGAAAAAAAACAAACAACAACAAACAAAGCACAGAAAGGTGGGTGATGGAACATGGTTAGGAGACTACCAAAATGGGTAAAAGGGAAAAGTCAGCTGAATGAGGCAGTAACAGGGTCAAAAATGGGCAGTGTTGTCTTACAGCAGAGTGTTCCTTTTGGAGGAAGAGGCTTAATGATTTTGCAGAAAGAGTAGCAGATGTTTATTACCAAGCCCCAAGGTAGGAATGCAAGTTGAGCAATATCCTGAAGGAGAGTGGTCTTGTTACTAAATCCTCTTCATTTCCTGGGCATTGCCACAGAGTTCCTGTGGGATCTGGAGGAGCTTCTCATTTAGGGAATGGCAGCTTAAGTTGCTTCCTTTGTGATTTGGATTTGGCATGGTGTTGCCAGACACTTGAGCCCTGGTCTGATCTCACCAAATCTGGGCATCTTGGCAGAGCAGCTGGCAGGCATGGCTGTACATCAGCAGCTGGATTCTGCAGAGCAAACTGGCTGCAGCTGAGGTGATGGTGCCTTTGCCATGTTCCTCCTGCGAGGGTGGCTTTGGACTAGTTGTCTCTTGGTCCTGTGAACATCTCCCAGCCAGCTGACTGCAGCCTCTTTGGAACGAAGACCAGTTTGCTGGTCCACAGTGTGGGAACAGTGTGAAAAGTGGGGTGATCAGCAGCTGCTTTCCAAAGAAAGCTTCTGACCCAAACTCCACTGCTTTCAGAGGTTTTCCCTATCCTAGCCTTGTATGCCGCCTCCTAGACCAGGATCTGCAGGAATCACTCAGGGTTTAGAGAAGCCAAGTGACTGTCCCATATCTTCTTCCCCATCTGAATGCAGAAGGACTCTCCACAGCTGGGCCTTTAACTTAAGACATACCAGTTAAACCCCTGTGACATACTCAGAAATAAAATCTGGAGTTGCAGCATGGCTGTGGTGTGCTTGTTTAGAGTTGGGTAACGTGGGCAGCAATGGCTCTTGTAAGGAGTGGCTTTGTGTTGCTAGATGGGGCCTGGACACTGCTGTTAGGTCCAGGATATCTGTCTTGAGGACACTGCTGTTATGTCTGGAATATCTGGCTGCTTTCCCTGCTATTGTTCCCCAGGTTAGTTTGGTTGAAACTGCTGTAGATAAGGTTACCTCCTCTGCCATGCTGGGGCACCCCACACAGAGACACAGCCCTGGAAGATATGGGAATTACAGCATCCATTCTGCTTCCTAATGGATGATCAGATGTCAGGGCTAACCAGGGGCCTGACCCTTCCCAGAGTCACAGAGTTTCATCCCACAGAGGCCAATCATGCCTACTGCCACAATCCAACCCAGCAGGGCCCTGCAGGCTCAGGTGCAGCATCTACTTTGCTGGGAAGCCTTTGCCTTGGGACATTGACACAGAAACTGGCTTTTATCAGCCAGGCAGTTTTCTTTCATACAGCAATGCAGTTTCTATCCATACTGCTAAGCCTATTCTACAGTGCATGGCTCTGGACATCAGAAATATAGTAGTGAATTTGTCATAGGGTACAAATTTTCTTCATGTTGGTGCATTGAGGTTCACTGTCAGAACACCAAAATGGAAAGAGGAAAAAACACTCTATTTTTAAAAAAAATCCCAGGATACCTGATTCTTGGTGACAGCGAAGCCATCTCCCCTGAGAGCATGCAAAGCACTGCTTTTTGCTTTGTCACTTCTTCTTTCCACTTTATCAGTGGCAGTTCCAAACTCTGCTCTGGTTTATTTAGGACAAGCTCCTCAACTGGACCAAATTAAACTCTCACTCCCTGGCTTTAAAATTATTTTAAAACATTAGGATTCATGTCTTTACTTTCAGGTATCTGTCTAGAACCACCCAAAGATAACTCTTGCAGATGGTGTCTGGGTTAATGTTTTATGGCTGCTTTCTGTTTGGGTTGCTCTAGCAGGCAGGGAATAGCAGCGTGCTGGCTCTGTCCTGCTGAGCCCCAGAGCTGCTTGTGTTGCCTGAGCTGGCATTTCACATGCATTTGTTTCTGCTGCACAGTGAATTGATACTGCTGAGATACAAATGCAGATTAGGGTGCAAGTGAATTCCACCAATCTGGATAGGTGAACGATGATTAATATCTGCTGACTGGCTTCCCCACTTCACTGAGTAAATGATAGCTTTATTCATAAGGAATATAATATAATTTTCAGTGAGTTTAATCAACCAGATACTCAGCTTTGATTTTTTTAATTCTTCAGTTTGCCCTTCTGTAAATCATTGTGAGGGGATTTTCCATTCCTCTTGGACTTGTCCTGAGCCCTCCTGTTAGAGGAAACCTGTCCTCCATGTTTGCATCTCTTCCTGGACTTGAAAAAGATATAGTTTAAGGACTTCTGTAGCTGGAAGGGAAAGAAATTAAGGGGGAAAACATTTCTTTGTCTTATTGTAGTTTCTATATTTTAAATTAATATTCTCAAAACTTACATATTCCTCTTACAGAAGGCATTGTTGCCGCTCCCTTTCCCAGCCTGATCAGCAATCCCAGGATGACTCAAATAGTGATGGTGTCTTCCTGCCTTCCTCTCCCACCCCAAGGATATTATGCTCCAATTGCTTAATCTAGTTTTTCAGCTTCCCAACCTCATTTGACCTGCTGTGGTGAGAAGTGGCCAATGCACTGTAAGAATCTGTTTCTCCTCATTCCTCTCATTGAAGCCAGCTGCAGAAGTACCTAGAGAGGAGATTTTGGGAGGCTTTGAGTCAGCTCACCTAATTTTAAGTAGGCAACTGAAGTTCTTTGTCATTGCTATCTTTGCATGAGGGAATCAGCACAGAAACACAGACCCTGCAGGAGGTGAGGTGTTTGCCCTCTTTGCAGATGGAGGACGTTAGTTTATACACACCACTAATTCAGGCATCACCTGAGGGATCCCATGCAGAGCTCCTCAGCCTCACTTCAGCCTGTGGTGAGCATCACCTAATAGCAGGGGATACAGCAGAGAAAGTGTGGGGCAGGGGGAAGTGCAGTGAGGGTGGGAAGGGGGCTCATGTCTGGGTCAGGACACAGCCAGGCAAGATCAGAAAAGGGGCTGTGGGAAGGCAGTGAGACTGCATTGAGACAATGAACTTTCTGATGAGGAAACAGAGTTGTAGCTTAGAAAATGAAATATGACCGAGGCTGGAATGGACTGATGGAGAAATGAAAATAGCACGTGGGGGTAATTCAAACAATCCAGGTCTCTGCAGTGCTTCTTGAAGCACCCTGAAAGTGTGGGGCTGTCTGATGAGCTGGGGCTGTGCCAGGTGAAGAGAAGTTGTGTGGGAGATAACAAAATGAGGAGAGGAAGGCAGACAGCAGGAGAGCTGCCTCTGCACCAGGCAGCTGCACTGCACAGATTTCCTTGCTCATCATGTGTTTGAAGCATCTTTATCTGATCACCCGTAGATCTCCAGGCAAGAGTTATGACAGCCCATCAGGGACACAAGCCCTCTGTCCTCCAGGGCTGAGCTCCCAGTGTCCTCTCATCTGAGAAGCCATGTGAATGAAATTTCCCTCATAGTCAATGCCTGGCAGTGTGGAATGCCATTCAATCTCCCTCCAGAGAATATTAATTTCATAATGGTTTAAAATAATTTAATTTTGAGTAATGGGCAGAAATGAGCCTAGACTCTTTTTTGGGGTTGGGTTTTTTTTTGAGTTTGCAAGTGTGATAGCATGGAGACCTTCCAGGTGTAGTATGCGGCTTGGAAAATGCTGCTGGAGGATTAGGCAAGGGAAATATCTGGAGTCCGTGACTTGATATCTCAAGTCACATCTGATGCTTAGATTTCAAACCACGGGAGGGGGTGGGGGAAACTTTCCTTTAAGAACTTTTTCTCAAAAAAAAAAAAAAAAAGAAAAAAACCCAAAGCAAAATGCACCAAACAAAACTCTGGGTGGGACAAAGGGGTAGATATTTATAACCCTGAGGATCAAGAAATCATAAGACATCTGCTCTATTTACTGCATTTAAATTTGTATTGTTATACAAACTCCACCTCTAGCTGTGCAGCTTCTGGAGGGACAAGTTGGTACGGAGTGATCCTGAAAAGATGAGAGAGATTCCTGGAGGAGAGATTTACATTGTGTATCATCTTATCACCAGTCTGTCCCTCTCGCTTTTTTTTTTCCCTGCACAGCAAAAGAGATGATTAAAGAGCCGGGGATTTAATTACAGCCAGGTATGCCTAGGGGGAAAACCCACTTTGTGAAAGAACCTTGCAACAACAAACAGAAAGTTCTCCAGTTTCCTCGCTTTGAAGGATTTATATCTGTGGAGAGGGGTGGGTTGGAGGGGGAAAGAAGGCGATTAGGCTGGAGTTTGCAAAACACGCCATCCTCTTCCCCCTGTTGGGCAAAGTGCTGCCTTCAGCAGTTTGGTCCTCACCGTCAGCCCTCCCTCCAGTCCCACCGCCCTCCTGCTCCTGCACAAGACCTGAACTACCCAAGCCATTTCGGGCATCGCTGTGTCAGTAAAGCAGCCCCCTCTGCCCCAAGCCAGGGCTCTGCACCGCGCTCAGCCCGTGCAGAACAGCCCCGGCAGCGGCTGGCGCTGACCCCCCGGTCTGCCCCAGCGGGTCCCTGCCCCAGCGGGTCCCTGCCCAGCCGGCACAGGCTCCCCGCCTGGGAACTGCCAGCCAGCACCATTTCAAAGGCCAGATACGGGTGCAGGGCGTGGGAGGCTGCCTCTGATGTGAATCATGTTATCTGTGCCAGCGATGGGGCCCTGCATCTTCTCTGCGAGGCTGTACCAGCTTATCTGGCCTGCTGTGTCTGCCTCTCCGACCTTCTCACAGCTTTTCATTTCCAAGCTGTCGGGTGAAAGGGAACCGATTTTGTTGCTGGGCTCTGTCAGGCCTTCAATCGGTGCTGATGGAAGAATCTTCAGCAGCAGTCCCACGTCCTTTGAGCACAGAGGACCAGCTGAGCACCTGCATAACTCCTCTGACCTCCACAGGTGAGGTCAGCTCCTTGCAGGTGCCAGTCAGCTCAGCAGCAGCTCCGTGCAGCAAGGCTGGTACTTCAGAGGTCTTCCAAAACCTGGCACCTTGAACTTTCAAATACTTCCTTTCCCTCCTGCAAGGGGTCCCTGCAATTTGTTCGAGGTTGACAGTCATATTGGCCTTTCTGAGCAAATGGGAGCAGCTGTTTTCCCAGAAACCAAATACAGTGATAGAGGCAAGAGAATATTGCTCCATGTGATTTGCTGGACTAGTGTAACAAATCCCCAGCTTGGTGAATCCAGAAAGTGATGAACAGAGATTTGGCTGTTCTTATGCATTTATTGGGAGACTTATTTGCCTTTAAAGAAGGAGTGGGGGGAGGAAAAAAAGATGAGTTGGTTTTTCCTGTGACATATGTACACAGCCACAGGCAGTGCCTGTTATTTCACTTGCAAACAATTTCCTCTCTCTTTTGTTTATTGATGGCAGAAGGCATTCCAGCCAGGTACACTGGCTCTTCCCCGACTTCAAAGGAGGTCAGGTTACAAAGGCAAGCACCATCCAGGCAAAATGAAATGCAGGAGGGTAAGGCCCATCACAGTCGATCTTCAAGGGGAGTTTATGTGCAAGGAAACAGCCCAGAACACACCAGTAAGAATAAGAGTAAGGATAAACTCCATTTATCAGCTACCAGAGCTTGTCCATGGCCAAGTAACCTGGGATATCCCCGCTACCTCCTGGTAAACCAGCAGCACATGTCCAAAATCTGACATGGGAGAGTGCACATGAACCACCTTTCACCTTCCCAGATGTGCCTGTGCAGGTGGGTGCTGCTCATGCCAGTCCAGGAGCTCTGCGCTCAGGGAGAATTGCAGACTGGAAATAATGGGTTTTCAGGTCTAAATTCAGACTGGAAAGTGAGGTCAGAGTTACTGGTGACTGGAAATACTGTCTAGCGCCTAAATCAAGGCTCTGTGTCCAAAATCAGGATGATGTGATGATCTCAGGCCTTGCCTGCCTGAGACTAATGGCTGGATCAGCTGTGCCTGTGCTGGGGAGCAAGGCAGGCAGCCCAGATAGCCCATGGGGGGACTGCCATCTGTGCATCCTAAGGATTGCTGCCCAGCCCCAAGGGGAAAGCAGGTGACTTGGGCTCATTCTTGCCCTTGGAAATAGTCCCCTTGCCAAGCTGGTTGATTCAGCAGTGATGTTTTACCTTGTGCTTTTATTGCCACAGCCCAAGTGGTGGGAAAGCCCACGGGGAATGGCAGCATTGGCATGAGGGCCATCCCTCTGCTCTGCTGACACTGAGGACAGCTCATTCTGCATATCTCCAGTCCTGCCTGCTCAGAGCCTGTCTCTGCTGCAGTGGTGCTTGCTGCCTTCACGCAGGATGCAGTGATGGCAACGTTTTTGGGAACGCCACTCCCATGGCCATCAGACCAGGGACGTTGCTGATGATGTACCCTAATGACTCAAGGAAGGGCAGGGACTGGGCTGTGCCTGCACGGTGAATCCCAATAAAATATGCCATTCAAGTCTGGGCAAATTGGGAAACGTTTCCTTTCCTCCAGTGGCTCAGCAGAGCCGAACTGAGGTTTGGGTGATGCCACCCTTGAGTCAATCCATGCCCTGTGACAAGGCTCAGCCCTCATCCCATGTGACTCAGCACAGCCCCAGCTGTAGGAGGGACTGGGAAGTTGCAAAAAGTTAATGACAATTCTCCCTTTTTGGAGCACTCAGCTTAATGGAGCGTCACTCAGTGGCTTCCCCACCCACCCCTGGAGTAGGAGCTGCTGGAGCAGCTCCTCCAGCCTCCTCCTCTCATGGCAGGGCTTTTGGTCAGGATGACTCAGGTCACCCTAGGCATTGTCCAAGCCTCGTGCCACAGCAGGTCCACCAGTGTCCCAGAGGCCTTGCCAGGTGACATGACCCAGGAAGGACACGCCGAGCCTGTGCCAGTGTCACACAGCAGCTGGGCACACGTGAGCCACACTCTCAAGCCCTGGCCAAAGGCATGGACAATGACAAAAAGGAGGCAGGAGCCAGAACGTCTTCTTGGTGTCATGTGCCCTCATGTCAAAAATCCTTTGTGCTCTGAAGCAAAGTGAAGGGTTGAGTTTTGATAGTTTTCCATTCAGTTGTATGCTGTTGGATATATATTAATTTTGTAGCTATTGTTCTTTATGTCAACTTCGTTTTCACTCTATTGCTATTTGCCTTTTTTTTTTTTTTTTCACAGAGTGGTTATTATAGATTAACATTTCATTTCTGTTTAATAACTTATTTTCTCATTTATTTTGCACTCATTTCCTTTTAGCTGACTTCAGGTTTCTGCCTGGGTACTAACACAAGAAGGCTGAGTGTAGTGTAGTGTCATTCCTGGTCCAAGCAGTTTTCTCCAGGATGGATTGCCACAGAAACAAAGCCCACCAAAGACACCCAACAAAGCATTTTGAGCAAGAGCTCTTCTGTCAAGTCAGAGGGATTTTCATTTGGATCAAACAAACCCTTTCAAGGCAGGGAAAACTCAGTAGTTTCCTAGCTGTCTCTTACCTGTCTTGCAGTCAGTCAGACTTTTTTTACAATGATCTCTTACAGCCTCTCTCCTCTCGTGTCCACTTGTGCCAGGATCACCTGAAGTATGGGAGATGCTGAACAGATAAATAAAAGAGGGAATCTTTGCTCTGCAAAGTGCTGGAAAAGGCACATAAATTCTGGGATTTTAATATTTTGCTCTTCCTTCCCCCTCCCTTCCAGTTTTTGTTTAAAATCTGTAGAACCAGTTCTCCATCCTTTACATCTGTGTGTCCTGCTGAGACTGGATATTAGCATCTCCGTCATACTTGTTTCCTGCCTAAAAATTATGAACCACCCAATTTGTATATTTATAGTTTAAAGTAATGGCAAGAGAAGGTACAGGCATTTTCCTGCTCTGCTTACAAGTGTATAGTTTTTCTCTGAGGAGGACTTGCCAAGAATGAAGACCGTAGTATTAACTGTATTTCACAAACACACCGCAAGTTGTATCTGCAAGCGTTTTGAGAAAGTTTCAGTCACTGCTGCTGAGTAGGCAGTGATGGTGAACTCAGGCATACACCCTGAGTAAAACGTCCAGCTGATAGGATGGATCTCTCCCTAGAAGGCAAAACACTTGAAATAATGGATCATGCCTTCCAGTCATTTACTGTGGCAGTGAGGTCCTTTTTAGTCAAAGAAACCCCAATGAAAGAACCTGTTTGCTTGAAGAAAGTAGCAATTCTCTTCTGAGTTTGTTTAAATTATTATATTACATCAGGCTTAATGGTGCTTATGTGTTTCTTTGCCAGGTTGTCCAGGGTTTGGTGGTTGGGAAGCTCTCTAATCACTGCACAGAGATGACCCTGCTCAGACTCAGCGTCTTCGTCTTTGCCGGCGTGGGCCTAGGCATGGTAAGGCAGGTGGGAAATCACCCACAGTGTCTTCAATAGCGTCACACAAGGTCTGTGACACCTGGCTGCGAGCTCTGCCCCTGGAAATGCCACCTCTGGCTCTCTTGGGTGGTCTTCAGGGCAGGGAGAGCCAGCTCTCCTGGGCCTCTGCGCAAACAGAGCCGCGCTCAACGTCAGCATTGCGCCAAACCATGATAAAGAGCCGTGTGAGTAATAGTTATGGGGATTAAAAAATATATTAATCTTGCACAGAAACTCGCTAAGTCCCTCCTGAGTCACCAGATTTGCACGGAAATCCTGGCCTGGTCTTGTCAGCGACTGCACTTCCTGGACTACCCAGAAAGTAAATGAAGATTACGGTGGGGAAAAATCATTGCAGTTGTTTATTGCAGTGAGACAGTAGAGGTTGTGCACTCTCCTTCTGGGGCTTTATTTTTGTCTAATCCCCCAACATGAAAGTATTTGGGGAAGGAGGTAATTTTGTACAACAATGGCACTAATTTCATCCCTCCATTTTGGGATAAGTGATGTTAGCTGTTGCTGGTTGTGTCCACATGGGTGATGGTTGATGCCAATGTCAAACAGTAACTGGAAAACTGAGTGGATGTAGGTAGCTCTGCTGGGAACTGTGTTTGCTCAGATGAGCCATGTTTAGGGCACTGACAGCTCTGCCCAGGCCATGGGGATGGAGGAAAGGTGCTCACAGTCCCCGTCAGTGCAGTGGACCCAAAGGACAATTGGGCTGCATCAGCCTTTCAGCATTCCCTGCAGGATTTGGCCTTGAGCCTTGCTGCCAGGACACTGCTGCAGGGAGGATGAGTGCCATTCCCACAGCTGTGGGGAGGTCAGGGCCAAGTCCTGGAGGGTGCTGAGGTTTGTGGTTCCCAGCTACACGGATGAGATGAGGCACCTACACACCTTAGCTAATCTGAGGCTAAATCGTGTCTGAGATGAGGCTGCGAAGGGAGGATGGGTGCACACCAAGGGATGGCTCTGCAGATGGAGCATGGTTCCTCTCCCTGGGCTTTTTGAGGCTCCTGGGGATTCTGTCAGGTGTAGAATGCTTGGGAAGAGTCTCCTCCAACTGGTGTCATGCTCTTTTGGCTGAAATCAATTATGGCCCCTTAACACGGGACATCTGCACAGAGCTTGATGCTCCTGAGCATGGCCTGGGAAGGACTTTGAAGGTCTCACCACTGGTTTTTGGTCATGGGTGGGAGCAGTTAGGCCCATCCGGAGAGATGAGCATCCCCAGCCGGGTGCAGGGCAGGCGCTGCTGGGACTGAATCCTTGTGCTAAAGCCCGGTCCCATGGGAATCAGGCAGAGCAGCAACATGAATTATATGACTTTTGTGCACTGAGGTGTCACTGACCTCCAGGGAAGGCTGGAGTCAGGTGGAGGCAGCAGAGAAAGCCGCAATGGCAGTGGAGGGGCACACGGGGCAGCACAATGTCCCAGTGCAGGAAGGCTCACACTGGCTCCACAGGGAGGAGGGTGAGGAGCCAGGAAGGGAAATCATCTTAAAGCCCGTAATTATGCCAAGCCCAGAGGGCTGTGGACATCCTGACAGCACGGGCCTGGGGACAAGGGTCAGCAGTGACTTCCCATGAGAACTATTCATAGGCAAATGCAGCTGTGATCGTCTTTGCCGGGATGTCTTGTTACAAAGCACTCTGTCCAAGTGGCTGCCAAGAAAACATCCGCTTTGGGGTGGCTTTCTGTCTCCGTGGGGATAAGTGCTGTCACAGCAGCAGCCCCAAATGCAGAAGTTATTGGGTGAAGCTTTTAATCCTTCCCAGCTGCTGATGGAGGAGCGTCCCACCTGCTGTGCCTGTGCAGCATGTGGCCTCCAAAGGCAGCAGTTCCCCTCCCCGAAGGACAGAAATGAGGAGAAAGGCTAGCTGCTAATAAAAGACACTCCAGAACCCATCCTGACATCGCAGGGAGGGGAGGTGAGCTGAAGCCTTTCTGGAAGGCTGGCACAAGCTGCAGCTGGGAACAGGCTGCGGAATGTTCCTAGCAACAGGCAGCTGGAGAAGAGAAGGGGGTGGGCTGGGAGCTCGGCAATAACACCTGGATAAGGAGAGGATAACCAGTGTCTGATCTGCAGATGTGAGCTGGGAGAGCGTAGGCAGGGCTGTAGGAGGGCTTGGCAGTTGTGATGGGGAAGTTTTTCCCTTTGTCTGAAGGCATGGCTGTGCCTCATCCTGTCTCTCTGCCTGCATTTCCCAGGCATTTGTTGTTCGAGTTGTCTGCTAAGACTCTTGATTCTGTCTCTCACCTAAAAAATGCTTTCAGATCTGCTCACCTCAAAAAAACTACTCACCACCCAGCAGCTGGATTGGGCTCTGCCTGGCTCAGTACTTCCTCAGCCCCAGGGAAGTGAGGAGCCATTTCCCCTTGTTTTATAGGAGACAGAGGTATGCCTCTGCTCTTTTCTGCTCACATGCTCCAGCCCATGAGGGAGGCTGTACAAAGCAGGAGGGATTAAAACTGATTTTTTCTATGGGCTCCGCAATGTTGTCCTGCAATGACATTTGCCCTAGCAAGGAATTACTCTCCTGCCTTTTGTTTATGTACTAAATACCTGTTTCTCTGTCTTTGTTCTCTGGTTCCCTAATCAGAAGTGCCTAGATCTTAACCAAAATGTAGGCAAAGAGCCCCTTTGAGGAGAAAAACCTGGCTGTGTGTAACTCTAGAGGGGAACTAGGAATAAACCTCAACATTTCCAAGTCATTAGTGAGCAATGTCTCTGGGCTCCTCCATCTTCTGTAGCCGAGAGGCAGGGACCGGATCTTAGGACACAGAACTCCAGAGAATGAAACTTCTGGCTAAACCAGTGACAGAAATATTCTTCAGCCACAATAACACACCTTGAGACATGGGTTAGGCCAGAAGACTTGGAATAAAGGGGGAATTTCCTTTTCATGCCCCAGAGAAATCCATTCATTTGACCAGCAGGGCTTGTGAATGAGCTGGGAGCTGCTCCAGCCCTACAGCTTAGGGAGCCTCACCGCTTTTGTTTCAGCATTAAACAGCTGGAGGGATGTCTCCGCTAAGAATATGTGCAATAACAAAATCATTACTCTCCCTAATTATGCTCGCTAATGTGCACTCATGGCCAGAAAACCTATTCCAGATTATTGAATTTGGTGAATTTATTAGCAGGGAA